>NC_052309.1:66803136-67143969 GCF_016432855.1 Salvelinus namaycush | reverse complement strand
TATGTTCCTTTTCCATTGGAAGGGAAAATGTAATCAGTCCTTCTGTCAGTGCAGCCTGGCAGTAGGCTGCTTCTCTTTGAGGAGAGGGAACCAAACAGTAGTCTGAGTGGCTGACACTTGGGAGTGGCTCTGAGAATACTAGCCTGCCTGCCTCTCTCTGGCAATCTGTTCCTCATGCTGTGGACCTGGCTGGCTGGCTGCCTGTTCATCACCAGTCAGTCAACCACTCCTGCGTCGCTATGGTGAGGCACCTGTCACAGTGTCAGAGGTTGCCCTCTGCTGGTGGAATAGAGACACCAGAGCTGTATGTTCCCCTCCTCCACCCGGCCTCTCCAACCCCCTGCTCTCCTAGCTTAGGCCTAGATTCAATCAGATCAAGTGTTAACCGGCGACAGCCGACACCCACATAGCTGATGTACACTGGCGTAGCACTCACCCCCCCCCCCTCCCCCCCACACAATAAAACCCCATAGATCAACACTTTGTTTTTAAGGAATAATAAAACATTTTCTCAGTCTCATGCCAAAATGTATAGAATAGCAGGACATTTTCTCAGTCTCATGCCAAAATGTATAGAATAGCAGGACATTTTCTCAGTCTCATGCCAAAATGTATAGAATAGCAGGACATTTTCTCAGTCTCATGCCAAAATGTATAGAATAGCAGGACATTTTCTCAGTCTCATGCCAAAATGTATAGAATAGCAGGACATTTTCTCAGGGATTCTTGAAGGTTGGGACTATCCTTGTCTGGCAGGGAAACTTTTTATTTTATAGTTTAAAACAATTCTTTTGTTGCATTATTTGAGCTTAAAATGTACATTTAAATTTTTTAATTTTCAAACTACTTTCAATATGATTAATTTCCATGTCTATACATTATGCTATATGTCTATACATTTTGGCATTACCTAATAGCATTACCTAATAGCGGAAATGCAACCATAAACTGTCAACGCCATCTGGAATATGAATGTTGGTTCAAATATGTTACATTTAATTAGCTTTTAGTCATGAAGCAACTGAGGAAAAAACTAATTGCTACTGTGTAAACCACTTGAATGAAGAAAACTGCCATTTTTGTTAACTCCGTGAAACATCAACTCCATGTGCTGAAAGATCTTATGGAGTGTTTAAAAAAATAAATAATGTATTTCTCCCCAATTCCGTGGTATCCAATCGTTAGTACAACTCCCGTACGGGCTCGGGAGAGACGAAGGTCGAAAGCCACACGTCCTCCTAAGCACAACCCAACCAAGCCGCACTGCTTCTTAACACAGCGCGCCTCCAACCCGGAAGCCAGCCGCACCAATGTGTCGGAGAAAACACCGTGCACCTGGCCCCCTTGGTTAGCGCGCACTGTGCCCGGCCCGCCACAGGAGTCGCTGGAGCGCGATGAGACAAGGATATCCATACCGGCCAAACCCTCACTAACCCGGACGACGCTAGGCCAATTGTGCGTCGCCCCACGGACCTCCCGGTCGCGAATCCAGAGACTCTGGTGGCGCAGCTAGCACTGCAGTGCCCTAGACCACTGCGCCACCCGGGAGGCCCATGGAGTGGTTGTTTTTTATTGGGAATATTTTCAAATGAATAATTTCCCATATTTTACAGATGTTTCTGTTGCACTTTTCTTTTTTAGAGTCAAAAATATGTCTGTCTTGAGTAGTTGTCAACTCCGTCAGTGGCTTGTCAACTATGTCTCTGATGGCTTAACCCCTTAAGATAAAAAAGCAAATGTCATCACTGTTCTGCCAGTGATACAGTCAAAGTATTTGCTGCGCTAGGCCTAAGGGTTTGCTTTATAAATGTTGTTTTATGTTCTACATCTATAGAAAAACGTGCCAAAATGCTCAAGAAATTAGCCCTGCAGCATTTAATAGTGCTATAAAACTTAAAACTTGGATTACATATTTGAATAATTTAACATGAATATTTGAATGATATATTGTTAGCTTTAGAATTGCTTGGACCTTGCGGGGGGACCCGCTAAACTGCTACGCCACTGCTGATGTTTTGGCGGTGTCATAGGTGGAACCGCGTTGGAGCTGTCACATCGATGAGCAGCCGCTCTTGTGATCATTGTTACGAAGCCACATCCGTTCAACTCGCATTACAAAATTAAAAACAAGAACGTATAGGATATATAGAAATAATGACGCTCAAATTGAACATCATTAAACAAAATAATGAGGATTTCTATCAGCCTAATCGAGGTGTAGATTACGTCTCACATTCCAGTGTTCGAACTTGTAAACAAGCTGCATGGGATTTCGCTTAGTGCGACTTCGTGCAGCCAATAGCAATGCCCGCTTTAGGTACAGTATAATACGAGGAGCCACTTGTGGGTTGGACAGCTCTAACGCAGTTCCACCTCCGACACGTCAAAACATCAGCTATGCGGATGTCGACTGAAGCAGACATGATTGAATTGGGCCCTTAGTTTAGCAGGCTGGAGCCATTTTAACACTGACTGACTGCTGCCTGGCTGGCTGGCTGGCTCGCTGGGCCAAAGAGTTCAAGTTCAGTTCATCTCCTTCACTAATCTGCCGACTCGTCTTCACTTATTTGCTGACTACTTGAAATGATCTACGTTTGCGTATCTGCTTTCAGGTTTATGAAGTATGATCATTACATAAGGAAGTACGATCTAAAGAAGAAGGGACATGTTCATGATAGTAGAAGCTGAAATAATCCATTGAAGTGCAACACTTTAGAACTGAAAGCCAGTAGGTATTGTATCTAGTTTGTGTAACTGGAACAGGTATGCCAACTGTTGCCTGAACTTAATCAAAGAGATTTTAGAATAAACCTGTGTGGCCTTGAAATGTGTCCGTTTTTAGGGGATACTCACCTCCTGTGTGCTGACTGGTTCCAAGTGTGCTGTCATTATTGCGCACTGGATGTCCTTGTTGCTGCCACTGATACACTGTTCACCCCCCCCCAATCTAGTCACTTCCTCCCCTCTAACCATATCATCCCCTTGTTTGATGTCCTGTTCTGGGTATAGAAAGAGAGAGGGAGAGGGCAGGATAGAGGAAAGTTATTATTATTTTTCCTGCCCCAGCCTCTCTCCCACGTCAGTGGGGGCATTGAATGACTGACGGCTGCATACCAAGCCTCCTTCTGGGGCTCGCTGCGTTGCGTTCACGGTCCTGTTTCTGTCCTGCCAGGGCTAAATATAATTCCCCAGTTTGCAAATGTAGCACAAGTCCTGCAACCTGACCCCCCCCCCCCCCCCCCAGTCCCAGCTCCCTCACTCCCCTCTCCTTTCCTCATACACAAGGTTCAGGTTCTTGGAGGTGGGTGTGTGTGTTAGGAGGGTTAGGACAGCACACTCCTATTTTCACACATACAGTACTCTCTCTCTGGCTCTCTCTCTTTCAGACACACACACACACACACACACACACACACACACACACACACACACACACACACACACACTTTTGGACTTACACACTTGCCGGCACGGTCTCTCTCTCTCTCTCTCTCACACACACACACACACTGCTGGTCGTTGGTGTGGACTGTGGCTTTGCCCCTCTGATTTGCCGTGGTGTGGCGAACGTGGCGAGCGCGGTATGGAGCAGACCGACAGGTATCGCAGGCCCGGCATGGTAAGACAGACCTGGCTAAACCTAAACGCTTTACACTTTTGGTGAGTCTGTTTTGGCACCTGGTCCGGGAAGGGCGCCTTGCCGTACTGTAGGAGTGTGTGTGTTGGAGTATGTCTGTGAGACTATGTGGGCGTGTGTGTCAGAGAGGGTTGAAGTTGGTGTTAGGTCGGTGGACAGGACACATTAACTTAGAAAAAAGTTTTTGATGCGCCATTTCCTAGTCTCTCTCATTCTCGCTCTCTTTGATCCTCTTCTTTCGCCTGCGTTGTGTGATTCCATTTTGGGCTGGGCCACAGCTGCAGGGAAGGCGCTGGGGTTTTAATTAGACTTCCAGTCCCCCTGGTAGACTGGCTGCCTGCTGAGGGACCCGCCAGCGTCACTGTCCCAGACCCTAGCCCCTCCAGCCATTTTATGAGGCTTCTTTCTCTCTCTCTCTCTCTCTCTCTCTCTCTCTCTCTCTCTGTCCTGTCCCAGCTGGTCCCAGCCTGGATCCCCAGAGACGCAGATCACATAGTGCCTAACGTCAGTGTTTCCTAACAAAGTGTGTCCATGGGAATGTAATGGTTTTGACCTCCACAAGTTTCAGACCGAGTGCTATATTTATCTTGCTGATTTCTTGATAGGTGGACGCCTAGGAGGGTATTTTCTGACGTTTTTAGTGCTTTTTAATGTTACAGTTCCTAGGCGTGTTGTTTTGGTTTCAGAGTACCTTTTTTAAAAATGCTGTAGGTCTCAACAGTATAATTAGACTTGCCTAGTACTACTATCTGCTATTAGCTTATCCTTTTTCAAAAAGTTATTGTTGATATTACTTCATTAGTGCCCACTTTGAGCTGAATCACACCTCTCTGTGTATTTGCGGAGAGGTCTGTACATGACCCCCTTTTTTTGTCTCTCTCCTCAGTGCAGGGCCTTTTTTTAAGATAGCAGTTCACAAAGACACGGTTGTCCGTCGTCCAGCCTGTTGTCATGACAACGGCGGGCATCGTGCGCCCAGCGCATGACCATTTAGACATTGGGAAGCGCCACTGGCCATCGCGAGACACGGAACGTCTCTAACGCTCCTCTCTTAGTACACTGTCAGCTACCAACCTGGCTTTTTAAAATCTTTTTAATCCTCTGGAAGAGTGTTGCTTGTTGTTCTTCAGTTCCACCGCTGACTGGTGTTGTACCTACTGGTTATGCCAGTGCTGCTGGTGTGGGATGTGAAACCCCTGTAGAATAGGGAATGAGCCTGGGCTGATCATTCTATCCGTCTCCCTCTCCGCTGGCTGTCTGAGTGTGTGTTTGCCCTGTCTCTGTGTTTACAGCTGGGTAGACTGTTTGCTTCGATCACACAGAGGGCTGGAGGGAGGGCTGGAGGGAGGGCTGGAGGGGAGAGGCAGAAATACAGCCTAGAGGAGTAGCGAGAGAGTGTGATCTTGTCAGGATTAGGATGTCATAATTAATCATACCAGTGGTTTGGACCGTTATTGTATTTCACTTCGGTATCTTTTCTTGCTATCTTTTCGATCTTATTTCACTCTGCCACACACACCGCTTTCTCACTTTGAATCTTAGTCTGTTTTTATCTGTAGATCTTTATATCATCATCAAGGCGAGGAATGTTACTTCACAACACGCATTCTATGTTTTCAGACAGTCACAAAGGAGGACACTAGATAGATGCATATAATATTCACCCACACATACTGGATACAGTGAGCTCTGAAAGTATTGGGACAGTGACACATGTTGTGTTGTTTTGGCTCTCTTCTCCAGCACTTTGGATTTGATATGATACAATGAGGTTAAAGTGCAGACTGTCAGCTTTAATTTGAGGGTATTTTCATCAATATCGTCGGGTGAACCGTTGAGACATTGCCTCACTTTTTGTACATAGTCCCCCCATTTTAGAGGGCCAAAAGTATTGGAACAAATTCATTTATATGTGTATTAAAGTAGTCAAGTTTAGTATTTGGTCCCATATTCCTAGCATGAAATGAATACATCAAGCTTGTGACTCTACAAAATTTGTTAGATGCATTTCCTGTTTGTTTTGGCTGTGTTTCAGATTACTTTGTGCCCGATAGAAACAAATGGTAAATGTACTGTCACTTTTACTGAAAAGTAACATTCAGTAATGTGGATGCTACCATGATTTACGGATAATCCAATGAATCGTGACTAATTAGGAGTGAGAAAGTTACATATCATGCGTCTGTAACTTATGTTACAGTAGCATAACGGTTAGAATGTTGGGACAGTAACCGAAAGGTTGCTTGTTCGAATCCCTGAGCCGGCAAGGTGGAAAAATCTGCCAAATATCCTGCGTCTGTAACTTATGCTGTAGCCTGTAGATGCAATGTACACATCTCCAGTCCATAAAGGTATTGTACCATTCTCCATCACGCCATCACGTATTGGAACAGTAAGGGCTTCATTGCATCAGAAGAGGCAACATCATTTACATAATTTCTCCCCTCAAGACAATGCTTTTCACCCCTCATTATTCAATGCTCTTGTCTTTCACACTCCCACTCTTTCCTTTTCCCTCAGTTTTCAACTGAAAGAATTTCTTACTGTAAAATGTATTTAATGGGTAAGGAGATATATATATGTGTGTGAATATTTGCTAAGAAAATCTAGTTTGTGAAACCTTCTGCCATGGCTCAGCTTTGAAGTGATTACCCATATCCTCTTCCTCCTCCTCCTCCACCGCGACTCTACCTCTTCCTCCTCCTCCCCTCCTCTGGGGTGGCAGGTAGCATAGCGGTTAGAGTGCTGGGACAGTAACTGAAAGGTTGCTTTTTAGAATCCCTGAGCCGGCAAGGTGGAAAAATCTGCCATTCTTCCCTTGAGCAAGGCAGTAAACCCCCACAACAGCTCCTCCTCGGGCACCAATGATGTGGACATCGATTAAGGCAGCCCCCCCCCCCCCCCCCCCCCCCCCTCACACCTGATTCAGAGGGGTTGGGTTAAATGCGGAAGACTCATATTGGTTGAATACATTCAGTTGTGCAACCAACTAGGTATCTCCTTTCTCTTTCCTCCTCCTCCTGACAGACTTCGCTTCTTTCTTCAGTAGGAAGCGAAGTCCGCCATGACGTCTCGCTCAATGACGTCCGACAGTGGTATTCACGTGCTTCGAAATTTGTATGTCTGTGAAACCTTAGAAGGCTTAGCTTACATGCAACATGTCTGTTACGTCTAAATGTTACCCACCCATACAAGTCAGATACTACTACAATATTCTAGGACTCTTGTCAATGTATTTGGTGCCATATGTATTACTGACAAGTTCTAGGGAGAACATATACGAATCGTGTCAAATTCTTCTAGATCTTTTCCATACGGGCATGGAGTGACATTATCAGAGATGTGCGTATTATGAAACATTCTGTCTTATTGATTTGGGTGTGACCCAGTCATTGTTATATAAGTCTATGGGCCCAGCTCTATAGGCAAAGCCTTGAAGCAGGATGTTTATCAAACACAAGCTCAGCTGTAGCCATTAGTCACCAGTTGAGTGTGTTTCTGAGAGCATGTTAATCTAGCCATTTCTTCTGCCTCCACCACTTCCAAAAGTGAGCGGTGCTATTCTGATGGTGTCTCTCATCCTCCTATGTTTATCTCTCTCTCTCTCTCTCTCTGAACTAAGCAACTGGGCTGGTTACTATGACACTACTGGGATCTCTGGCCTGGCCAATGGGAGAGCAGCTATGGGGATCAGGTGGTCTTTAGCTATTTTGAACAGGAGCTGTGAAGTGAAGCAAGCAACTAAATTAGTGACAGAATCCATTGACAAAGAGAGAGGGAGTGGGAGAGAGGGAAGGACAGTATGCAGTAAAGGAGCATGTAGAGAGGCGATGGGAGAAAAAGAGAAAGGTGGAGGAGAGAGAGGGCAGTAGGAGAGAAAGAATAAGGGGGAGGGTAAGAGTAATTAGAGGTATCCATACTGCCTGTTGATCGGTACATCACCCTGGTCTCTGCCTCACACTCCCCTCCCCCTCCAGACTTTATTTGTTTAGTAAAGGATGGATTAAGTCCCTAATTGTGTCTCCCTCTCTTTTTCTCTCCATTGATTTTCACTCCCGTCTTTCTGTCTTTTTCTATTCTGCGGGTTTGTTATGTGGCGTGACCAGGTTGAGTGAGTGAGTCACGCATACTGTAAACACATGCACGCGCACACACACACACACGCAGACTCACTCATCCCTCTTGCTCCCTCTCTGCTGCTTTCACTGCATCACAGACCTGTTGCAGCAGTTAGGGAGTTGCTGTTCTGTGAGAGTTATTCTGAGGAGGCAGTAAGCTATTCTCTCTTTATTCTCTCTCGTAGACAGACACAGTCCTCTTGGTTTCTCATCTAGCTTAATTAACCTTTCTATAATATTCAGCTCTCCATGTTGGGATGCACCTGTATGGGTTAGAGGATGACTCAGAGCCGGTAAGTGGCAACGGCTATTATCATCATTATTAAACACTGCATGTCTGTGTCGGGGAGATGGGCAAGGGTGTGTGTGTTTTGTGTTAATGAAACAGGAAGTAGGGATGGTCGGGTGGATCCCCTGGAAGTGTCTAACTGTTGCCTTGGTTACCGGGCGTGGCATTGCTAAGCCACCGACGATTTTGATGCGACAGGTGGCTCCACTAGAATCGACGTTCTGTTTGTTATTAATTCAAACCGTATAAAGTGACACAGTAAATATCAAAGTACCTATCTCTCACTCACATACAGTATTTCTGTTTGTCAGCGGCAGGTTGCCCTAGTGTACATTTAGCCCTTCAAGTCCTGTCTGGTCTCTATTGCTCTGGAGCAGAGATGGGGGCTGAAGCCGCTGAAACTTCACCTCCGACCCCTGACCATGGTTACCTTCTGGGGCATTCTGGGACTCAACCCTTCTTTTCATTTCTTCTTGTCTTTCACACGGTTCTATGCATAGCAACAGTATCTGCAGTTGCTGTTATAACAGCCAGAGACCAATTGGGAGTCTGAGTTTTCTGATTTTGTGATGGCACATACTTATGTGCTAATTACCAAATACCTGCGTATTTGAACTCCCCATTTTCTCATCGGGGAATTATTTCAAGTCATTACATATGGTGGATGTCATTTATCACCACATTCTCACCTCTATTTTAAAACCCCACACCTAATGACTCACTCATTCTGCCTCGCACATTCAGCTGTCCGCATTCTTGTCTGCACCTCCCACGGGTGTATGCAGCAAGCGAGAGAGAGAGTCTGACACCTGGAAAAACAGAACAAGTGAGATAGTTACATAAAGAGAGCACTCAAACATTTGACAAGTGAGCCAGGCTGTACTCCCAGTGCTGGGCTGTAGTGTACAGTATACCAGGCAGGGAACGCTCCGCTCTGAGCAGAGCCCCCCCAAGAGAGGAGGCCAGGCCAGCGTTTTTATTGTGTGGTATGGGTGGATTAGGGTTAGCCAGAGAGGCTCAGGTTACCAAGCATCACCGGTGGTGGAAGTGGACGAAACCATAGCCACTTCATGAGTAATTTATCAGTGCTAATATTAAATCCGGGGCTTAGGCCTTTTTTATCTCTCTCTCCCTCTCTCTCTGACACGCCCACACTCAAACACATCAAAGCGCCTGATCAGATGTGATTCAGGTTTGCATATGTGTTTTGATGCATCCACTTCACACTCATATCACACCAGCCAAGTGTTATGTGCCAGACAGTAATGTGTGTATTTGATGAGTAGGCTTGAATGCAGGCAGGCAGCCAGGCAGGCAGGTTCCCTTTGTGCCTCCAGGTTATTAATAAAGGGTGAAACAAAAGAAATGCCACAGAGAGGTGGACCCGATGACAATTATAGGTGATTGTTTGGGATATTTGCCTCGAGCCATTCAAAATGAGGTAGGCACCAGGCAGTAGTACAGAACACACTACAGTACATATTATGGTCTAAACAGAGATGGACAGAACACACTACAGTACATATTATGGTCTCAACAGAGATGGACAGAACACACTACAGTACATATTATGGTCTAAACAGAGATGGACAGAACACACTACAGTACATATTATGGTCTAAACAGAGATGGACAGAACACACTACAGTACATATTATGGTCTAAACAGAGATGGACAGAACACACTACAGTACATATTATGGTCTAAACAGAGATGGACAGAACACACTACAGTACATATTATGGTCTAAACAGAGATGGACAGAACACACTACAGTACATATTATGGTCTAAATAAAGATGGAGCAAAGCATAGGGAGATGGGAAAAGACAGGCAGTGGAAAATAACATGTTGAGAGAAGAGACAGCGGGACAGAGTGAAGGAGAGATAAAGCGGAGGGAGAGATCCCAGGGGAGGAAAAAACGGATTATCACGTTGGGCACAAGGCCTTGATTGTGTTATACCACAGAGATGAAACGGTATGAAAATTTCATATCACGATTATAGTGACCAAAATGATCACGGTTAGCAGTATTATCGCAGTATTGTTAAAATGTGCTGGAAAAGTTCAAAAAGTACTGATACACTGAAATCATTTCACCAAGTTTTATATTGAAAACCAACAAACAACAAATAAAATTAGCAGCACTATGCACTTTTTGTGTGCATAAACGTTAAAATAATAACATAAACATTAAAGATGGCACCATGTGACCATGAGAGGTAAACATTTCCCTACTGCAGCTTTAAATGAACACAACCTAAGCAAATCAAATAAACAAACAACAGATACAATTAGCAGCACTCACTTTGTAGTGATGCACGGCAACCTCCATCAGCCTCAGAAAGCCAGGCCTCTCAACAATTTGAAATGGCATCATGTCCTTTGCAATGTAATATGAAAGGCCTGCAGTGAGGTTTTGAGCATTTGTTTGATGTGGGTGGATAAGCAGCCTGCCTTTTTAAATGCTTGCTCGAGTGTCTGTCACAACTGTAGATGAGGGACAAGTAGCATCACTGGGTTGGCCTGCTGCACGCCTGTAAACAAGGGAATAGCAAATGTATTTATTATTATTATTATTATTGGTGTTATAATTATTCACTTACACACACAGTCAATCTTCTGTGTTGCATTTGAGTGTATGCAATGACCCCATGCACTATTGACATAAATACAAATTAGTCTTAAGAAGACAGTTATAATAATTGCAATGAGCCCAACAATTGACCTAAATACAGGAGTCTTGTATAGGAGTCTATAGTGTTTCTGCTGTTGGAACACTTTTACAACCAAGTCGACGTCTGCCGGATTTTTAAATTAACAAAATATGTTGATTGGGTGACTAAACTAAACTCAGCAAAAAAAAGAAATGTCCTCTCACTGTCAACTGCGCTTATTTTCAGCAAACTTTAACGTGTAAATATTTGTATGAACATAACAAGATTCAACAACTGAGACATAAAATGAACAAGTTCCACAGACATGTGACTAACAGAAATGGAATAATGTGTCCCTGAACAAAGGGGGGGTCAAAATCAAAAGTAACAGTCAGTATCTGGTGTGGCCACCAGCTGCATTAAGTACTGCAGTGCATCTCCTCCTCATGGACTGCACCAGATTTGCCAGTTCTTGCTGTTAGATGTTAACCCACTCGAGGACTATCAGCTGTCCGTCCTGTCTCCCTGTAGCGCTGTCTTAGGCGTCCCACAGTACGGACATTGCAATTTATTGCCCTGGCCACATCTGTGGTCCTCATGCCTCCTTGCAGCATGCCTATGGCACGTTCACGCAGGTGAGCAGGGACCCTGGGCATCTTTCTTTTGGTGTTTTTCAGAGTCAGTAGAAAGGCCTCTAGTGTCCTAAGTTTTCATAACTGTGACCTTAATTGCCTACCATCTGTAAGCTGTTAATGTCTTAACGACCGTTCCACAGGTGCATGTTCATTCATTGTTTATGGTTCATTGAACAAGCATGGGAAACAGTGTTTAAACCCTTTACCATGAAGATCTGTGAAGTTATTTGGGTTTTTTAAGAATTATCTTTGAAAGACAGGGTCCTGAAAAGGGGACGTTTATTTTTTTGCTGAGTTTACATAACGTGTTATCGTGTGCAATGGGCGAATAGTCTGCAGACACACAACGCATGCAGCTGAACAACGTGTCGTGTTTTTACAAGAGTAGGTAACACTGACAGCTTCGGTTTACATTATTGACAAGCTATTAGAAAGTTAGACAGACAAACCATGACATTTTCCCCCATTCCGAAGTCCCCACATCATGCATTGAGCTAAAAGTAAATTTACCTTGCATTCGCTATAAAGTAGTGGGTGGTGGCCACGAAGATGACTCAAGAGATCGGAAGTGTTGCCCCCTTTCGGAGCGTTTTTTTGTTGTTGTTGCATGTTCTGCAGACAGGGTGACCATCTTTGATTTAAGTTTCCCTCAGCACTCAGCACTCTTGTAAAACCCAAAATACAACCACACTTCAGATTTGGTCCTCTTAGAAGGCAGAAAAATCGCTGTCACTGCCTTCCGCCATGTTTTCACACAAAACAAAACCCACGTTGCATGCTGCGCCTGCGTCAGACGGTTGCTAACTTTGGTTGATGCTGGGCAGTATTTACTGCGAGTTTTTCAAACTGTGGTAATCAAACACGGTTTTAGTGAAATTAGTCGGGAATTTTACCGTGGTTTGTCGTGAAACCGGTAACCGTTTCATCCCTAATTCCACACACACCTCTACAGTCTACTCATTTCTCTCCTCCATGTCTGTCTGTTGGTGTTTGTTATGGGGAGGTGTGTGTGTGTGTGTGTGTGGTTCCAGTAGTACTATTGTTGTCTTTATTGTCCTTACTGGCACAGGGGTTTTATTCAAGGACGTGTGGTCATGCCATAGAATACGCTTGTGTACACACACACACACACACACACACACACACACACACACACACACACACACACACACACACACACACACACACACACACACACACACACGCTCGTACGCTCGTACAAACATACAGCACACTAGAAAAAATGACCATGCCACTATCTCCCACATTCTCCTTCTTTCCTTCTCTCTATACCTCCTATCTCTCTGCCCTCTTTCTTTCTCTCTCTCACACATAAACACTCACTCACTCTCTCACTTCCTTACTCTGTGTGTGTGTGTGTGTTGTAGGGCTCTGCCGACTCCTACACCAGCCGGCCGTCGGACTCAGATGTGTCCCTGGAAGAGGACCCAGAGGCGCTGCGGAAGGAGGCAGACCTACAGGCCCTCGCCACCCTCGAGAAAGCCAAGGTCAGAGGTCACCATGGCCCTTCCCTGTGACCCTGTCCCTCTGTTATACAGTACCACCATACAGCCATACAGAACAGCGCAGTTTTTAACCATTCACCCTGACCCTAACTATACACCTAACTATTCTCGCTAACAGTGTCCCCTCAATGTTTTAGGTACACGGTCAACACATATTATAACATGTATTTCTATTCAATTAACATTCATTAACAGGCTTTGTGACATAATAGACATTGAGCGACATGACAAGTTGAGTAGTATCTCATCCTGTCTTGTCCGCTCTGTCGCCCTCATGTCATTCATCATTCTTATCCTCTATTCTCATTCTTTGTTCTGCCTTTTTCTTTTGCTCCCACCTCCCCAGACCAAACCAGTAGCCTTCGCTGTGCGGACGAATGTGGGCTACAGCTCTGGGCCCAACGATGACGTCCCAGTGCAGGGCATGGCCATCTCCTTTGAAGCCAAAGACTTCCTACACATCAAAGAGGTACCAGAGCTGCGTAGACAACACTGGGCCTTTCTTATTTCTTATTGTTAGATTGTTTCTGAAGATGAGTTAGTCCCCAGACCCTGGAGCTTTACGAAGACAGCGGGATATTGTTCAGTTATAGTATGAACATCCGGTTCTATATATATATATGTCTGATTGATGTGTCGATAAGCAAGCTAAGATGGCAGCGGTGGTTGCCTTGGCAACAACAGCAGGGGCTCTGAGCGAGGGAGGAGATGACTGGTGCGTGTATTATAGGGTGGTATTGAGGTGTCTGTCTGTCTGTGTGCTCTGTGCAGAAGTATAATAATGACTGGTGGATTGGGCGTCTGGTGAAGGAGGGCTGTGAGGTGGGGTTCATCCCCAGTCCAGTCAAACTGGAGAACACGCGGCTACTGCAGGAGCAGAAGATGAGACAGAACCGCCTCAGCTCCAGGTACTGGCTGCTGCCCACACCCATGTCCCCTGGCACCCATCCCCCAGTCACTTCACAGCAACATAGATCAGTTACCTATCGGCTCCGTCATATCAGGGCTGTTATCCAACAGAGTTGGGCTCAATTCGAATTGAAGGCAGTTAATTCAGAAAGTGATTTGAATTTGAAATAAGTAGCGTCTACTTTTCAGTTTATTGAGAAGTCATTGAAAATAAATGCCCTTTTTTCGATTATTGAATTGTCATTTTAGTTTACTTTCTAAATTGACTGCCTTCAATTCGAATTGAGCCAACCTTGTTATCCAATTAGCTTCCACAATGCATGCAACATAATACAGTACAATGATCACCAAATCAACAGTCACTACTTCACAATTAAAAATAGGAAAAGTTCAATTTACTTTCAATGACAATTATTTTTCAGTCCACCTCTCTTTTCACCTACCAGTAACCATCCACTCATTGTTCTCTCCTCCTCCCTCTTACAGTAAATCTGGTGGCAGCTCCAGCCTGGACGTTGCCACGGGAACACGCAGGCCCACCCCTCCTGGCACAGGTAAGGTCAGGGGTGGGGGGGGGGGAGGGTCATCACCTCTCGACTGGCTAGAAGAGACACACACACTACAGCACTGTGTGTGTGACGATAGATATAGCCCTCTGTCGCGGCCTGTCGCTAATATTCCGTGTAGATTTTAATTGGATAGTTGGTGATCCATGATGAAACGGATATCTGCAGTGTGGAGGGGAGCGTCTCAGTGGGTGTGCTGCTGATACTGGAGTGAGATAGAAAGAGAGGGGTCCTAGCACGTCATTAGTATGGCTAACAGGACCGGCCTGAAATAGAGCTGAGGATATAGTGCTCCTCTCATTAAATCTGATCACTACGCTTGGCCAGACCAGGGATGCATCCCAAAGGGCACCCTATCCCCTACATAGTGCACTAGTTTTGACCAAAGCCTTATTGGCCCTGGTCAAAGGTAATGCACTTTAAAGGGAATAGGGTCCGATTTGAGGCGCAGCCCCATACCTTATGTGTTAGCACTGAGCAGCAACAGTATAGTTCAGTTCAGTCATGCTGCTGGATAGACAGTACGGTTCACTGAGACGGAGGGAAATAAATAGACATAGAGACAGAAGGAAAGATTGATGGTGTGGAATTACAGAAATAATTACACTACTGTTCAAAAGTTTGGGGTCACTTAGAAATGTCCTTGTTTTTGAAAGAAAAGCACATTTCTTTGACCATTAAAATAACATCAAATTGATCAGAAATACAGTGTAGACATTGTTAATGTTGTAAATGACTATTGTAGCTGGAAACGGCTGATTTTTAAAATTGAATATCTACATAGGCGTACAGAGGCCCATTATCAGCAACCATCACTCCTGTGTTCCAATGGCACGTTGTGTTAGCTAATCCAAGTTTAAAACACCAGTCTCAACGTCATCAGTGAAGAGGCGACTCCGGGATGCTGGCCTTCTAGGCAGAGTTCCTCTATCCAGTGTCTATGTTCTTTTGCCCATCTTAATCTTTTCCTTTTATTGGCCAGTCTGAGATATGGCTTTTTCTTTGCAACTCTGCCTAGAAGGCCAGCATCCCGGAGTCGCCTCTTCACTGTTGACGTTGAGACTGGTGTTTTGCGGGTACTATTTAATGAAGCTGCCAGTTGAGGACTTGTGCGGCGTCTGTTTCTCAAACTAGACACTCTAATGTACATGTCCTCTTGCTCAGTTGTGCACCGGGGCCTCCCACTCCTCTTTCTATTCTGGTTAGAGCCCGTTTGCGCTGTTCTGTGAAGGGAGTAGTACACAGTGTTGTACGAGATCTTCAGTTTCTTGGCAATTTCTCGCATGGAAGAGCCTTTATTTCTCAGAACAAGAATAGACTGACGAGTTTCAGAAGAAAGTTCTTTGTTTCTGGCAAATTTGAGCCTGTAATGGAAGCCACAAATGCTGATGCTCCAGATACTCAACTAGTCTAAAGAAGGCCAGTTGTATTGCTTCTTTAATCAGAACAACAGTTTTCCGCTGTGCTAACATAATTGCAAAAGGGTTTTCTAATGATCAATTAGCCTTTTAAAATTATAAACTTGGATTAGCTAACACAACGTGCCATTGGAACACAGGAGTGATGGTTGCTGATAATGGGCCTCTGTACGCCTATGTAGATATTCCATTAAAAATCAGCCGTTTCCAGCTACAACAGTCATTTACAACATTAACAATGTCTACACTGTATTTCTGATCAATTTGATGTTATTTTAATGGATAAAAGCTTTGAGCTTTCTTTCAAAAACAAGAACATTTCTAAGTGACCCCAAACTTTTGAATGGTAGTGTACATGTTTTTATTAGATAAGAACTGACTGGGAGTGAGTTCATTGAATAATTGAATTGAAGACAGACGGACTAGATCAGACACGTAGATTGACTGTAACTGCCATTGTTTCTCCATTGATGGATTACCTAATAATAATGGATGTGTGAGCATTAGTACATGACAGTTATAGTATGGTTCTCTGTATCAACCATATTTGTTACACCTCAACTGATATACCAAACCCCTCTTCCTGCCTGGCTGTGCCGGCTTAAAACACCCCTACCCACACCCGAAACACAGAGCCCTCACCACCGTAACCAGTCGCAGCACACAGCAAACCCCTCTTCCTGCCTGGCTGTGCCGGCTTAAAACACCCCTACCCACACCCGAAACACAGAGCCCTCACCACCGTAACCAGTCGCAGCACACAGCAAACCCCTCTTCCTGCCTGGCTGTGCCGGCTTAAAACACCCCTACCCACACCTGAAACACAGAGCCCTCACCACCGTAACCAGTCGCAGCACACAGAAAACCCTCCTCAAGGCAGTTACACGCCTTTTTCTGCCTCCACCTCCTAGCACCTCTTCTTCTCTGCTCTCTCTCTGCTCTTTCTCTCTCTTTCTCTCGTCTCCGCCACTTCTTCAGCAGTGAATAGCTCTCTCTTCCACCTCCTTTCTCTCCACATCTCTCTCTTACTCACTGTTCTGTTTCGATCGCTGTTTTTCTGACCTGCTCATACACTGAGTTCGTGGTCACCTATTGACTTTTTATTTCAGCACTGTTATTCTGGTTCAGAACGCTGTTATTTCTCCCATTTCTAGATCTCAGATCGGAGTCTGTCCTACTCTCTGCTTTCGATTGCCTTGTCTTTTATTGATTGCCTTTCTTATCATGCCTTTCTTGTCCTCCTTTTTCTCTTTCCTCCTTTTTTCTCTGTCCTCGTTTCTCTGTTTACATCTCCACTTTTTCTTCCTCTGTCACTATGGCTCGATATTCTTTCTCTCTCTTTCTGTCATTCCCTGTCCTCACTCTCTCTCTCTCTCTCTTTCTGTCATTCCCTGTCCTCTCTCTCTTTCTGTCATTCCCTGTCCTCTCTCTCTCTCTCTCTCTTTCTGTCATTCCCTGTCCTCTCTCTCTCTCTCTCTCTCTCTCTCTCTCTCTCTCTCTCTCTCTCTCTCTCTCTCTCTCTCTCTCTCTCTCTCTCTTTCTCTCTCTCTCTCTTTCTGTCATTCCCTGTCCTCTCTCTCTCTCTCTCTCTTTCTGTCATTCCCTGTCCTCTCTCTCTCTCTCTCTTTCTGTCATTCCCTGTCCTCTCTCTCTCTCTCTCTTTCTGTCATTCCATGTCCTCTCTCTCTCTCTCTCTCTGTCATTCCCTGTTCTCTCTCTCTCTCTCTCTCTTTCTGTCATTCCCTGTCTGCTCTCTCTCTCTCTCTCTCTTTCTGTCATTCCCTGTCCTCTCTCTCCCTCTCTACCCCGCCCCACCCCTCAGCTCATGTGGACATGTCCACGATGGCTTTTGACCTTGACCCCCTGGACCTGGATGCTGAGGAGCCCCCTGAGCCCCAGGGTGACCCTCGCTCCCCCAAGGGCATCGCAGGCAGCGTCACCTCCCCCCAGGGCCAAATCCACCGCCTGCCCTTCTTTAAGAAGGTAAAGCCCTCCAGGGGCCCCAGGCACTACGGCTGCTTCCCCTCCCCACCTCCCTTCAACCAAACCCCCCCTACTGCATGTAGCTATGGCCCAGTCCTAGGCTACAATAACCTTTGTCTGTCCCCACTAGCCCCTCCTACACCCCTCGTCTCTGACTTACTGCCCTAAACTGACCCACCGTTCCCGCCGCTAGCTAGCGCCTGTCTGACTCCCTAATCCCGATTGGCCCCTCTGTCTCTGGTCCCCATGGTAACGTGGAGTTATGTTTGCCTGTGCGTTTCTGCGCTGATCAACTGGGGGAGGGGTTGAGCTAAAGACGAACCGGAACATGTTCATACATTCACCGATGCAAAAGCAATGTATGAATATTCGTCCACGGTGCAACTCCAAACAATAAAAGTCATTATTGATCAGACTACAATGGGTGTGGTCTCCGCTGTACTATTGAACAGCTCCACGCCCAATTCCCAGCTAATCGTCACCTGTCAATAACAACACGTCCTCTGTCTTTTGTGCTTTTTGTTTCTTTTTTTGTCCCTTTTGCGCTGTCTTCTCGTGGGGGTTGTGTGCGGAATGATACTGTAGGTGGTCCAGCTAAACAGAAACAGAAGTCGGTGAGTCTGTGCTGACCTTTAATTCACCTCTACCTTCTGTTCTGTCTCGTCCTCCTCTTCCTCTCTGTTGTCTCTCAATGTTCCTCAGTCTGCTCTCATGTCAGCTTATGCTAGAGAGAGAGTGGGAGGTGACTGGATTTGAACATTGCCTCATTTTTGTCAAGTTTTTCACTTATTCCCCAAGAAGAAGATTTCCGTGTTGCAGTTGTCCCCAGGGATATTGTGTTCCCAAATGATCAATTAAGAAATTATGGAAAATTAGAAATTATAGGGAGGGAACTGTAGGAAGGGAAATGTTAGTTCCACCCTCCAAATGCAAGCAGGGCTTCCATTTGTCTCTGTCGTCAGAGCTGATTGGGTAAACACGGGCTGTCAGTATGCAGTCAGAGCTGATTGGGTAAACACGGGCTGTCAGTATGGAGTCAGAGCTGATTGGGTAAACACGGGCTGTCAGTGTGCAGCCGTGTCACGGGCCCCTGTCACACACTGTTCTGGTGAACGTTAATGCTCCCTGATGTGTTTTCATTCCCATTCTGGACGGCTGCTTTGAGTGACAGCCAGTAGCCTATCATCAGCCCGCCTCGCTATCCCTCCCTATCTCAGAGCTGTCAACACAGCTTTGATCCCACAGACACTGGAGACGATCCCATAGACACAGGAGACTGTGGAGACAGAGGCACGCTTTGTCCTCCAATAGCAAAAACACTTTCTATAGATTACGTGAAAGTTCATGTTATTCAGAAAAAGAGAGATTAATGGTGATACACAGTACACTTCCCTCAGCACTGCCCCTCTAGAGATGAGCACCATTTGGAAAAGTTCTTAAGTGTATTTTTTAGATGTAGTGAATCGTAATGAGGTGAACTGCGTCCACTGCCTGGTTGTGGAGGTGTGGCTTTATGTAACGTAATGTAACTTAGTGGAGGAGAGCTCTTCAAGCCTCTATGCTACTGCTCTCAGTGCACTAAAGTGCTGCATGGAATACAGAAGAGAAGGCGTGCTGAGAATACAGAGAGCTGACACCGAATACACACTAGCACCCTACAGGTGTAGGATCTTAATTTGATCCCTTTTTGTTGCTGAGAATCTTGAAGCTCATTTGCATTTCCTGCAGCGTGATATACATACATTTACTGAAAACCCACACTAACACACCGTTATATTAACAGTATTGCACTTTTCATGTACACTACTTTTGGCCAGCTAATAGCCTAACCATGGATCAACCAACGTTATGGACTAAACCTTCAAGACCTGTTGCTGCAGGATTATTTTGCTATGACAATATAGGTCAAATGAAGATCCTACATCTGTAATCTCCTAATGCCTTCCTATCTGTTAGTGGATAGACCATGGGACCTGTTCTCCTCTCACCTGTCATTCCAAAACAGGACGCATTCTATAACAGAACAGATGCTTATAGATGCGGTGTTGGGCAGGTGAATCATGCTCCTCATGATTCATATTGATGGAATGTTAATGTATGCATTTGTTTTACTTGTTAGAATATTGATTGACTGTGTGTGAGTGTTTTTCGTAGAGTGCATGTCATCTTCAATGTGATTTGAGTGTTTGAAGTGTCTGAAATGTATTCTCTGTATGTTGGTTCAAAATTAGGTATCTTTCTGTAGGTTTAGTGTGTGCTTGTTGTCCATTTTCTCTGGGCCTAAAACCCCATTTTGGTTTGGTGTCTATCTGGCTTCTTTCTATACAGCAAGAGGGGTCTACCACACAGATACATACTAAGAGAGAGTAGGAGAGAGAGAGTTATCTTTGACTGGAACCACAGTCACGTAAGCCTTTGGCTGGACGAAAGCTCCTGAGACTTTTTAGATATCAATAATGGCTCTTACCATTCCCCATAGCTCATTCTGATCCAGTTGAATTATAGTTTATTTCATTTGCTATGACTGGGAGAGCAGACCTGAGAAGTGGAAATGAGTGCTTTCTGTGAACATTTTGTGCCTTGGTCTTGGTGCTTTTATCCTCTCCAAGATAATAAATGGGCTCTGTCCGAAATGCTTTATATATCATTCTGACTGTACAGAGAGAGGGAGAGTGTTGATATAATGTTGATTTATGTGTGTGTTTCTGTGGCAGTAGATTGTGCAGCTCCGTACGCGTGCGTACAAAGTGGCTGTAGATTGTGCGTCTCAGAGTATGCGTGAGCTCCATTCGCTTGTGCGTCTGTGTTCAGACACAGTAGTTTATAGTGTCTCACCCCGCTCTTGGTGCTCTCCTGCCTGACTCAGATGGAGCATGTCCCCCCTTACGACGTGGTCCCCTCCATGAGACCCATCATTCTAGTGGGGCCGTCACTGAAGGGCTACGAGGTAAGGCTACTGTGTAGCTCAATCTCCCCGACTTTCTTCAACGGTTTATGATATCGGTCGTATTCCACGCCTCAGTTGTTCTTCTTCTCCTCGTCTCCCACCAGGTGACTGACATGATGCAAAAGGCTCTCTTTGACTTTCTCAAGCACAAGTTTGAGGGCAGGTGAGTTTCAGGCCAGCCAGAGAACACGACTGAAATACTTACCATATTTAGTAACGGTTGAATATGTCTTCAACTTAGTATTTAGTTAACCTGTTTTTAGACGTTTCCAGTTCTCAGCCCTGATTGGTTGACCGTGTTTCTTCCAGGATATCCATCACCCGGGTGACCGCAGACATCTCCCTTGCCAAGCGCTCGGTCCTCAACAACCCCAGTAAACACACCATCATCGAGCGCTCCAGCACCCGCTCCAGCCTGGGTAAGACAGGACCAGTAGGGCAAGACATCTTTGTACCTTCTTTGTACCTATAAGAAAACCATTGTTCACAATAAGCTCCAGGACTGGCTCTGTTCTGTGCCTTTCCAACACACACCCACGTGATACATTTCAAAAAGCTTTGTTAGTTCATGTTTCTTATCATCCGTTGGGCTATTGTGTTGTTACCTTTCACTATCAGTGTTGTCATATATCAATCTTAGCTTGTGTAAGTATTTGATCCGGCTGATGACCTGCCTGACTCTAAATGAAATACCAGTTTGTACTTGGACAATGACTGGTGTTTACCTGTCTCCGAGTATTGGGAGAAGGATATTTAAAAGTATTGTTTCTGTTGGTGATAGCTACCTGGTCAGGGAATATTGGATGTTAGCATCTATTGATTACATACAGTAGGGAGCCTCATAGTCAATTGAATTGAATTAGACAAATGTTTTTACTTAGGTCATCAATCCACTCCGTTTGGCATAGATAGTCTTCAATATCAGTGAGTAGGGCTAAGCACAGGACAGCAAGGTCCCTCTAGAGGAGAGGCTAGCTGAGGAGTGAGGGGCAGTGTAGCCTGTCCACAGGAACCTGTCCACCTGTCCACTGTCCCTCTCTGATCTGGCCTCTTCTCTTTCTCCATCCTGTCTTTTCCTACCCTCCACCCACCTGTCCCTCTCTTCCACCTTCCCTCCACTCGCTCTACGTCTCTCAGACGTGCTGGGTACGTATGCTCTCAACCCCACGAGGAAAACAACCAAGAGCTTTTTTCTCTGTTCTCCTCCCCTGTCTGTCTCACTACTCTCCTCATACACTCATACCTCATGCATCTGTCTGCCTGTCTGTTCCTCACACATGTTTGTGAAAGCCTGTTGCTTGCAGTAATAACAATTTGAACTAAGGCTGGGAAAGAGTAGACTAATTACACAGCAGAATGAGTGCTCGGTGGGTCTGGTGGCTCTAGGCTGCTGAGCATCTGTCTGTCTGTCTGGGGTTCAGGGGAAATGTGATAGCGGGCCTGGGGGGGGGGGGGCAACTGTGATCAGGGAGGAGTGTACAGGGGAAGATGATACTCCCCCCTCCATCCCCCATTGCCTCCCACCCTGTGACCCAGAATCAGGGACCCTACTGTAAAGTAACATGTAACAACACTTTACCTACAAGGAGCCTGTAAGCATACTGAAACTCAAGCACAATTAGACGTTCATATATTAATGTGTTTATATACCGTACATCATTGGTTACTACCAATCTCTGATACAGGGAAGACATTCTTCATAGAGATGCAGTGTAAATAGAGGAAATTTGGAGGTTAATAAAAGCTAGGACAGTTTGTTAGGTTTTCATTATTTTAGGTAAAGTTCATTTCTCTAATCTCTCTGCGGAGCTTCTCGTCGCTGCCTTCCACCTGCAGGTTTAATTCCCTTTCTACTTCAGCCCTTCGGAGGGAGACCGTCGGAAGCCCGCAGCCCCTCTGCAGATTACCTGTCCCCTGTTTATGTAATTGTGGCTGGGGTTGCTGCCAGAAGCTCCACAGAGAGATAATGTAATTGTGGCTGGAACACTCCCCCTCCCCACCCCCCCTCCCTCCAAAGAAAATGTACACACATCTGAGCATATGATAAATGGGGACAGGCAAGCGGTTAAAACCATACAGGCTATTCTAGGGTTTTGCTGAAGGAGAATAAGAGTGTACAAAGCCGAGAACATCCAAACAGACTAATACGTTTGCAATGCCCGATAGCTCTAACAGCGAATGCTATTACACTTCATCACTTTCAGATGACTTTATTCGTTGACATGTTCAGAACGGTATATCAGGTGCCACCACATGCGTCTCATTCTCACAAGCCTCCTTCCTTCCCGAGTTTGAGTCGATATCAAAAGTTGTGTTAGAGGTCATATTTACCAGTGCAAAACATCTGTCACTGCTCGTTGGAATGTGGCAACCGAATGAGAATGCCCCCAATGTTCCATTTAGCGGTGTGTAAATGGAATATCTAATGCGATGGGTTCTGTTTCACATGCACCGAACCTCTTGCTCAAATGTTGACATGCATGATAGTGTTAACATGCCACGTTTGCATGTGCGTGTATGTATCCTGTTTATTTTTAAAGTGTGTGTGTGTGTGTGTGTGTGTGTGTGTGTGTGTGTGTGTGTGTGTGTGTGTGTGTGTGTGTGTGTGTGTGTGTGTGTGTGTGTGTGTGTGTGTGTGTGTGTGTGTGTGTGTGTGTGTGTGTGTGTGTGTGTGTGAAATATGAGTTATCAAAGTGGCAGTAGTCACACGGATCTCCCTGTATACTCCAGAAGGGATTTAAATGTGGACAGAATTGAGATTTGACAACCAATTCAATGTGTATACTCTGTGTGTTCAGACACCTTCTACACCCTGTTACTTATTGCATTTCCATGTTGTTCTCTACCACATAGCGGAGGTGCAGAGTGAGATTGAGCGTATCTTTGAGCTGGCCCGCACCCTGCAGCTGGTTGCGCTAGACGCAGACACCATTAACCACCCCTCTCAGCTGGCTAAGACCTCCCTGGCTCCTATCATCGTCTACATCAAAATAGCCTCACCTAAGGTACCCTCTGAGAGGAATGACTTTGTGGTCAATTGACTTCCTCTATCACGTCCTACTGAAATGGCATGTATGTGACTGAAATGTCTGTAGATGTGACATCTCTGTCAGTGACCAGCGGTATGTTGTTGCCTGTTTCCCTTCAGGTCCTCCAGAGGCTCATTAAATCCCGGGGGAAGTCCCAGGCCAAACACCTGAACGTGCAGATGGTGGCAGCAGACAAGCTGGCCCAGTGCCCCCCTGTGAGTGTCTATCTGTGGCCCTGGATTCTGTGGCCCGAAAGGCACATGTTCTTACATGCTGTTTGCCCTGAACAAATTCATTCACAATGACCAGTCTGAACAATGGCATTGGTTTAACATTGAAATGAATGCCCTTTTAGGTGGTTGGCTGAATCTCTAACGTTGACAGGTGAGACACTAACATGATGTCCCTCTGTGTTGTATGTAGGAGCTGTTTGACATCATCCTGGATGAGAACCAGCTGGAGGACGCCTGTGAGCATCTGGCTGACTACCTGGAGGCCTACTGGAAGGCCACCCACCCCCCCAGCAGTAACCCCCCCAACCCCCTCCTCAACCGCACCATGGCCACGGCCGCCCTGGCCGCCTCCCCAGAGCCCGTCTCCAACCTGCAGGTACAGGTTCTCACCTCCCTGCGCCGCAACCTGGAGTTCTGGCCCGGCCTGGATGGCCCCGGGGCCGAGCATGGGAAAGTGGCCGAGCACGCCCTCTAAAGGCCAGCTGTGGGGGACGGGGGACGGCTCAGGGGGAACGACACCCCCTTCCTAACCCAAACCCGGCTGCCTGCTCTCCAGATATATCTCCTCCCATCCTCCCTCTCTCCATCCCTCCCCCGTGACCTGAAAAAAGAAACCTAATCACATTGTTTAAACCACATCCTCATTCATAATACTGTATAGAGAAACACTACATACATGGAGAGATGGAGGGGGCTGTTAACTGGAGAGAGTATACTCCATCACATTGGATCTAACTCAATATCACATACACAGACATTCATATTCACACACACACACACACACACACACACACACACACACACACACACACACACACACACACACACACACACACACACACACACACCAGAGTACTCAGAACAATATAGGCCCCACACATTACTGTGAAAGCCTTCTCCATTAGAAAACACCCACACACAAACGGAGAGCTTCATCCTCTTCGAGAAAACCTCTCTGCAAATGACACAGTATGTTAGAGCAACACACACAGCAAAATTAGCCAAGGAGAGTTTATATGGGCAGGACATTGGATCCAGACCAAACCAGCACTGGCAAGGGTTTTCAGTGAGAATAACACACACACACACACAATCACATTGGAGTTGTGAAATGAATTGACGGGGGCAGTTATTGGATGAAATGAAAACCCTCCATCATCCGTCCATCAGTCAGAGAGGTACAGTACCTCTGTCTCTGGTCTGCTGCCTATTCCCTGTTCACTGTAATTGGTTGAGAAAATGGAGTTCTGTGCCCCTTACCCAACCTCGGGGCTCCCTGCCTGGCCTCCTTTCTTCAGCACTCCTTTATCGTCTGGGAAACGGTGTCCAGTTTACTTCCCTTCTCCGTGTTGCCATGGCACCGTCCCTGAAAAGGAGCGAATCATCTCGGCCGCTTGGCCAATGTGTGCCTTGTTGTTGTGGCGTCATTTCTGGGTTTCTGATGTGTGTGGCGTGGCAGGGATGGGCTGTGTGTGTGTGTGCGTGCGCGCGTGCGTGTGTGTAAAGTGATGTGGGCTGTGACTAATAGGAATGTCCTAATTCATGAATTCACACAGGAAACTCTAACCAGCAGAAAAATGATAATCTGGGTCTCATCTCCAATCAGCCACTGGCTTCAGCCAAATACATACAGCATGACTCATGACTGTCATAGTCCAAGACCTTGTGAAAGTGTCCAAGCTGCTTCCATATATCAATGAGTTATACCCACAGAATTGTTTTAATCGTGTTCATTTAGACATAAATGCACTATTATGAACAGTGCTTTCTCTGATTCAATAGGTCATATTGTATATGGTACGGCTGGCTGTACATTGTCTTACATCAGATAGATCAGTGCTGGCTGTACATTGTCTTACATCAGATAGATCAGTGCAGTCTCGGTTGAGGGCCGAGCGTCGCGTACGAGTAACACAATCTGACAAAAGACAATGGCGGCTGTATAGATTCATTAGAATTCGTTCAGACGGAGGAGATTTTGTTCCGTTATTATTTTACTGTCAATGGGTGTGACTTAAGATCGGCCTATTCAAAGTCATGAGCAAGGATCAGCCGAATGTTGGCTTGACCCAACTCTGAAGTGTCTTGTTAATTGTGCTGAGTTACACAGAACGTAATACTTACTACTTAGGATGAGGAACATGCTTGTGAATGAAGAGATATCACAATTAGTTGAAACATAATTTTAGCTGCTGTGAAAAATCAGCCAGAAGAGGGCACTGTTGGTTTTGCAGCCAGGAGCTGAACATGGTGTTTTGCTTGCCTAATGACTGCATGGCTGTTTCTCTTACAGATGATGAATGAACACATTTCTGTAGTCTATGGAAAAGAGTCTGCGTGCATGTATTAAATACAACAACAAAAAATGTCACTTTGACCAAGTAATTATTTACACGGTGTGTTTTAAGTACTGCATAAATATATTCATTGTTATACTGTAAACCTCTTTGTGTTGCATTGTGAACTGACTGACTGACATTACTGATATCCTGTTTGATCTAACTGCACCCTAACCTGTCCTAGCCCTGTTGACTAACCCACTGCCTGGGCCTTGTTCTGTCTCACTGTGTCTCTGCATGGCGTGTGGTGTGGGCGGGGCTCGCTGCAGGGGCCGTACCTGGTGCACGGAGAACAGAAGCAGGAAGGGCCTCTGTCGGAGTGCGGTGGTAGCGGCAGTCTCCATGACTACCAGAGTGACCAGGGAGGGAAGCAGCAACCGCAACCGCAGCAGCACCAGCAGCAGAAGCAGCAGACCTACCTGCACTCCTCACGGGGCCAGCTACGGGCAGGGAGTGGGAGGGGCCTGTCCCGGCAGGACACCTTCGACTCTGAGACTCAGGGCAGTCGGGACTCGGCCTACACTGAAGCAGGGGACTCTTGCATGGACATTGAGACCGACCCCTACGAGGAGTCTGAGATGTACCGCGGGGTAGGGGGCGGGGGCAGCCGCCTCCACCTGGCCCAGCACCACGGCCGGCAGGCCTCCTGGGAAGACGAGGGGGCCGAGCCGGACCAGGAGAACCTCAACCACCCTCCCATGCCCTCCCACACCCAGCCTGGGCAACATGGTCGGGCCAAGCTAAGGGAGAGGTACTGCCAGGAACCCGGGGTCACCGGCGCCAACATGGGCCGCAACAAGAATCAGGAGGACTGGGGGAGGGACGTGTACATCCGCTGAACACACATCACAACGTATGGGCTAGGAGGCTGACGGACAGACTGGGGGAGGGAGGGAGGAAGTTCACGGTTAGGGCTAGGGGGTTAGCGGGGAGAGGAGGGTGGGTTTGAGGGCCATGCCAATCAGAGGCTCATGAATGAATCTGTTTACAACCCTATTAAAGAGGTACTTTTCTCATTGTTGAGTACGCTGGAAGGAAAAAAACAACTGCCAGATGCCATCCACCTCATCCAGATATTTGAGCTATATTCAATTTATTTATCTTTTGAGAAAAAAAGCAGTTTGGTTGGTCTCTTTTTAGTTTATTTTGTTAGTACTACTGCATGAATACCATTGGAATCCTACTGAACTGACAGCACGAGGACAGTTATCATTATGATTACGAATTCATCATTGTGTGATCTGTATGGCTTAATCTCTGTAGTGTAGAATGTGAAGGCTGATAGAGCTGTAGTCTGTCATGTCCGTCCTCTGCAGTCTTAAACAGGGTTGTATGTCTCATGTACAGTACAGAGCATCAGGGTCTCTATCCCCACAGCTTCAGGCTCAGCTTCAGGATTCAGACACTTTCAGGATGGATCCTAAGCTTTTTGAGTCCCTTTGCTCCGATTCCTCATCACCCAGACCTTAAAAGCTATCTGGTGGAGAAGTTGCCAAAATGTCTTCAGAATAGTTTATTGAGATAATTGTTTTATTCGTTTGAAGCTTACCTTAATGTTAAGAATAAAAGGGAACACCCCAAAGATACTACTTCTTCTTCCCTAACCGGCTTCAGCCATAGCATTTAAATAGAACTGTATGTGTCTGGTCTGGTTGTCCCCATCTGTTTCCTGCTATTTTAGGGATACTGTCTGTCTGTGGGTGATAGCTTTGCTCGTGTAGTATACATTGTCTTTTCGAATGTGGTACAGTTCATAAGCAGCACTACAGTAGTAGTCGCGTGAATGAAATGTCCTACCTAATAGTCTCTCACACCCTCAGACTTGACTTCAAGAACTCCAATCACAAGTGCCGGAATGTTTCGCCAAGCCACGTCCACCATTGTCATGGTGGGATGTCTTATCGCTTGTCACACTCACTGTTTTCATATGTGTGTCTTTACTGTATGTGTCTTCTTGGCTACTACCCTGCACTGTAGCCCACCCTGTCGCTCCAGCCTCCAGCACGATGTCCACCACCATCTTGTTTTCTCTGCACCAGCTTTGTGTTGTCTACGTGTTACAGGGCACACTAACAGTTATGTAAGAGTTGTTTTGCGTGGTAAATCACCCCAAACGTTCAACCAAACAGCTAGCTTGTCTGAATGTCAGATGCCATGCACTTCTCTTCTTGATTTCTGACTGACTTTAGTGGTGTTTTTTTTCCTGTGGACATTTGCATTTTATAAGGTCCTCAGTTCTTTAGCGCTAGTGAGAAGAGTGTAAAGGGGGGTGGGGGATAGGTACAAAACATGGTCTTTAACTCAGTTAACTAAATGGAGGATCCACAAATGTCTTTGGTGGGCTCCTTCTGCCCACCCCTTCAGTCAAATAAATATTAAATAATAATTCGTAAATAATGTTTATTGTTGCGTTATCGCAATTGTTAAAAAGATGAAAGAACATGTATCATTGGTGCCTGATTGTAGCTACATTTTGCTTTTTCTGCCTTTCATTTTTAATCTGTGGATAAATTCGTATTTTAATTAAAATTTGAATCAGAAAAAAAATATGTTTGGGAATTTCATTGTGTCACTCCTTTGATCAAATCAAATTTTATTGGTCACATACACGTGGTTAGCAGATGTTAATGCGAGTGTGGCGAAATGCTTGTGCTTCTCGTTCCGACAGTGCAGTAATATCTAACGAGTAATCTAACAATTCCACAACAACTACCTAATGCACACAAATCGAAAGGGATGGAATAAGAATATGTACATATAAATATATGGATGAGTGATGACCGAGCGGCATAGGCAAGATGCAATAGATGGTATAAGATACATTACTCATCCCATATGTATATACTGTAAGATATGTAAACATTAAAGTGGCATTATTTAAAGTGACTAGTGATCCATTTATTAAAGTGGCCAATGATTTAAGTCTATGTAGGCAGCAGCCAATCTGTGTTAGTGATGGCTGTTTAACAGTCTGATGGCTTGAGATAGAAGTGGTTTTTAAGTCTCTCGGTCCCAGCTTTGATGCAGGTACTGACCTCGCCTTCTGGATGATAACAGGGTGAACAGGCAGTGGCTCGGGTGGTTGTCCTTGATGATCTTTTTGGCCTTCCTGACATCGGGTGCTGTAGGTGTCCTGGAGGGCAGGTAGTTTGCCCCCGGTGATGCGTTGTGCAGACCGCACCACCCTCTGGAGAGCGGTTGAGGGCGGTGCAGTTGCTGTACCAGGTGGTGATACAGGCCAACCGGATGCTCTCAATTGTGCATCTGTAAAAGTTTGTGAGGGTTTTAGGTGACAAACCAAATTTCTTCAGCCTCCTGAGGTGGAAGAGGCACTGTTGCGCTTTCTTCAACACACTGTCTGTGTGGGTGGACCATTTCAGTGTGTCTGTAATGTGTACACCGAGGAACTTAACTTTTACCTTCTCCACTACTGTCTCGTCGATGTGGATAGGGGGTGCTCCGTTTGCTGTTTCGTGGACTTCAGGAAACAGCAGAGGGAGCTGATAATCACTGATGATTATCAGGGACACACACTTGCACATCCTCCACACCTAGAGGGCTGTATGACTGAATACATTAGTTTGCCATTTAAATTAGCGATACTTTAATTTAAATGATCCCTCAATTCTTGCAATGCAAGTAACTTAAGTATATTGATGATTGAAGCCGTTGTCAAATAACAGAAAACCTCATCAGGTGCATGACGTAACAATACGCATAACAGCTGAAGCTTGTTGTAGTTCACCTTCTGTTACATAAACTATGGCTTAAAATTTGGTTTCTGTTTTTCTTGCGAAGGAAAAAAAGAAGAAAGCCTCTTAAGAACTTGTGGTTTTTGACTCATCTCTGGTTGAAAACACAACAGCCGCAGGACTCAGCTCAGCGCGTGACGTGCCCTGGATTGTCATGCCTACACTGTGGAGGAAACTTTTAATTCCAGACATTTTAAAAAGAAGTAAGAACCATATAATGTTCTATGGGAGGAAGTAGTTAAGTAAATATCTAGAAGTTTGGGTGTGGTGGTCCCTCTTCCTGAATCTGCGATCAGATGTTGGCTCGTTTTTCAGGCTTTCCCTAATGTCCACACCATGACCCAGAGTGACCCCTGACTGAGTCCTACCATTACAGGATTCTTGAGTGAATCCCATGTATATAAATAGAGGCCTGATCAGTGTTCGGATTAGGGTGGATGTCAGTGTTGGCGATATTCAGTAGGGATCCGGCTATGATATTCAGTAGGAGCACTGGGGCATACACTTCACAGAGTAACTAAGATATGAGTGTGGTAATACCGTTTTTAAAATATTTTAATGTGATTGAAATGGAAAAATGGAACAGCTAGTGATCCTGAAGTTACACGGAAAACCCCCTGCACTGCCGTAAAGATCCAGACTTCTAAGCAGAAGCCTCGTGTTGTGGGACTATCACTTCTACTACCAGGACATTTTAACTTGGGAAAGTCAAGCCCTGAAGTTAATTCAAACACATTCTCATTCACAGGAATAGAAAGGGAATTCCAGGGGAATGTCACAGTCATTGTTTTACTTTTTGATGCCATCAATAAATATCACCTGTAGAATTCCCCTGAAATGAGGCTTGGTCAAAGTACACGGTACTTTACGGGGCAACTAAGATATTAGTGCAAAGTGCCGTTTTTAAAACAATTGATGGATATTCATGTGATTGAAGGGGATCAGCTAGTGACCCTGCCCACTGGGCACAGACGTCAATTCAACGTCTCTTCCAAGTTGGTTTAATGTAATTTCATTGAAATGACGTGGAAACAACGTTGATTCAACCAGTGTGTGCCCATGGGTGAGGTTTACATGCAAAAACATTACACACTGCACTGTGGTGAAATAAAGATCCAGATTTCTTAGCGCCTAAGGTTGTGAGACTATCCCACTTCTGCCATCATTGTAGACAATATTTCAAATTGGGAAAGTCATGCCCTGAAGTTTATGATAAACACAATCTCAATCACAGGAATAGAAAGGACATTCTAGGTGAATGTCACAGTCATTGTTTCACTTTTGGTTACTAAACATGTAGAATTCCCCTGCTTGAAATTAGGCTTGAGGAACTATAAAGTAGTTCCGCGGCCATATGTGGGTGACGGCGTTGTCCTCCCATTGATCAGAGCTCTCATTTCATTCGTCACATTTGAGTCATGTTTTGCTACAGAAGCGTGGCCACGCCCGCTTTTAGCTGCTGAGGAATTCCTTTGCCCCGCCTTTTTCGGTGACTCGCTCCAATCATACCCCAAAATCTAGCTAGCTAAGTAAAAGAATGCATTGCCTATTTTGATCGCAGAATCAATTTGGTATCGATAGACAACCCATGGGCACATATCTCGTTTTGTTTGTGTCGATAAACGTCAGAAAAATACTTTTCTAGGCTGTGCTACCTAATGTTTTCCAGGTAGTTGGCTTAATAGCCTCGATGCACAGCACAGGGTTAGTTATCAATACAGTTATTTAGCTAGCTAACGTTAGCTATCTTTGCTTGAAGTGTGGGCTGCCTATTGTGTTAGCTAGCCAGCTACCGTTAACAGCTATCTGATTTGCTGTGTTTGAAATATTTTCATATTCTTCATTCTCATCACCGGTGGATATGGGACTACTCTTTACCAAGCTGATGACTGTCTTCGGAGACAGAGGTAATCAGTTGTGTGCCTGGATACATCTAATTTACTGCTATTATTGTTGTTCCTAAGTCATCTCCACTCCGTGCCTGATAATTTCTGCTTGTTTGGTTTGATAACGTTAGCTGCTTTGTAGAGTGTTGTTAAGGACTGGATTTAAATGATGAGAACGCAAGAAGCTGTTAGACGTGATTTTCAATAACGTTAGTGACAGTTCAAAAAATTGTTAATTTCGGCATAGCCAAAATCGTAGCTAAATTTCTAACTACACCGGGCACCTTCCAATAACTGGTTAATTTATATCGGACACGAGCTAGTCCGTACTGGATGTTCTGTTCACTGTGTCAACGTTCTGCACACGTGTCCCGTGTAATTATCTGTTTTCTATGTAGCGGTAGTGATAGTGAATTGCATTAGTATTATGCAACCAATAACATTTTGTCAATCAGTACTGTTTACCTCGTTGATGAGATGATGGCAGGTTAGAGGTCGCTGGGGTTGACTGTCAGGGTCAAATGGCCCTTGTTTTACCTAATAGTAACACTGCAAACAAACAGATGTTTTGACCCCTTTGGATAATAAAGATGTCTGCCCATGTTTTTCATATCTTGTATTTGAATCCATGGCTAGACCCTTCAAAGAGAGTCCATCAGTCAGATGTGTTATCGTGGTGATGATTGATTAGCTTTGGGGGTCACAGGTCTGTGAATGGCAATCCGTGTGTCTGTTATGTAGAAGTGTGTAAATCACTTTCCTTTTTCCTTCTCTCATAGAACACAAAGTGATCATAGTGGGCCTGGACAATGCTGGGAAGACCACTATCCTCTACCAATTGTGAGTGATATCAAAATAGATTTGATAGATAATTCATGATCACATAAGTCTCAAATGTATGCAAATGATATTTATAATCACTTAGTCATAACAATCGCTCTGTCCTCTCAGCCTTACCAAAGAGGCGGTTCACACCTCCCCCACCATTGGCAGTAACGTAGAGGAGATCTCTGTACGCAAGACCCGCTTCCTGGTGTGGGACATCGGAGGCCAGGAAAGCCTGAGAGCCAGCTGGAACTCCTACTACTGCAACACAGAGGTACGGATATGTTGGTGTGTGTGCCGCAGAATGTCTTTGTCGAGGAGCAGCATGTGTATTTTTTTATGTGACAAAGTGTGTACAGGTGTGTGTTTGGTTTCTGGCCAGTTACAGCTGGAGTAGAAATAGAACCCTGGTGAAGGTGCTAATGCCTAAACACTTTTTTGCTTTAACTTCCTTCCGAGACTGTCTGAATAGCTACAGCTGGAGACGATATGTTTTTCAGCTCCAACGATTAGGCCAACACTGAGTTATTACACTTTAACCAGCAGCTGATTGTTGTCATCATTGATAAGGCATGGGAACACTATTACATCATCTGTTACAGAACTAACCATATCAGCCTGCTGTCCTGAGTATTCCGCTAACACTAGACTGTTACTGAAGTCATACTAAACGTTGATGAGATGAGAGCACTCCGAGCCAGGGATAAAGTTAAGTGAGTAAGTTGGTCCCCTTTGGCCAGGGTATTCAGTTGTTTTGTCTCTCTTTAGATTGTGATTCTGGTTGTGGACAGCACAGACCGCGAGCGCCTAAATCTGAACAAAGATGAACTTCACCGCATGCTTGCACATGAGGTAACAACCACCTGGGTTTTTTGGAGGGATCATGGGAAGGGGGGAAGGAGGGTTAGCTCAACCTCACTGTTTAAGATTATTTTTTCTGAAGACCAGTTTCAAATGCAGGAAAGCACACTATTCATTCTTAACTTCCTTTTTCCTGTATATGACACACCAGAAATATTAGCCGATTGGAATTTCCTTATTTTATCAACAGGTGGATGAGTGAGGATTACTTTTAAGAATAAGGGCACTTTGTTTACTAGGTGGTTCACGTTCCATTGTCACTCACCTTATGTGTCTTTTTAAAGGTGCAATATACAGAAATCGTTCCGCCATTTCCTGGTTGCTAAAATTCTAATAGTTCACCTAATTTCATTCGATAGTGTAGAAAATTGTTGTACCATCCAAACTGCTGTGAAATATCTTTTTGATAACCAAAAATATTATATTTTTAGCTGTTTGAAGCTGGTGTAAAGAATTTCTTCTTAGACTTGCTTTCAATGAGAATGACAGATCTATAACTCACATTTCTATGTGAATTTGATCAGGTGGCCCAAAAAGTGACATATTGCAGCTTTAACATGTTGACTTGTGAGCTGTGTTCATGCTCTCAATATGACTCATATCACCACTACAGAGCAAACAAACTGATTGCAAAACCATGATGGGTTGTTTCAACATTTCCCCTGTGTGAATCAGTGCATTGACAGCTGAGCTGTTCAGTTTCTGTTCTGCTGACGCTGCTATTTTCTATTATCTGAGATGTCGCAGCGGAGAGATTCTATAGATTTCCACAGGAAACGCTCAGACGTGTAAATATGTTGAATATAAAAACGAGATAATTGTGCCTCTCCTGTCTGACTGGTGTGTAGGACCTACAGAATGTAACCCTGCCTTTCTCTCCTGTCCTGTCTGACTGGTGTGTAGGACCTACAGAATGTAACCCTGCCTATCTCTCCTGTCCTGTCTGACTGGTGTGTAGGACCTACAGAATGTAACCCTGCCTATCTCTCCTGTCCTGTCTGACTGGTGTGTAGGACCTACTTAATGTAACCCTGCCTTTCTCTCCTGTCCTGTCTGACTGGTGTGTAGGACCTACAGAATGTAACCCTGCCTATCTCTCCTGTCCTGTCTGACTGGTGTGTAGGACCTACAGAATGTAACCCTGCCTTTCTCTCCTGTCCTGTCTGACTGGTGTGTAGGACCTACAGAATGTAACCCTGCCTATCTCTCCTGTCCTGTCTGACTGGTGTGTAGGACCTACAGAATGTAACCCTGCCTATCTCTCCTGTCCTGTCTGACTGGTGTGTAGGACCTACAGAATGTAACCCTGCCTTTCTCTCCTGTCCTGTCTGACTGGTGTGTAGGACCTACAGAATGTAACCCTGCCTTTCTCTCCTGTCCTGTCTGACTGGTGTGTAGGACCTACAGAATGTAACCCTGCCTATCTCTCCTGTCCTGTCTGACTGGTGTGTAGGACCTACAGAATGTAACCCTGCCTTTCTCTCCTGTCCTGTCTGACTGGTGTGTAGGACCTACAGAATGTAACCCTGCCTATCTCTCCTGTCCTGTCTGACTGGTGTGTAGGACCTACAGAATGTAACCCTGCCTATCTCTCCTGTCCTGTCTGACTGGTGTGTAGGACCTACAGAATGTAACCCTGCCTATCTCTCCTGTCCTGTCTGACTGGTGTGTAGGACCTACAGAATGTAACCCTGCCTATCTCTCCTGTCCTGTCTGACTGGTGTGTAGGACCTACAGAATGTAACCCTGCCTTTCTCTCCTGTCCTGTCTGACTGGTGTGTAGGACCTACAGAATGTAACCCTGCCTATCTCTCCTGTCCTGTCTGACTGGTGTGTAGGACCTACAGAATGCTGCGATTCTAGTTCTGGCCAACAAGCAGGACATGAAGGACTCTATGACAGTGGCAGAGATCTCCCAGTGCCTCACCCTAAGCTCTATCACAGCCCACTCCTGGCATGTACAGGCCTGCTGTGCCCTCACAGGGGAGGGGTGAGTACACTGCATAACTACAGACACGCCTGGGCCTCCTCCGTGTGTGTGTGTGTTATAACATTCCCATAAATAACCTAAAGTCACTCAAACAGTTTAATTTTCAAAACCATTTCCATCTCTTTCTCCTAACCTCCAGACTACCTGCCAGTCTGGACTGGATGAGGTCTCGTGTCCTGGCCAGTTAGAACTCCTTCCGTGGGCTCATCCCAATTGGAACCAGGACAGCTATCCTTTGACCCAACAAACACAACCTCTCAGACGTCGCAGCCAAAGCCACAGTGCCCAGATCAGGATCTCCACTATCTGTAGTGACACTGCCCCTCTGAGCCCCAGGGGTGGCCCCAGTCTTGCCCTGTCACCCTCATGCCTTACCCAGCCCTTAGTGTGTATGCCAGGGCTGACCAGAGTCCAGGTCTGCCTCGGGATAGAGGAGGCCTGGAGGAACCTGGCAGAACCTCAACTAGATATGCCAGGGTGTGCATGTGCGTAAGCATCTCTGTGTGGTGTGTGTGAGACCACCATGTTTACATAAGAATCCTTACCTGTCAGACCTGACTCCATAAGGATGACACAGTATGCACCACATAAGCTGAAAAGGGACCTATCACAGTATTTAAGCCTCCTGTCCTCATGAACTCCACAGAGGTAGAATGGGAGGTTGCATTGGATTTCTTTAACATACAGATTTGTACCTCTGACTTAAGGAAAACCACAGTACAACAGGTTAAGAGGCCAGACCTAATGGGGATCAAACTGGTGCTCAGCCTTCTGAGCTATCAATGCACAAATTACTTGAAGTATTTATATCAAAGAAGAAAAAAGGGGGTTGCTTGACAGTGAAAAACGGTAGCATGCTTTCTGTAAAAAGCAAGATGACAAACAAGTATTGTCTGATTTTAAAACAGGTTAATCATGTATTTTTATACATATACAGTGGCTATGTATTTTACGGTACAAAATATTTTTTGTACAAATAAATGTTATTGTTGATAAACTGGTGACTGGGCTGCCTTCTCTGTAGTAGGGGAATTACACATGGAACAATTTGGGAACGCCTGAACCAATGATTTATATACTGAACAAAAATCTAAGCGCAACATGCAACAATTTCAAAGGTTTTACTGAGTTACACTTCATAGAAGGAAATCAGTCAATTGAAATAAATGTATTAGGATTTCGCATGACTGGGCAGGGGTGCAGGGATGGGAGGGCATAGGCCCACCCACTTGGGAGCCAGGCCCAGTCAATCAGAATGAGTTTTTTAAGAAATATTCCTCAGTACCCCTCCCTTCTTGGACGATCCCACAGGTGAAGAAGCCGGTTGTAGAGGTCCTGGACTGGCGTGGTTACACGGGGTCTGCAGTTGTTAGGCCGGTTGGATGTACTGCCATATTCTCTAAAATGACGTTGAAGGCGGCTAATGGTAGAGAAATGAACATTCAATTATCTGGCAACAGGTCTGTTGGACATTCTTGCAGTCAGCATGTCAATTGCACACTCCCTCAAAACTTGAGACGTTTGTGGCATTGTGTTATGTAGCAAAACTGCACATTTTAGAGTGGCCTTTTATTGTCCTCAGCACAAGGTGCACCTGTGTACTGATTGATCTGTTTAATCAGCTTCTTGACATGCCACACCTGTCAGGTGGATGGATTATCTTGGAAAATGAGAAATGCTCACTAACAGGGATGTAAACAAATTTGTGAACAACATTTGAGAGAAATAAGCTTTTTGTGCATATGGAACATTTCTGGGATCTTTTATTTCAGCTCATGAAAAAACTGGGACCAACACTTTACATGTTGTGTTTGTATTTTTGTACCAATGTCTTGCTCCCATGCAGATTTTGTATTTGCCAAGGAAGGCAGATTCATGTTCTGTATTATGTCACATAATCTGGAGATTGTGCCCTTCAGATACGGGTTAAGATCTAAACTTCTCGACTGTACACTTAGTAGGCTCGAGTGGAAATGAAAGGAAATGTGTTTTAGCAAAACTGCGAGTTTGCCGGGCCGGTATCTAAAAAAGTGGATATTGGGAATATTATGGTCAACCCTCAGAGTATAGAATGAGACGAATGTGTTATCAACAAATAGGTCACAAAAAAACACCAGACCGTTCCTATGCCAGAACTGGAATGTCGTGTCAATCTGCGACGCTGTGAAGAGATGATTAGATGTTAATAGAGAGAAACCGCTTGCTTGTTTAAGGCTAAAGTGATTTCGGAATTGGGACCAGATTTGAATATAACTCACATTTCTATGTGCATTTGGTGGGGTTGCCGAGGTGCCTTATTGCTATTGTAAACGGGTTACTAACGTAATTGTAGCTGTAAAAATAAATGTTTTGTCATACCAGTTGTAAATGGGCTGTTATAAACTGGGTGGTTCGAGCCCTGAATGCCGATTGGCTGGCCAATATACCACGGCTAAGGGCTGTTCTTACGCAACGCGGAGTGTCAGGACACAGCCCTTTTAGCCGTGGTATATTGGCCATGTACCACAAACCCCCGAGGTGCCTTATTACGAATATTAACTGGTTACCAACGTAATCAGAGCAGTAAAAATAAATGTTTTCTCATGACTGTGGTATACGGTCTGATATACCACGGTTGTCAGTCAATCAGTAATCCAAGGTTTATATTCCGAACGGTTTTTAACAGCTACACTACACTTTATTTACTAGTCTTGATAACACCAGCCCCTCCACAGCTCGCGCATTAGCGGGTTCAAAATAGGGGGCATCCGGATTTGAACCGGAGACCTCTTGATCTGCAGTCAAATGCTCTACCACTGAGCTATACCCCCACTGTACCTCAGTAGCAAAATAAAAGCTAATTATCCTAAGGATGTCAATTCTGTTCATGTATTAGAAAAACATTATTTTATGCGCTACAGTTTTTATTTTCGGTTTAAAAAATGTATTTCACGGGTTATCGACGTTTTTCAAGGCGTGTTCGTCTGTTAGGGGAGCGCACATTTTGCATCGTTTCCTCCACTAGGAGGAGACAAATACATGTGTCTCTTGGGTGCTTTCAGTACTGTACAGTACACGGTATTTTATATATGCTATCAAGGGAGAAACGAATGTTAGTGTTTCTTTGTATCTTTTTGTTAGTAACAACATCAGTCGGCTCTCATGCATGCCCAATGATATATATTAATTTTTTTATGAACATGCATGCACCCTAAACACATTAGATAAAAAGATGGGTTTGGTCACAGTAGTAAACCTCAGATAGTAAAACTCTAGTTCTGTCGTGCATTTCATTCATGCATTTGCCATAAAACAACAACAACAACAATAACCACTCACATCACACATCACACATTTCGACCAGTTTAAGTTTGATGGTGTGTATAGGGCAGGAATTGATAATGAGACAATTAAGGGTGCAGAATGTTGTTAAAACCGTGACCACGGAAACCAAAAAACGTGCGAAAAGGCCTGTTATTACATCCCAGCCACTTGAAATGACATTGAGGTTTATTTGCATCACAACACGGAGATTGCATTCCTCTGAATTTCAAAGGTAAATCTGGTGGTGATAGAAACGTGTAAATGACTAGAGAGCGACTCTGACTTTAGGAATACAATAGGCCTGCAATACAATGAATGACCTTCCATCAGGCATGTCTGCTACACTTCCTCAACAAGGGATTTGAAGGAATGGGTACCATTTTAACAGCTAGTTTCTCCTAAATGAAAGATAATCCCATGGGTTATAGCATGTACAATAAATATAGACCTAATAGTATGACGGCAACAATGTCTGACAGTAATAAACCTAACCATTTTACTGTAACAGTTATGATCAGGTAATATGTTCTACCAGCTGATACTATGAGCTCCAAATACTTTTACTTTTACTTAAGTAGTATTTTACTGGGTGACTTTCACTTTTACTTGAGTCATTTTCTATTAAGGTATTTTTACTCTAGGATGACAATTGAGTACTTTTTCCACCACTGAGAACCAACATTGTTCCTTTCAGATTTAAGAGCGGTATGGGGAAAGAACCCTTTTTGGAATTGTTGGGTTTCTGACATTATTTGGAATAGTCATCCAAAGAACTTGAAATTCATAACCTCCATGGTCCATATCAAGTTTTCTCACTTAAAATGGCTAAATAGTAGCATGTCTCAAAGGGGGCCGTAAGACTACATTATGTGGGTGAGAAGAAAATGCTGCCATCTACTGGACAGGTTGTGGTACTACTAAAAAAGCATCACAATGGAAGTAAGCTTTCGAGATTTGAGTCTGTAATCCGTGATGATTTTCTTAAATTGTAGGTGGAGGCATATCCAGTTGGAGCGCTGTTATGTATGTATTTTATACATGTCTAATAAATTAAGTCAAACAATCAGTCTTACAATATATATTTCTAATGGAAAAGGAATAGAGATAGACATACATTTAAACTGTTACCTGGCTAAAACTGACCATCTGTGCATGTTTGATTGTAGATCTGTCTATGTCTAGGCTTCAACATCCCTATATTCTGTTTGCCTATGGCAGGGATGGGCAACTTTGATGAGGGTGGGGGCAAAGAGAAAGTAATACAAAAGAAACTGAAAGTTATCCGATTACGTTACTGAGTTTGGGTAATCCAAAATTTACGTTACTGATTACAATTTTGGACAGGTAACTAGTAACTGTAATGGATTAGATTTAGAAAGTAACCTACCCAACATCTCCAACTCAATCATCAAGTTTGCTGACGACAGAACAGTGGTAGGCCTGATTACCAACAACAACGAGACAGCCTACAGGGAGGAGTTGAGAGCTCTGGCGGTGTGGTGCCAGTAGAATAACCTTTCTCTCAATGTCAACAAAACAAAGGAGCTGATCGTGGACTACAGGAGACAGCAGAGAGAGCACGCCCCCATCCACATCGACGGGGCCGCAGCGGAGAGGGTGAAAGCTTTAAGTTCTTTGGCGTGCGCATCACTGAGGACCTGAAATGGTCCCTTCACACCGATAGTGTGGTGAAGAAGGCACAACAGCGTCTCTTCAAACTCAGGAAGCTGAAGAAATTCAGCTTGGGCCCTAACACCCTCACAAACATCTACAGATGCAACATTGAAAGAGCATTCTGTTTGTGCTGTATCACCGCCTGGTACAGCAACTGCACCGCCTGCAACCGCAGGGCTCTCCAGAGAGTGGTGCGGTCTGCCCAACGCATCATCGGGGGAACACTGCCTGCCCTCCAGGACATCTATAGCACCCAGTGTCACAGGAAGGCCAAGAAGATTATCAAGTACCTCAGCCACGGCCCGTCCACTACCATCTAAAAGGTGAAGACAGTACAGGTGCATCAAAACTGGGACCGAGAGCCTGATAAACAGCTTCTATCTCCAGGCCATCAGACTGTTAAGCAGTTATCACTAGCCGGCCTCCGCCCGGTACCCTGCCCTGAACCTTAGACACTGTCACTAGCCGGCTACCAACCGGTACTCTACCCTGCACCTGTACATAGAGTCGTTGAACACTGGTCACTTTAATAATGTTTACATACTGTCAGGGGTGGAAAAAGTTCTCAATTCTCATACTTGAGTAAAAGTTAAGATACCTTATTAATAGAAAATGACTCAAGTAAAAGTGAATGTCACCCAGTAAAATACTACTTGAGTAAAAGTCCAAAAATATTTAGTTTTAAATATACATCAAAATTAAATGTAGTTGCTAAAATATACTTAAGTATCAAAAGTAAAAATACAAATAATAAAACATTCCTATTATTAAGCAAACCAGAAGGCACAATTAAAAAACTTTTTTTTTTACGGGTAGCCAGGGTCACACTCCAACAGGGTTGACCAGGGATGTTCTCTTGATAAGTGTGAGAATTGGATCATTTTCTGTCCTGCTAAGCATTCAAAATGTTACGATTACTTTTGGGTGTCAGGGAAAATGTATGGAGTTAAAAGTATATATTTTTCTTTAGGAATGTAGTGAAGTAAAAGTAAAAGTTGTCAAAAATATATATTGTAAAGTACAGAAATGCCAAAAAACTACTTAAGTAGTACTTTAAAGTATTTTTACTTAAGTACTTCACAACACTGCATACTGTTTTTCCCACTTTAAATGTATATACTGTATTTTAGTCATGGCTCATCCATTATAACAATCTCCACAAGGATTGTTATAATGGATGAGCCATGACTCAAATACTCTAGAGCTCTGTCAGAGTGACCATCAGGTTCTTGGTCACCTCCCTGACCAAGGCCCTTCTCCCCCGGTTGTTCAGTTTGGCCGGGCGGCCAGGTCTAGGAAGAGTCTTGGTGGTTCCAAATGTCTTCCATTTAAGAATGATGGAGGCCACTGTATTCTTGGGGACCTTTAATGCTACAGAATTTTTTTAAATATCCTTCCCCATATCTGTGCTTTGACACAATCCTGTCTCGGAGCTCTACAAACAATTCCTCATGGCTTGGTTTTCGCTCTGACATGCACTGTCAACTGTGGGACCTTATATAGACAGGTGTGTGCCTTTCCAAATCATGTCCAATCAAATGAATTTACCACAGGTGGACTCCAATCAAGTTGTGGAAACATCTTAAGGATGATCAATGGAAACAGGATGCAGCTGAGCTCAATTTCGAGTCTTATATCAAACGGTCTGAATACTTATGTAAATAAGTATACATTTGTAATAATTTCTAAAAAAAGTTTTTTGTTTTGTCATTATGGGGTATTGTGTGTAGATTGCTGAGAAAAAAACTATATTTAATCCATTTTAGAATAAGGCTGTAACGTACAAAAAGGTGGAAAAGGTCAAGGGGTCTGAATACTTTCCGAAGGCACTACAGTATTTATATTGAGGACTCTGACATTGCTCATTCTGCTATGTCTTATTTTTTCTTTCTTTTGGATTATGTGTATTGTTAGATTGCTAGACGTTGCTGCACGGTTGGAGCTAGAAACATAAGCATTTCGCTACACCTGCGATAACATCTGCAAAACTGTGTACTTGGCCAATAAACTTTGATTCGATTTGTTCATTTGGATATCAATGCTAAGATATGTCGTCTAGGTTCTTAGAGGGTATACACTAACACAACATTTGTTTTAGAAATTGTATGTGCCACTCAGTTCCATAGTCAGTAAGGGCCCAATTCCACCATAATAAATGATGCCTTTCTTACATATGCACTTCCTACACACTTCTCAGTAGTTGGTTTTCAGACTTAACTTATGAAGGTGCGTAATGGGCTTTGCAGGCGTGGTTCTCTTGCACATGCTGAATAAATGTAATTCAAACGCTGAAAACCCTCTAACTTCCTAGCCGGCAGATTTTCTGGGTTTTCATTACATTTATCTTAAGCCATCCTTTCAAATACAGTGTACCTTTAAGTTTGAATTTTGATGACAGACTCAATAGAATAATCCAGAGAACGGGTTCAGAATATTAGGGATCAACGAAAGAAAGCCATCTAACTATATGCATATTGATCTGTCGTTTCAGCACCAATTGATAGATTTAAATTACTCTGTTGTCACCGACATTTTCAACCTCTCCCTGACCCAGTCTGTAATACCTACATGTTTCAAGCAGACCACCATAGTCCCCGCTGACTGTAACACTCACGTCTGTAGCCATGAAATGCTTTGAAAGGCTGGTCATGGCTCACTTCAACCTCATCATCCCAGAAACCCTGAACCCACTCCAATTCACATACCCCCCAAACAGATCCACAGATGACGCAATCTCTATTGCACTCCACACTGCCCTTTCCCATCTGGACAAAATTAACACCTATTGCTGTTCATAGACTACAGCTCAGCGTTCAACACCATAGTGCCCACAAAGCTCATCACTATGCTAACATGATGACCAGACCGCACTCGTCGCATACGCGAGCGTTGCAAAATAAATGTACACATACATATTATTCAATCATTGCACCCACTCTGCTCGTGCGCGTCAACAAACGTCTGCGTAGCCAGGTGCTAAAATAGAACTTGATTCTATTTGTGACGCTCGACGCACTGCAAGTCCTGTCTCTCCCATCTCCTCATTGGTTTTTAGGAATATATATACCCACGTGGGTGATTGAAAGATGAGCTAAGGTCCACACTCCAATCCAGTAGGTTGTGGTAATGCACCTTAAAGTTGGTAGCCCACTGCCATAAAAAGTCCAAAGAAGAAGAAGAAGCCTGAAGGAGGAGAGATTACTAGAAAACAAACGTTTAACCTTTTATCTGTTGATTAATTGTCAGAGTAGAGGACCTTGTGCATTTCAGGTAAAATGCAACCTAATGTTTATATCCCAAGACAAATTAGCTAGCAACAGCAAGCTAGCTAGTTGTATATCTCACTGGTCACCCCCAAAGCCAATTCTTCCTTTGGCCGCCTCTCCTTTAAGTTCTCTGCTGCCAATGACTGGAACGAACTGCAAAAATCTTTGAAGCTGGAGACTCTTACCTCCCTCACTAGCTTTAAGCACCAGCTGTCAGAGCAGCTCACAGATCACTGCACCTGTACATAGCTCATCTGTAAATAGCCCGTCCAATCTACCTCATCCCCATACTGTATTTATTTATTTATCTTGCTCCTTTGCACCCCAGTATCTCAACTTGCACATTCATCTTCTGCACATCCTACCATTCCAGTGTTTAATTGCTATATTGTAATTACTTTGCCACCATGGCCTATTTATTGCCTTACCTCTCTCATCCTACCTCATTTGCACATGCTGTATATAGATTTTTCTACTGTATTATTGATTGTATGTTTGTTTATTCCATGTGTAACTCTGTGGTGTTGTCTGTGTCGAACTGCTTTGCTTTATCTTGGCCTGGTCGCAGTTGCAAATGAGAACTTGTTCTCAACTAGCCTACCTGGTTAAATAAAGGTGAAATAAATTAATTGCTAAATTGCCATAATGTGTTTAATGCTTTTCAACCTGTCCCCGATTATAGTTGGTTCAGAGTTTGTTTTGATATTTCAACCTGCGTGTCCTGATTGCATCTGGTGTGGCCGGGACAAAATCAACATGCGTGCGATGGCACACGCGGACACACGCGGGTATGCCATCTGGTCAGCATGTTAGGTCCCTGGAACTGTACACCTCCCTCTGCAACTGGATCCTGGACTTTCTGACGGGCCACCCCCATATGGTGAAGGTAGGCAACAACACATCCGCCCCTCAGGGGTGCGTGCTTGGTACCCTCCTGTACTCCCTGTTCACCCACGACTGCATGACAGCGCATGACTACAACACCATCATCAAGTTTGCCGATGACACAACGGCGGTAGGCCTGATTACCAACGACGATGAGATAGCCTATAGGGAGGAGGTCAGAGACCTGGCAGTGCGGTGCCAGGACAACAACCTCTACCTCACCGTGGGCAAAACAAAGGCGCTTATCATGGACTACAGGAAACGTAGGGCCGGACACGCCCCCATTCACATCGACAGGGCTGTAGTGGAGCAGGGTGAGAGCTTCAAGTTCCTCTGTGTCCACGTCGCTAACGATCTATCATGGTCCAAACACACCAACACTGTCGTAAAGAGTGCACGACAATTTCTCTTCTCCCTCAGGAGGCTGAAAAGATTTGGCGTGGGCCCTCAGATACTCAAAAAGTTCTACAGATGCACCATCGACAGCACCTTGACTGGCTACATCGCCGCTTGGTATGGCAACTGCTCGGCATCGGACTGCAAAGCGCTACAGAGGGTACATTACTGGGGCTGAACTCCCTGCCATCCAGGACCTCTATACCAGGCAGTGTCAGAGGAAGGCCCTAAAAATGGTCAAAGACACCAGCCACCCAAGTCATAGACAGTTCTCTCTGCTGTCGCACGGCAAGCGGTACCGGAGCGCTAAGTCTAGGACCAAAAGGCTCCTGAACAACATCTACCCCCAAGCCATAAGACTGATAAATAGTTAATCAAATAGCTACCTGGACCATCTGCATTGACCATTTTTGCACCAACTCTTTTTAACTTTATGCACACACACTGAACTCTACCCACACACTCACATGTACTTACACTGACACTCCAACACATACACACACACACACACACACACACTCACACATAACACGTACACACAGGCACACTGTCACCACACACACACACACACTTCCACACTCATTTTGTTGATCGTATTCTGCATTGTTGGGAAGGGCCCATAAGTAAGCATTTCACTGTTAGTCTACAGCTGTTGTTTACAAAGCATGTGACAATTACAATTTTCTTAGTTTAGATTTGATCTTATTTAGGGGTTAGAAAAGTATTTATGAATCACAAAAAACTGGTTTGGAGAGCCTTTACACACAAAAGAAAGAACACGGTGGTTTGATTCATTCAGAAAATTGGCACATTCAGTTCTTAAACCCATGGTAATGTTGGAAAATTATTGTACGTAGAATTATAATAGGGAGAATAGTGTACAATAGTAGGCTATACCCTCGTCTATTGCCTGCACTAACCATGGAACTGTGTTATGACACAGCCAAGTATTGCACCATACGTCGGTTCAAACTGTTATGGCTTAGTCGGCGCTCAGCTCCATAACGATTTAATTAGCTAACTTGTCATTTAAAAAAATAAATATTATCCACTGTTACTAATGATCCTCAGCAACAACCACATGGCCGTGACGGCGCTTACGGAGGAAGAAAATGTGGATAAACGAAACAATGTCATTAAATGGAATGATAATGTAGGCTATACCAATTGAATGTGTGTTGTTGAATGTGTGTTGTTATTAGGCCTACTGACGGTCAATGTCTAATATTTTAATTAACATGATAGAAATAGGAAACAGAGAAAGTTGGTGTAGCCTATAATTAAGACATTCGAGAGTACCCATCCCTGCAAGTTCCAATAAAATGCTGTACAATTTATATTCTGCATAATGGCACAGCATTTCAGAAACTTTACTGTGGGAAAGTTGATATGTTGATATGTTTCAGTGTGACTGGTTCAACATTTGTCTCGCGATAATAAGGTAAAATATATCTAAAAGAAGTGTCGTTTTTATTTACAATTCCCTTATCCAAACGGATTACTCATTTACCTAGCTCTTATTAACTGCTCTTATCAACGGCTCTTATTAACAGCTCTTATCAAGTTGTAAATTACAGTGCATGAAGAATGGTGTTACTGTATTTCTATCAGAAAATATTACAGTAGATGCTTTTTCCACTTGGAACTGCTAGGTTCTCTAGACCTTATTCATTGTTTCCTTCTGCGCAAAAACGGTGGAATTATTAGGGAATTAAGTCAAGGTCAGAGTCCGGATATCTATAGACACATTTCCACCACACCTTCATTTATTTCATCTCCACCCAAAACAAATAGCAGGTGAACAGCATGCTATTCTCAAACTTAAATTCAAGGTCAGAATACACGTAGAGAGACAACTGCATAGTAAGGGAATTAAGCTCCATTTACGCGCCCTTAACTCGGGTCGGAATCGGGCCCATGTTTATGTTGGCCTTACCTGCCCAGTTAGACACCATTCACCAACCCACCATTGATAATAACTATTAGACCTGTGATTGATATGTATCAAAGAAAATGAGGGGGCACCCGGATTTGAACCGGGGACCTCTTGATCTGCAGTCAAATGCTCTACCACTGAGCTATACCCCCTAATAGAATGCACAGTCACCAGAGGTACTCTAGTCAATGTTCTGAGTAAGTGTTTAATAGGGTAGAGCTACTAGAACATTGCTCCACCCCCTGTAACTATAAAGTGTATGTTTTATTTTATTTTTATTTAACCTTTATTTAACTAGACAGTTAAGAACAAATTCTTATTTACAAGGACGGCCTACCTCGGCCAAACCCGGACGACGCTGGGTCAATTGTGCGCCGCCCTACGGGACTCCCAATCACGGCCGATTGTGATACAGCCTGGAATCGAACCCGGGTCTGTAGTGATGCTTCTAGCACTGAGAAGCAGTGCCTCAGACCGCTGCGTGTGTGTGTGTGCAGGGTTGGGTAGGTTACTTTCTAAATGTAATCTGTTAGTTACTAGTTACCTTTCCAAAAGGGTCAATTGTGCGCCGCCCTATGGGACTCCCAATCATGGCCGGTTGTGATACAGCCTGGAATCGAACCAGGGTCTGTAGTGATGCCTCCAGCACAGAGATGCAGTGCCTTAGACCACTGTCTCTCTGTGTGTGTGTGTGTGTGTGTGTGTGTGTGTGTGTGTGTGTGTGTGTGTGTGTGTGTGTGTGTGTGTGTGTGTGTGTGTGTGGGGGGGGGGGGGTTGGGTAGGTTGCTTTCTAAATGTAATCTGTTAGTTACTAGTTACCTGTCCAAAATTGTAATCAGTAACGTAATTTTTGGATTACCCACATTTTGTAATGTAATCTGATTACTTTCAGAAACACACACACACCGCATCCAGAACACAGAGCCAATATTTACCCAGCCGTCTGCACAACACAGGAGGATCAGATGTACAGATACATGAAAGAGGAACATAAAAATGGAGAGAGAGAGACAGGGTGACAGGGAGAGAGCTGGGGAAGAGAGAAAGAGGGAGATAAAAAGGCTATTAAAAAAAGAGTGAATGAGGAAGATGGAGAGAGAGAGCTGTGTTAAATGAGAGGGAAAGAGTACAGAACTGAGTGGTTGTTTGTGATACAGGAGAGGAGCTGAACATGAGCAATAGTTTGGGTTGAAATGAATGACACTGGAACAGCAGAACATTCTTCGGAGGTTTGTATTTTTACATCCAGATCCAACATTTTATTGACCTCTTTGAATCTGACTGACTCGTGGAAAAGGCTGAATGACCCGCAGCATAATGTGAGTCACTTACAATTCAAGTCTCTTCCTCTATTAATGCTGTAATTCCCCAGATGACCAGTAGAGACCAGTGTAAGCAAATTAAATTGTGGGAGCTTATTCAGAACACGCTCATAGAAATCTGTTTACAGTAAAACCAAGATTTATCTTTTCATTGTGCAAGAGAATCAGCTCTATTGTAACATTCCAATGTTCAATGACATTCTGAGTATCATGCCCTACGAAATATGTCCCTAGCCCTAGTATGTAGGCTAGATTTCCCAGCAGTGAATCTTGAAAAGTCTCAACTGTCATTTCCTCACCAGCGTTCTCTAGCCTGATTTCTCAAAGTGGAACTGATTGTAATGGAACAGCTGAGAGAGAAGCGGAGTGATGGTGGAGACAACCACACAGTGCTTGTAAAGGAAAGCTTATTTGAGCAGTATAACAGACAAAACTGCTATCGCATGTGCCTGGAAATGAAACCATAGCCAAACAAAACAAGACATGCCCTTTTTCATATGACCCACAAAATGTATGCTCAGTACTCAGACAATATGTTTGTTTTGTATTGACCAGATGAACATTCATAGCAGTGGGCATGGAATACCAAAACTAAAGTGCTTATGGACAGTACATGTATATGTCATTGTGGTAATTATCTGGTATGGTGGCTGTATGGTTAGAAGCACTGTTAACTGCTTGTTCTTCACAGCAGTTTATAACCAGAAGGTCAATCGACAGATTCCGTGAAGAGATTGTACTGTTTTTACTGTGTTCATTTAATTCTCTGCAGCAGCCATGTCTGAACACAGAGGTACTATATCATTGTCCAAGGCCAGGAGATGCCATGGCATGGCATCTACTATTGAGTTCCCTCAGAGATAAGACAGAGGGCTCCACTGTGATTCCAGATGATTTCACTAGAATCCAAGTCCAAATATGGAAGGAGAGAGACAGAGACTGGGGCACATCAAAGCAAAGAGAATGGATATAAAACATGAGAGAGGCAGGACATGCAGAGAGAGAGAGAGAGAGAGAGAACACTTTCATCTCCTCAGCTGCTATGCCTTATCATCCCTCTGTCTTTGTAATCACCATGGCAACGGAAGAACAGCATTGAGAGGGTGTTGTAGAGGGAGAGAGAGTGTGTAAGTGGAGAGAGCACGTGAGGGAGGGAGCTACAGGGTGACTGGGACCAGGAGAAACTCCGTTGTTGAAAGAGAAGAGAAGGAGAAGAAGGAAGAGAGAGTGAAGAGAGAGCTGTGTGTTTTTGTTGTTGCTGAACAACATGTGTCTCAGTGTGCTGCTGCTCATCTTTCTCTCCCAGGCAGAGTTGGGGAGAGTTTGGGCTCAGCAACAAACAGGTAAGCTTTTCTTTCTCCCCTACCTCTCCTGTGTTTTCCATCCTGATTCTCTTGTCTCAGTGTACTTCATCACCTTTTTTCACCTGTTGTCTCCTCCCTCCTTCTCTCCTCATTTTCCCCATGCATCACTCTCTTCATACCACTGGAAGTTGGTGGCACCTAAATTGGGGAGGATGGGCTTGCGGTAATGGCTAGAGCAGAGTTAGTGGAATGGTATCAAATACATGAAACACATGGTTTCCATGTTTGACGCCATTCCATTCGCTACGTTCCAGCCATTATTATGAGTCGTCCTCCCATCAGCAGCCCCCATTGCTTCACACAGCCTCTCTTCAGGTCACTCAGGTGTTGTACTTTCTGCCGTACAATATCACCTCATCCAGGCGCTTCTCTCCCTTTTTTTAACTTCCAGAATCATCTTTTATTTGCATAATGTATGCCATTTACATCTGTCCATCTCTCTTTCCCCTTCATGGCTCTCACACTTCCATCCTAAGATGTCACAACTTATGATCACATGGAATAATAACAACTTTTGTATTTAACATTAAAGAAAAGCTGTGAGCGTTTTGGCATTCTTTTTTATTTGATAATTCAGGGCTTCAATAACCTACGTACAGATGTCTTTGAAGACACTGTTTTTACTCATTTACTTATATAAGGGAAATGGTACAGGTTCATGATTGTGTTTGGAAACGGGCATACCCTTATACTCTTTGTTTGTGCAGAAAAGTTAGTTCCTAGTTTGCAATGAAAGTGTGACCATAAACAACGCCATGTTCCAGAAACGTGCAAATGACTCAGAATAACAACCCACAAAACAACATTGCTTCTGCCTAACATTAGATTTGGACATATTTCTCCCTGCCACTCTGCTAGCCTAAAAGTCAGGCAGTCCAGGGTGGGAAAGGAGAGGTGAACAGACAGAGAGAAAAAACTGTTGGTGAATGTAGGCAAAAAGGTGGTAGCTTGATGAGTCGTGTGTGTTTTTTTTAATCCTTTATTTATCCAGGTCTTTCTCATTGAGATAAAATCTATTTTTCAAAAGACACCTGGTCCAATAGCAGCAGGGGGAAAAAAGTTTCAGACACAACATTGAACAAAACTATAGACACACATACAGTACAACAATGACATATTACATGTGTGTTTGTATGTATGTGTGTTGAAAGTGTATGCATTTCTGTGTGCTTGGGGTGTGACAGGAATGCTTGTGGACCGATGGAGGGGGACGCATTGCGATGTGTTTCTCCTCCTAGCCATATAAAGCCTTTTATCAGAGATTGAGTAATTAGATTTGTCTCCACCACTGTCCCACCACTGCACTCTTCTTTCTATGATCTCCTCACTTTTCAATAAATCCTGTAACCCTTATTAGCCAAATCTCTGCTCCCAATTCTTATTTTATTTCACTAGTACTCTTTGCTGACTGTCTTCCTCTCGTGACCTTTGTTTTGCTCCAAAATTCCTTGAGGCAAGGCAGATGCATCCCATTCTCATTCCCTGATACTATCTACCACCTTCAAAACAACAACAGCTCTTCCCTGATACTACCTACCACCTTCGAAACAACAACAGCTCTTCACTGAGCTAAATTAATTGCTTTTCGTGTTTATCTTACACAGCATAAAATTAGATTATTTTATTTTTTACATACAGTGTAAAAAAAAGCTGTTTGAAATAGGATCAAGTGGAGCTACCCTCGAGAGCTTTCTGCAGCATCTAAACCAGACTATGAAAACACAGCTTGAGGGATGAAAATGAATTGTGAGGCTGCTGACCTCAGAGCTCTCTGTTCTTTGTCCTGTTGAGAATTTCACTTAACAAATGACTTGTGTCTGGTCCAGCCATGCTGGGGCCAAGTCTGAACAGAAAAAAAAAATGGAAAGGATAAATCTGGATATACTAAATATCTGTGTGGCTGACATCCATAGATGTGATGTCACTGTCGTGGAGATTTTGATCTGCAACAGCAAGGGTCATTGTGACATCTATACAGACACTTCTGGCAAGTTTCAAGAGAACAGAAGGATCCGTGAAGTAGGGATAGAGGAGCAGGGAGGGAGACAAAGAACCTAAACTCCTAAAGGAATCCTGCCACTTTTCAACCTCATGTTCATTATCTCCAGCACCGTACCAGTGTCTACATACGTGTTCACGTCACGTTTCTATGATCTGTGGTTAAAGAGATAAGAAGAAACGTCCTAAAATATGGTTATCTGTGACATCACAGAGTAGGATTAAAAGAAGCAAATTAAAACAGTGATTTTCAAAACATTGTTTCTAGCCAGAGGGGGGTATTTTATTGCTCCCATGTCACTGTGGATCTCATAGTGTTTGAAAATCACCGTTTTTTAAGTGTTTTTACTTTGACGATGTCATCGGCTAGAACATTATAACTTTTTAAAAAAAATTACAAAGCAAAGAAATGCTCCATTTTCACATATGTAGAAATGGTATTGTGCTGGAAATAATGAAAATGAGGTTGAAAAGTGGTAGATTTGCCCTTTAACAATTCTTTGGCATAGTTAAAGAAAGTGATTTTCTGGATGATGAGGTGTGATGTTGGCATTGGGGAATAAGACATGGTTCAGCACTGATCTTCATTGAGATGCCTGACTTAGTTCGTTATGGGCTTTGTCTTATCGTACAATGAAAACCAGAATTAATTCCTTTACCTCATCCACTGAGAGTTTGGGTTTCACCATAACAAAGGAAGTATGAGGTCATCACTGCTCTCTTGTTTTCATAGAAGAGATCTTGGTGTTTTTTCTAAATGTAAAATCTCTTGTTTCAGCATAACACCTGCTACCTTATAAGCTTTATCATATACGTTTTCGGGTATTATGCCACCCACCAAGTCTTATTTGACTGATATGAGTAATGTGTTCAAGTTATAACGTGAGGAAATGTTGCTTGATTAGCTGCATGCAAGTTTTTCAGACTCTTCACAGTCACTTTCTGTTGGCATTCTGGATGGTGGTTGTTCCTCTTGTGGTTCTGACCCTACAATTACCACTGCAGCTGTTGTGAGTGGGTGTGTGTGCATGCAGTATGTGCCAGTGTAAATTAGGGATGGGCAACTGGTGGCCTGCAGGCCCTTTTTGTAGGCCCGCGGACCAATAAAAAAAAAAAATATATTTTGAGTCTCAACTTAATGTTGAGAGTTAGAATAACAAAGTTACACAAAGTGTAAAACTGATACTTTTTCTCTCCGCCTCATGGAAATGAGTTATCACATTTGAATTGCATGAAATTAGGTATAAAAATCAAATCAAATCAAATTTTATTTGTCACATACACATGGTTAGCAGATGTTAATGCGAGTGTAGCGAAATGCTTGTGCTTCTAGTTCCGACAATGCAGTAATAACCAACGAGTAATCTAACCTAACAATTTCACAACTACTACCTTATACACACACGTGTAAAGGGATAAAGAATATGTACATAAAGATATATGAATGAGTGATGGTACAGAACGGCATTGGCAAGATGCAGGCAATGCCATGACCTGGTCACAAAGCCTAATAATCAACATACATTTCAATAATCCAGAAGAACGGCTGAAGAAAAAATATTTAGCAATATAGGTCAAAAGTTCACTTTTTAATTCAGGTATCAATGATCATTTGCTGTGGGTTTGTAGTTTCAAGCTTTTATTGTCACGTGCACAAGTACAGTGAAATGCCTTTCTTGGAAGCTATTTCCTAATGCAGTAACCAATATCAATGTAGTGCTAAAAAATAAAGTAGAACAAAAACACACAGGAAATAGAAACAAGAACACTGGAAAGTACGTACGCTATACACCGGGTCAGTGCCTATATCATATTTACAATGTGCAGGGATACAAGAGTGATAGAGGTAGATATGTATAGGAGTAAGGTGACCAGGCATCAGGATATATGATGACAGAGTGTCAGTGTGCGTGTTATATGTGTGTGAGCAAATTAAGTGCATGTGCTAGAACGTCAGTGTGAGTGAGTGTGTAGAGTTCAGTGAGTGTGTGTATAGAGTCGGTGCAAAAATTTAAAAAAGAAGGCATTCATATTCATATGATCGGCCACATTGAGTTGAACTGTGGAAGTAGTGTGGCATCCGGCTGATGCCGAGCCAGCCCTGGCAGCCGCTCCCATGCAGGAAAGGGTGTGCCCTCTCACCCCCGGTCTGACTGACCACTCACGGAAACCGGCCTGGAAATATGGGCTGAGTGGTTTCTTAGCATCAGGGTTATTTTAGTGTTCAGGCCAGAGGACTGTTTGACTGTCTATCGGCCTATGAGCTGTAGTTTAAACTTGACCATGTTGAGAGAGGGTGTGGTATAGTTCTTCTGCAGACCTGACCTCTGTTTTAGACAATTAAAATGAAATGAAAGCCTGAGGTCTGTGACTAAGTGACAGTTGCCTGTGTTTAAGCAGGCCAGACACTCAGTGTGGGCCTTATATTATAACAGAGGAGGTGTTTATGTTATAATGGTATTCTCACTTGTCATATCCTATTTCTCCTCTGTCATCAGGCATTCCAATACATCAGTGGTTCCCAGACTGTGGGGTCGAGAGGTCGGCAGGGGGGGAAGTCAGTTGGGCTTTCAACATACTTTTAAAAGTTGTAATAGTGAAGGCCTCCCGGGTGGCGCAGTGGTCTAGCTGTGCCACCAGAGACTCTGGGTTCGAGCCCAGGCTCTGTCGCAGCCGGCCGCGACCGGGAGGTCCATGGGGCGATGCACAATTGGCCTAGCGTTGTCCGGGTTAGGGAGGGTTTGGCCGTTAGGGATATCCTTGTCTCATCGCGCACTAGTGACTCCTGTGGCGGGCCGGGTGCAGTGCGCGCTGACCAGTTCGCTAGGCGTACGGTGTTTCCTCTGACACATTAGTGCGGCTGGCTTCCGGGTTGGATGTGCGCTGTGTTAAGAAGCAGTGTGGCTTGGTTGGGTTGTGTTTCGGAGGACGCATGGCTCTCGACCTTCGTCTCTCCCGAGCCCGTACGGGAGTTGTAGCGATGAGACAAGACAGTAATTGGATACCACGAAATTGGGGAGAAAAAGGGGGTTAAAAAAAAGTTGTAATAGTAGAAGGCACCACAGACGGTCTCGGTACTTCTCCTCAAAAAGAAGAGCAAGGATACAAAACAATCTCGGACCAAATCTCCCTTGTGACACTACCCACTATCACAGGCCTCTCACACTCTTTTATCTTTTTTTTTTAGTCCCCTCCATTTCCTATCTCCCCCTTCACAGCCCTCTATATACTCCTCATCTCGACTTGAAGCCTCTTGATGTATTTAATTGTTCTCCCCCTGCTCTGGGTATAATATTCTGTAGAGTTATGCCATATAATTACTAGCCTTGGTGCTAGTCTGTTTGTTTCTGCTCGCTTGCCAAGCAGGCAGTAGGTAGCTTACCGGTTAAGAGTGTTGGGACAGTTACTGAAAGGTCGCTGGTTCGAATACCTGAGCTGACTAGCTGAAAAATCTGCCGATGTGCCCGTGAGCAAAGCACAAACATATGTTTGTCTTGACAATGGAGTAGGCAGAAGCACAAACAGATCTGGGACCAGGCTATAGAATGCATAGGAATTTAACTTACAGTGATTTATAGGATCTATATCAGTTATGGGATGTAAGAGCCTTTAGTACAATTGCATCCAGTTGGACAGTGTAGTACATGCTTGCAAGATAGTGGTCATTATGTTTTAGTGATATAGAAAATATATATGACTGAACATGGGGCACATCAAATAGACCTCTGCTAGAGCCAATATAAGCATACCATGTAAGAATCTCAAATGATAACGTCGACAAAATAAGACATTTACGATTTACAAATATGATGGAGTGATAAACCCCTGATCGCCTGAGTCTGTTTGAGATGAGGGGAGTTAGATGAACCTTAGCTGCACTTAAACCCTCTTCACTCCCTTCTCTCAGCTATCATCCTACTAGCAGGACGGAACACATGCAAAACAGTCCGGATGGAAGCGCGACTCTTTACCACAACAGTCCTCTTGGAAGTGGCACCTCTTCCTCCACCTCCTGCCCTCTTATCAGAATCCTCTAGACGGGCAGGCTCCTCTTGTTGGCTTGGTGATAAGCCAGTGATTTAAGTACCGATGGCCTTGAGAGTTTTATTCTAGACCACTTAACTGATCAGAGCTGGCCAACTACAGCCCTGCTCCCTCCACACCCCTCCCTTCAGATAGAATAAAGCTATCCATGTTGTGGCAATGCATTTCTGTTGCTATGTTTTACATAACATAAGAGGCACCTTGCAACAATGACCACCTTGTATTTTATGCAGTCTGTTTTCCAAAGCCCATCTCCATATTCAGCAGTCATGTTTCATTGATGCTGTAATGAAACAAAAGATGGCACATCAAGACGAAATATCATATTCGGAGTGTGTGCAAATATCAGACAAAATGAGCCCTGACAATTATGGGTGGTGCCAGTATGGTCAACACATTGCTAGTAATACTCATCTGTGGCCGTGGTTTGATGAGGGCTTTGGATTAGAATATCACTAATCGTTGGTGAAGTGATCACTAGAACCACATTTTGAGGTGTTGTGAATGAATGCACTTTCATGGTTTGAGCAGCTGGCCTGTGTTTTTCCTCAGTCTACTAATTTTAGTGTGTGAGGTATGCCAACTTAACCAATAAGTTATATCACCAACACCTATTTTATGTCTCCTACCCACCCACACAAACACTTATGTCCACCATAGAATCAGATCATTGCCAAACACACATTCCACTTGCAGGTTATTTCAGTGTTTGGTTTAGCTTTCTATTTATATGCTAAACATAGGCTTCTTTTCAGAAGCAGAGACAAGCCACACGGACACAAACTGCTGGCTAGTGTTAGTCAAGCACCAGATTATTCACTTAGGGTTAGCTATACCTAAACGTTCTGAGGAGTTTAAATGAATGAAGTGATTTGATTCAGAAAAGGGCAGTTTATATGAAATGAACGGCTGTTTGTGGCAGCCAGGGTTGATTCCACCCAGTCGGTGCAGCAACAAAATCGGGTAACAAAAACTGCCATGTTCTGAGTTGGAGTTCTATCACACGCGGTGTACGATTACAACAAACATCTCTTTCTCTCTCTGATCTAGTAAGAACATTCAAACGTGACCAGACTGCAGACTGTGTTACCCAACTCAGTTTGACCTGCTCAACAACAGTTATTTCCAGAGAAAATGTGCAGCAGCCATGCTGACCACGGCATGTTCATGGTGATTCCACCGGGAAGAGTGACATTCACAGATGGAATCTCTTTGCTTTTTTGTTTGCCATATGCCTACCGATATTCGAAAACTTCCTTTCGTCTACTGAAAGCAAGCGACAAAACAGTAAACGTATATAGTACAGGAAGGCACCCAAATTTAGGGTTAGAAGAGACACTCCGTTTGAAAAAAAACAACACGTGCGGTTACGTTTATATAGTAAATGTGACATCATGAACACAACCCCTCTTTCAGAGTCGGACGAAAAATCCCCTAAAAGTTGCGCAACATTGAAGCTGTTTGGATCAGGAAAGCAAGTTCATCAGTTAAAAACTCATCATGTAATGATGACGTTGACAATAAGTCAGATTGTCAACGTTGGCTGGTGTGTTTATGGGCATATTCAATATCTCCCTATCCTAGTCTGCTGTCCCCACATGCTTCAAGATGGTCACCATTGTTCCTGTACCCAAAAAGGCAAAGGTAACTGGATTTAATGACTATCGCCCCGTACCTGCCACCCTAGACCAACTTCAATTTGCTTACCGCCCCAGTAGATCCACAGACGATGCAATCACCATCACTTTGCACACTGTCCTATCCCATTTGGACAAGAGGAATACCTATGTAAGAATGCTGTTTATTGACTATAGCTCAGTATTCAACACCATAATACCCTCAAAACTCATCATTAAGCTTGAGGCTCTGGGTCTGATCCTCAACACTGCGGCCCCACAAGGGTGCATGCTCAGCCCCCTCCTGTACTCCCTGTTCACCCATGACTGCGTGGCCTAGCACGCCTCCAACTCAATCATCAAGTTTGCAGACGACACAACAGTAGTAGGCGTGATTACCAACGATGACAAGACAGCCTACAGGGAGGAGGTGAGGGCTCTGTGAGTGTGGTGCCTGGAAAACAACCTCTCACTCAACGTCAACAAAACAAAGGAGATGATCGAGGACTTCAGGAAACAGCAGAGGGTGCAACCCCCTATCTACATCAACGGGACCGCAGTGGAGAAGGTGGAAAGCTTGAAGTTCCTTGGCATACACATCACTGACAAACTGAAATGGACCACCCACACAGTGTGGTGAAGAAGGCGCAACAGAGCCTCTTCAACATCAGGAGGCTAAAGAAATTTGGCTTTCACCTAAAACCCTCACAAACTTTTACAGATGCACAATTGAAAGCATCCTGTAGGGCTGTATCACCGTCTGGTATGGCAACTGCATCGCCCGCAACAGCAAGGCTCTCCAGAGGGTGGTGCGGTCTGCCGAACGCATTACCGGGGGCAAACTACCCGCCCTCCAGGACACCTACAGCACCTAATGTCACAGGAAGGCCAAAAAGATCATCAAGGACATCAACCATCTGAGCCACCGCCTGTTCACCCCCTATCATCCAGAAGGCAAGGTCAGTACAGGTGCATCAAAGCTGGGACCGAGAGACTGAAAACAGTTTCTATCTCAAGGCCATCAGACTGTTAAACAGCCAGCACTAGCACGTTAGAGGCTGCTGCCTATAGGCATACACTATAAATCACTGGCCACTTTAAGGAATGGAAAACTAGTCACTTTAATCATGTTTACATATCTGGCATTACTCATCTCATATGTATATACTCTATTCTATAGTATTCTACGCTATCTTAGTCACTTAATGTTTACATATCTGGCATTACTCATCTCATATTTATATATCTCATATGTATATGTACAGTTGAAGTCGGAAGTTTACATACACTTAGGTTGGAGTCATTAAAACTCGTTTTTCAACCACTCCACAAATTTCTTGTTAACAAACTATAGTTTTGGCAAGTCGGGTAGGAAGTCTACTTTGTGCATGACACAAGTCATTTTTCCAAGAATTGTTTTCATTATTTCAATTATAATTCACTGTAGCACAATTCCAGTGGGTCAGAAGTTTACATACACTAAGTTGACTGTGCCTTTAAACAGCTTGGAAAATTCCAGAAAATTATGTCATGGCTTTAAAAGCTTCTGTTAGGCTAGTTGACATCATTTGAGTCAATTGGAGGTGTACCTGTGAATGTATTTCAAGGCCTACCTTCAAACTCAGTGCCTCTTTGCTTGACATCATGGGAAAATCAAAAGAAATCAGCCAAGAGCTCAGAAAAAAATTGTAGACCTCCACAAGAAATGAAAAAGCGTGTGCGAGAAAGGAAGACTACACACCTGACTCAGTTACACCAGCTCTGTCAGGAGGAATGGGCCAAAATTCACCCAACTTATTGTGGGAAGCTTGTGGAAGGCTACCCGAAACGTTTGACCCAAGTTAAACAATTTAAAGGCAATGCTACCAAATACTAATTGAGTGTATGTAAACTTCTGACCCACTGGGAATGTGATGAAAGAAATAAAAGCTGAAATAAATCATTCTCTCTACTATTATTCTGACCTTTCACATTCTTAAATGTGGTGATCCTAACTGACCTAAAACCGGATTAAATGTCAGGAATTGTGAAAAACTGAACTAAGGTGTATGTAAACTTCTGACTTCAACTGTATATTTTAGTATTTTGATCATTTGTGTAATTAATACAATCCCTCAAACACGTGCATGTCAGCAGTCAAGTTTTGAAAATAAAGCTTGATGTACAACTTTATCTCGCAACTGTATACAGAAACTGACAATAAAAAATCTAACGCATGGACAATGTTCTGTGCACATAAAACACAACACTGCTGACATAAACGAGAAGGCTTGGATGTTGCAAACAATGCTAGCCAGCATCTGTATGACACCGGATGGCGACAGGCAGCAGAACTAACAATGGAATGTAGCTAGCATAGACAACATCTCCAGCACCACACATAGACAACATCTCCAGCACCACTCATGTAAAACACCTCATGACTTAGCTAGATGAACTGGCAACTAACCATCTCAATAACTCACAAGCGATTGCCATGCGATTAACGAACAAAAAACAAAAATGACAGCAACAGATCATGACCAGACTGCACTGAGAAATGTCCCAAACAGAACAAAACACTTTCTGCTTTCACCCCCCTACTCAAAGTACTTTAAAAGAAAAACAACCGAACTAAACAAAATGTCCAGTGGGGGGCTCTACATCACAACGTGCAATTAAAACCTGAATGAGGCTACGGCCACACATGGAAAATTAAAAACGGATGAAATCGTATATGCATTCTTGTTGAATCGGTCATTTCTGTAATTTCCAAACACAAAATCTCTATGTGGCTCCGGCCTGAGAAGCAGAATAACCAGATGCATTGTGGCCTCAAGCAGAGTGATGTGGGGACATGTGTTATCTGATAACCACGGAGGTCCTCAGAGATTGGTCCCTCCTAATCCCAGATGATTTCAAATCCACATTGAGTTATTTGTTTGGATAATGTTTTAGCAGAATGTTGTGGAACATATGCTGTGTTGTAAGTAGCTTTGGGAACGGCTCACAACTTTGGATCCAAGAGACAGAACATTGCAGTCCATGGGATATGCAAGACAAGGAGAGGAGGAGGAGGAGAGAAAAGCAAAGCGGCAGACAAACAAGAAATCCTCAAGGCCTTTCTAGTTTGTTGGATTGTGATTAGACTGTGGTCCAACCAACACACATCTTGTGTGTGTGTGTGTGTGTGTGTGTGTGTGTGTGTGTGTGTGTGTGTGTGTGTGTGTGTGTGTGTGTGTGTGTGTGTGTGTGTGTGTGTGTGTGCGAGTGCATGCATGGGTGCATGCAGGTGCAGTTGTAGGAAAGAAAAAAGGAGTTTAAAGTTTAAATGCATGCCAGCATTCCCTCATGGCCAGAGATATGTTAATGCTATGTTCACTTTCAGCCCACAATATCCAAACCATTGCATTGAGTAATACACACTCGGTTCAGGGCTATGCAGTAACCAAAAGCCAGGGTTGGGGAGTAGTGAACTGCATGTAGTTCAACTAGTAATTTAACTACATTTTGCAGTAGCTTTGTGATAGTTTACCAAAATTCTAATCCTGGTAGTGTTTTCAGAAGTGAATTACTTTTTTTTCGGCCATGGGTGTAGCTACCTACTGAAGTTTTTTTGCAAAAATAAAATATGGGTGATGTAGGCAATAATTTCCTTTCTTTTTCAGCATCAGACCTGCCTAATTCTCACCTTAAACTGATTTGTGTTTAATGGGCTAAATTATACATTGTGTTAACATCTGACTCCAGAGTGTTCTGTTCTTCCAATTTGTAGTCCATGACATTTCAGATTTAGATATGATAATTTTTCACAAAGTAGTTGTGATGTAGTGATGTAGTAACTTTAGTTAAGTCAACTATATTTTTCTTAAGGCTAGCTTTAGTGTAGCTTAACTTCCACCAGTGAGAAGTAATTTGAAGTAGCTTCCCCAACTCTGCCTAAAGCAGATGCTTGATTTGTTTATAATGTGACCGAGTGGGTTCCGACATGCACCTTCTGACTGACACTGACTTGATCTGTGTCACTGACTCACCGTGTTTTGGACAGAGATGCGGTATCATGTGAATGGACAGCAGCATGAGAAGCCATCACACAGGTCCCCCAGAGAGCCGTGGCTGGGTGACACCAGGGTGGCCAGGGAAGTACTGGGAGGAGGACTGACCATTGACACCCTACCAGACAACATGACACACTTAGTGGTGAGTGGCGCTGGGGCAGTGGTCCAACAACACACTAGTGTGGGCAAGATGTGTACATACAGTATGTCAATGTGAGATTCGCATGTTCCAGTTGTGGTGGTAGAATACTGCTCCCTGCCGGCTTTATATAAAACAAATCAATGTTGAACCGCATTAGACTGCAGAGGGTATATTGAAAAGAGTTGAACAATGTAGATCAAATCAAATTGCAGTGAATCATTTCAACCTTGCTGCTGAAATGTACAGTCCAAGACATTCAAGGACATCCTAAGGTATCTAAGCGTATCCCCTTAACTTATTTAGTATGCACCCTGCATTCTTCATATTTAGTATCCCTCTCTTGTTATACTACTATGTAATAAACTGGAGACTGGAACTCAATGTAGATTGTGTGTTTGTTTGTTTATGTGGGCCTGCATTCAAATGTTGCTTTCACTGTTAACCCTGCTGTTCATTATAACATCTCATCTCCACCCCCCCCCCCCCCTCACACCATTATTCTATCTCTCCCATCTCATCCCTCAACTTCTCCTCTTGCACTCACCTCTACTGTTTCTATAACAGGAGGACGCTGGTAGGTATTACACATGGCGTAGTTTTGGCCCTGATGACCAACGCACAGATGAACTCTGGGTAGATCTAAACGACCTAGAACATGGCCAAGTCAGAATGCATGGCATTTTGTCCAATACACACAGACAGGCTGCGGTGAGTTATACACTTGGATACACACACACACACACACACACACACACACACACACACACACACACACACACACACACACACACACACACACACACACACACACACACACACACACACACACACACACACACACACACACACACACACACGTACGCTCATGCACATTTAATTTCCCTCCCTCTCTCTCTTCCTCGTATTCCAGAAGGTTGCCCTCTCATTTGACTTCCCCTTCTACGGACATTATTTGAGGCAGATTACCATAGCAACAGGAGGTACATTTCATTATTCTTCCGACACATGGCAAGTTGTTCATACTCAGATGGAGCCACTTATCACATTTCTTCCTTTCTACTTCCTGCTTGTTACTTACGTTAAGCACAGAAGGAGTGAACTATTGTAACTACCAGTTGCCACTTGCCATGCATCTCCATAGAACCCTGACCTCTGACCTTCTTCAGGGTTTATTTTCATGGGAGAGGTCACACACCGCATGCTGACAGCAACACAGTACATCGCTCCCCTCATGGCCAACTTTGACCCCAGCTTCTCCAAGGAGTCTACAGTGCAGTACCTGGACAATGGTAAGCCATAGAGTAACATTCAGACAGCGCTTGTTATTTTACTTTTGACCCTTGGTTGACCTCTGTGCGACCTGTCCTTTACTGACCCCAGGTGAGGTGTTTGTGGTGCAGTGGGAGCGGGTGAGACTCCATGGGAGGGAGGCAGAGGGGGCATACACCTTCCAGGCTGCCCTGCACCTCACAGGGACCATCACCTTCAGCTACAGAGATGTGAGAGAGACTTACAACATGCACACTTATGAACCTTGTACAACACGTCTCTGATTTGAATGTATTCCATCTAAACACAGACACACTCTGTCAATTTTTCTCTACCTGTCTCTCTCGCTCTTTCAGATACCTTTGCCAGTGGAGGTGATAAGTTCTGCTGAGCACCAAGTGAAGGCAGGGTTGTCAGATGCATTCATGGTGAACCTGCCTTCCCCTTCCCCTCAATCCTCAGGTTAGCAGCAAGGGTTCCCTAACCCACAGTTATCCAGGTTGGCAAGTCTTTGATGTCAAATACTTTTGCTAAAATGATCTGAAATGATATCTCTCACATAGATGCCCAACGTCGGCTCTACGAGTACCATCGGGTGGACATCGATACAACTAAGATCACCAACAACTCTGCCTTTGAGTTCACTGCATTGCCTAGTAAGCATCTAATCTCTATCCCCCATACAGGCCTCTCAGACATTTCATCCTCAATAACCAGTCACAGTCACAGCTTAGTATAATGTTAATGCCAATGCCTATCATGTCGCTACAGAATCAAAACCCAGGTCTCACTGTCTCTCCCTCCCTCTGTCCAGCCTGTCTGCAGCATGACAGCTGTGAACTCTGCCTCTCGTCCAACCTAACCTCTGGCTGTACCTGGTGCAACGTCCTCCAGAGGTGAGCAGGAGAGGAGTGTAGATCCCTATCTGAATAAAGGAGTCCTTGTTTCTTTGTGTTTGACATCTGTGTCTGTTTCAGGTGCTCAGACGGAATGGACAGACACAGGCAGGAGTGGCTGGACTACGCCTGTTCAGAAGAGGTAGAGTTGGACAATGTGAATGAACGTTCACATACTTTACATGTACTGTACATCAAATGTAAATCACAGTCTAAGCTTCCTCTGTTAAAACCACAATTCTCATCCATTATATGGACAGGCCAAAGATGTCACCTGTGAGGATTATTCCAAGGGGGGACCAGACAGCTCCATTGACCCTTCAGTTCCCTCAGACTCTGAGGTCACCACTCCCCTGGGGCCCCTACCAGAAGGCCCTGCCACGGAGAGTAAGTCAAGTGTGTGAATGAGTGTGCCTGGGAGGGTTTATATCGGAGTATCAGAGTTCAACTGTGCATGCAGCAGTGTTAAACAGAGCAAGAACAATGATGCCATAGTAATGCTCGAGCGCTCAGTGTCTGTTTTTAGCCAGTGCCTGAGTGTTCTTAGTACATGCAAAGAAATTGCACAGAAATGGAGTTCAGGAAAATAACAATGGAAGCAGTTTGAGTCCTAACTGCTCAATATTCAAACTGATCCTACATTCATTTGATCTTCCTGCAGATGACACCAAACGTGTGATTCTCTACAATGGTAAAGGTGGGTGGATGTTGATTCCCTTTGAATTGTGTGTATGGAGCTATGTTACAGGATTTTGATTGTTCATCGTCTCTCTTTCCTGGTTAGACGTGAAGACAGGCCCTCCGAGACAACACGACGGGTCAGCTCACACAGGAGTTATAGCAGGTGTAGTAGCTGCATTGGTGCTACTGCTGGCTCTGACACTGCTGGCTCTTTACATCAACTCTCATCCTTCTGCTGCCTCACCACTCTACATCCTACAGGTTAGTAACACTATCAGGGCTCACATTCAACCAGCTCTGTCAGTCTATGTCCTGCAAAATGTAGACTTCTACTCCCATTCTCTTTAACCTTTTAAAATAATGACCTATATGATCTTATTTCAATAGCGACGCAACAGCTACTGGCCATCCATGAAGTTCAGGAAGCAGGGATTCCACTCCAGCTACGCAGAGGTGGAGGTCGAAGGTCACGAGAAGGAGGGAATCATGGAAGCTGGCCAGTGCTGACCGGACTGAGGAGCAACTGGATGATGAGGAAAGAAAAACGAGTTTGTAGGAGAGGAAGGAGAGAGCTTAGAGCTACACATACATTCCCTACTCCATTACACAAATAATGTTTTTTTGTTCATTCATTTTTCAATAATCACTTCAATATAGTCCCTGTCTTTGTTGGCAAAAAAAATGGGGGGTATTGTATATAATTTTTGGTGGACAAAGTCTTAAACTCTTCTCGTACACATCCGCGACTCAGGTTTTAGGGAAAGGGACAAATGAGAAGAGGCCACTTTTAAGGCTTTGCTAGAATTTCTTTGTTGAGTTCCAAGTTTCTCAGCAGGTACGGATTGCTGTCTCACCATTTTCCACACACCTCCATGGGATGTGTTACTGGAATAAACTGTGATACATTATGACTATCAACATCCATGGAAAAAAACACTATAAAAGATTCTGTATCCCTGCACTTCCATGACAAGAACGAAGACCAGTTGAGGATGTTCTTCAATGATAATCTCTGTACAGTTCATGTTTGAACGTTTTGTTCCTGTATTGCTTTTTTTTATATACAGTACCAGTCAAAAGTTCAGACACACCTACTCATTCAAGGATTTTTCTTTATTTTGACTATTTTCTACATTGTAGAATACTAGCAAGACATCACAACTATGAAATAACACATATGGAATCATGTAGTAACCAAAAAAAGTGTAAAAAAAATACTTTATATTCTTCAAAGTAGCCAACCTTTGCCTTGATGACAGCTTTGTACACTCTCAAGGCAAAGGGTGGCTACTTTGAAGAATCTCAAATATAATATGTATTTTGTAAAGCACTTTTTTGGTTACTACATGATTCCATATGTGTTATTTCATAGTTTTGATGTCTTCACTATTATTCTACAATGTAGAAAATAGTAAAAATAAAGTTAAACCTTTGAATGAGTAGGTGTGTCCAAACTTTTGACTGGTACTGTGTATGCCAAGAATGTATTTCATAAATTGAGGCAATTTAATGCTCTTCATACATGACTTTGACCTTCCAAATTAAACCCAGATTGAGGATCATGTTTTGAAATACAGTACTTAGAAAGAATAAAGCCATTAGAATGAATAATGTTTAATTGTAATGTCAACCAGAAAAGGAGAAAACTCAGTGGGCCTATAATTTCTGCATCCTGACCAGTGAAACCAATTCTGATTTGCGACAGCAGATGTCACCCAAACCAAACTCATTTGCAACTTTATTCCATGTAGGCCTTCACAGCAGCCTACATACAGATTGTAGCAGATGGCATGATCATCATGTGGAATAAAAAGCGTTGGCGTCTATTCTAGATACTTTTTCTATATATCATGTTCACGATGTTGTCGTGCGCCTGTTCCACCGTGATGGTTGTTTCCACTAGATAGCACAGCCACAAAGTAAAAATTGGCTTTATAAAAAAAAAATCATAAAAACACAAAATTAGTTTGTTGGTCTTAATTGAAGATTAGGGTTAGACATAAGGTTAGCAGTGTGGTTAAGTTTAGGGTTAAGGTTGGGTTTAGGTTTAAAATCAAATTTGAAGAAGATACATTTTAGAAATGGGCGGAGTTTATGACTTTGTGGCTGTGGTAACTAATGACGACCAGTGATGATGGTGTAATAAATCTAGTTCCGCATTCCATGGAATCAACCAACTAAAAAGCATTGAGTATTGCTATTTGCGTTGGATTTCAGTATCAAATATATTATACGCTGATCGATCTCCATAGATTGGTATCTGATCACGGGATTTATCCAATTATTAACGTCGCCTCTGAAATCAAGCGTCTCCCGTGGGACCGCCCCCTTTCCTTTCTCCTCGGGAGCGCGGCATTGGAAAGAGAGGCGCCGTGCCCGCGCTTTACGTCTCTGGTTAGTGTACTGACAGCCAGCTGTGCGATTAGAACGACAACAATCTCCGGGATTTGATAAATCCAGCCGTTTAACTCGACACGTATTGTGTGGGAAGAACACTTTTACTTGACAGATATATATATTTTTTCGTTTAATTTATCCAACTAGACAGCATTCCTCAAACATGAATCCGTCGTGTGGCAGATGTGGCACAATCGTGTACCCCACGGAAAAAGTGAATTGTCTGGACAAGGTAAGGGAAAAAATATTTGCAACCAAACATTTGAATTCGCAGTTCCCTGCTTCTGTTTGTGTATTATACATTCCATTTTCAATACAATTTTCTTTAGCGTTTTTAATGATTTGTGATGCCCGGGCAGGTAGGCTAACTAACATTAGCTAGATAGCACGTTACCTGTCTGGATGTGATTGTGAAAGACTAATAACGTTAGCTAGGCTGCTCTTTTGATTTGTTGATGAACGTTTAGCTAACTAGCTAATTAGGTTTACTAGTTAGTTATGTTATCTAACTAACTAGACGTTTAAATTATCTGATATTTTTATTTCACATTTGCCACGTTGGATTTTCACAGATTTGAATGCTTGAACGAAGTGTTTCCTGTTTTCACCACAAACAAGCCAGTGTTAGCACGCTGCGTTAACGTCTGGTTAGCTAGCTAACGTTATCAAAGACAGCAATGTCGTTAGCATTGCCATCAGCCAAGCATCAGACCAGTCAATGTCAGATTGTGATTGATGGCATACAGCGATCAATTATGATTAACTGGTTTGCTGGTCACTAAAGATGAACTTTTACTCCATTGCATTGTGAAATCTATTTTACTAGTTTAGCCCAAATTGTTAATTTCAGTTCTAGCTAGCGAGATTAATGAGTGTTCGTGATTTCAAAGTTAGTTAGTTAACGTTAGTTTCAGTTCTCACCAAGTCCAGAAATAAACATGTGACGCGTTACCATCGCGAATTTCATAGCCAGAACTTCCTGGTGTAATTTGTGTCAGTGTCAATTTGACTCAAGCTAAGAATCTTGTTTTTTCAGGTTGGAACAATAATTTGGGGTTGTTCAGTTGCAATCGAGTGCTTTATCAAAATCCAGTGTTTGCTAGCAGCTCACACAAGCTACTCCGTATAAGGAAGTGTAATCTATCAGGGTGTGGAAGATTTAAAACTCAAAGGGAACAGAGCCATGCTTCACACGTTAAGTGAAATTGTCAATACTTTAAAAAAAGTCAACACAATGTCAAAACATCCATCTGTGAGGGCTTTGTGTGCACGCACAGGCTAGCGAGTGTAATATAAAACAGTCACTCTACTATCGTGGTCTTGCCTGTTTAGTCTCTTGTCACTCAGGACTGCAGTAACACATGTTCTGCAGCATGTTGTATCTGTCAGTTGTTGTCTTGTGTAGCTCATTGTTATTAATGCTGTCAACAGAAACAACACTACCTTTATGGCACATGTAGCCAAGTGGTTAGAGAGTTGGGCCAGTAACCGAAAGGTTGCTGGATCAAACCCCCGAGTTGACAAGGTAAAAATCTGACGTTCTGCCCCTGAGCAAGGCAGTTTAACCACTGTTCCCCGGGCATGGAAGACGTGGTTGTCAATTATGGCAGCCTCCCCGAACCCCTCTGATTCAGAGGGGTTGGGTTAAATGCGGAAGACACATTTCAATTGAATACCTAGTCAGTTGTACAACTGAATGCGTCTCCCTTTCCTGTACACTCGTGTCAATCAAGCTGAACCACACAATCCCTGTACCCACTTCTTTTTGCACACAGGATAGGCCAAGGCTATAATAATCACATATTCTCATGTGGTCACTCTTTGTGTAATTTGAAGGTCCGTTACTTTTGCTGCCAGAGCGCACTGAGCAGAGTGCACATTGCATTACTCTAGTGGAGGATGTGGGCGGGGTCACCCTTTGTGCTGAGAGAAGGATCCATAGGCATTTTCTACACACTCTCAGCCTAGTGATGCCGGGGGCGTTTTTACAAATTGTCTACTGGACATTGGGAAGGCCTTGTGGAGTCGACCATAAGTGGGTGTAATCTATTTGGGTCGATAGATGGAGCGTCTGGTGAGAGATGATAGCGCACATTACCAGCCATCAGAGATGCCGATACTTGTGTGCACTGCACGCCCATGGGTTTGAACTCCTCATACTCCCTGTTGCGCAAGAACAAGGCCCTTGTTATTGTTGTCCAACAGGATGGAGATGAAATTGACAACCCTGACCTTGGATTGAAATGTAGATTTACATTTACATTTAAGTCATTTAGCAGACGCTCTTATCCAGAGCGACTTACAAATTGGAAAGATCATACATATTCATCCTGGTCCCCCCGTGGGAATTGAACCCTGGTCCCCCCGTGGGAATTGAACCCACAACCCTGGCGTTGCAAGCGCCATGCTCTACCAACTGAGCCACACGGGATCCCAAAATAAAACTATCTCTTACATATTCATGTAAACTGTTTCTGGGTGTTCTGGCTAGAAATCAGGTGAACTGAACCTAAGCAGAACCGCCACCGTGTTTTCTGGGAAATCGTGAGCACGCTGCCCCGAAGCAGCGCACATTCCGGCAGACAGACACTCCCATAAAAATGTGCTCAGTCAGAGGCCTGCTGTGCTGCCTGTCTCCCCCTCTGAGCCCAGGGAGCGTCTGTCTGTCTTAGCTGCTATTCCGCATCAGCGCTCTCCTCCTCAGACATGAAAACAACCTCCCTATTCCCCTTCTGGGCACTGGTTGCCCTTCTCGTTTGTTTAAACCAGACGAGGCCAGCCGCGACGGGCGGCAGTTTTTCCAGTCTGGTTCAGGTGAAGGCAGCCAGGGTAGTCAAGGCTGCAGCGTGCGGTTCCCTCGGCGACCGCTGAATACTTGCTTACCTGACAAACTGTCTACTTGTGTAATGTATCTGGCTGTGCTGTGGAGAAGCTGGGTCATAGACGCTTGTTTGTCTGCCGTCCTGCATTTCATTATAGTGGGACAGGGCTGGGATCTGCAGGAGGAGGGGGCACCTGAGGATGAGGTGTAAAGACAGGAAATGTTATGTGAGACTTAAGGGATTAGGCATACTCATCTGTCTTGCTTTCAATATGTTGACGTTGCCTGTTAGTAATGCAGTACTATGCTTCAGAGGTTTTTGACAAGTGCTCCTAGCTATCGAAACAGATGAGTGCTGTTGAGGACCAGGGGCCTCGCTGTAAGGGTTATGTTAACTGCAGCAGATGGGATTTTGCCAGATAGTAGGTTATTCATAACCATAGTGCTGACTGTACACACTATGCAAACCTGGTTTAACCAAGCCTGGAAACATGGCTGTGTTGGATTGGATTTGTTTGACTGTGTGCAAGACAGATGATAATGTGTGCGTCTGTGTTTCTGCGTTCTGAGAGTCTGTTATATTGATGGAATGATTTCCTGTGTGGGAGATTCTGTATACAGGTAATCGCATACTCAATATGTGCATTCTACCCTGTGTCTCGTACCTATACTGTTTTTTCATTTGGATGGACGTTCTCTCTCTCTCCCTATGGGCAACCCGTTCTGCAAGGACTCTTGCCTGCTTTATCAATATTTAATTGACATAAATACCACTATACGTCTGCTCTGTGGCTTCAAACGTGTGTACCTGAGTGTGAGCGGCCCAGGCAGTAGGGTGAAGGCCTTATCAGTTTCTGCCCAGCAGGGAAGAAGCTCACAGATAAGTTCCTCTCCTCTTTGAAAAGCAGAACCTCCCTGCAGGTAGAGGGGGAGAGTAGGGAGAGAGAGAGAAACTTGTGATCTTCCTCAACTCTGGAAGAAGGGCAGGTTCAGGGAGGGGATGCGCGCACTTAAGGCCCTTAATCGCCCAGCCCTAGCTTACATGCTGACCACACCGCTCGCGTCGCAAAATAATTTTACACATACATGTTATTCAATCATTGCACCCACACTGCTTGCGTTTGCCAATGAGCGTCTGCGTTGCCAGGAGCTAAAATAGAAGTCAGTTCTATTTGTGACTCTGAACGCGGTGCAAGTCCTGGCTCTCCCATATCCTCCCATCTCCTCATTGGTTTATAGAAGCAGATACCCATGTGCCATCTCCTCATTGGTTATACCCACGTGGGTGATTGAAAACTGACCAACCTCAGTTCATCTTTGGTAATACACCTTTTATTATGAAAGTTAGATTGCATTCACCATATAAAGTCTAAAGAAGAAAAAGCCTGGAAGCAGGTGAGATGACTAGAAATGATTCGGTTGACCGGTTTATGTGTGGATTAATTGTAGAGGACCTTGTGGATTTCAGGTAAATTAACAACTCAATGTTTATATCCCAGGCCAAATTAGCTAGCAAGCTAGCTAAATTGCCATAAAATGTTTAATGCTTTTCGACCTGTCCCCAAATTAATATAATTGGTTCAGAGTTTGTTTTGGTATTTCAACCTGCGTGTCGTGACCGCGTTTGGTGTGGAGGGACAAAATCAATTTGCGTGAGTCCGGTTTGGGTATGGTGTTTTTTTTGCACTGAGTAAAATGCAGGGTAGAGGTTTCAAAATAACAAGACTGGACAAAATGCGGCCATATAAATGGCATGCATAAACAGGCGAAGCAAGGCTCACCTCATCAGTGACATTCCTTCAAGGTGCATTTTAGATTATCAAATTGTGGCAAATTATATTTTTTTAAACATTTTAGTACCACTTTCTGAAATTGATTATGGTTAGGTCTAATCACATTCCAGATATTATAAAATAGAGCCCTGGAGGATAAGATTAAGATTTTTTGTGGCTCCTGTTTAAAATTATTTAATTAAATTGGGACTGGAAAAACGCTTTCAGTGTAAACTGAAACGACTAAACGCAAATATATAAAGTATGTAGAACGGGTGGCAGGTAGCCTAGTGGTTAGAGCGTTGGACTAGTAACCGAAAGGTTGCAAGAGCGAATCCCCGAACTGACAAGGTAAATATCTGTCGTTCTGCACCTGAACAAGGAAGTTAACCCACTGTTCTTAGGCCGTCATTGAAAATAAGAATGTGTTCTTAACTGACTTGCCGAGTTAAATAAAGGTAAAATAAAAAAAAATGTACAAAATATATATATTTTCTATATATGTAATATATAAGACCTATATATTTTAAAATAATTGAATCTTTGAGAACTAACAATCATCAATAAAAGCTAGACAGGGAGAATTGACAATTCCAAAAATAATTCATTTAGCAGTATAGATGTTATGTTTTAGCAGAAGAACACTGCATTAGCCATGGCAAAATGCATAACATTGCAGAAAATTGGCTTTATAACAGCAACATTTTCTCATCTCCATGGTAGAATTGCAGGAAAATGGCTTTATAAAAGCAACAATTTCTCTCATCTCCATGGGTATGTAGGCCGTTATTGTAAATAAGAATTTGTTCTTAACTGACTTGCCTAGTTAAATAAAGATCAAATACAAAAATGTATAAACAAATGTGTAGAATTGCAGGAAATTGGCTTAGAATGCTAAAAGAAGTATAAAAATAAATCTGCCGCTCTAACAATCTACTGCACCCCCTGCGACACCCACCACCTTAAGCTCCTTTTGATCCAGACACAAACCTGCATGGTACACAGTCTTAGTTAGGTCAAAGGTCAGAATGCAATCTGTTGACTGAACCAACAGATACCTCTACCATCGTTTTAAGGAAAGCTGTGAGGTCAAACTCAACTCCTCCCCTGTAGCTGAGTCATGTCCACTCCCCCGCTCATCATCTTGGCTGATGTAGTCACACCACTACAGGCACAAGCCTCATCATGCACTGTTGCTCTGCAAAAAACATATGCAAAACCCCTCTCTCCCCGAATAGCCACCTCCTGGCTATCTCATCAGGATCAACAGTGCCAACTCTCTGCATGCTAGTCTGCCTACCGCCTGTCAGCACTGACTGGACCGTTCTACAGACACTGTTTATAACAGGCCCATTCAAATACACGGCGTCAATGACTAACACTGATGATCTGTCAGTTGATCTTATTCAAATAGGCCTTTCTGATACTGTCTGATCAGACAAGCAAGTCATGTAATTCAATGTTTTTCCACTGAAATGAGCTTAGGCCTATTTATATGGTTGGGCAAAATTTAGACGGAATATATTTTAAAAGCTGATTAATGTTGTCCGAGGGGTGAGCGGTTTTTCCAGGCAGTCGCCTCCATTTGTGACTCAGATCAGAGGCAGAGTCCATGGTGGAGTCAGTCACCTGAGGTAGTGACTCATGCGTTGCTTCCCTGGTCAGGTGACTGGGTAAGGTAGGTAGTTCTGTGCTCTGTATGTGTGTCTATGGAACTGGGACACCCATTGCTCTCAGTACTATGGTTCTATTAATAGGAATACAGAGAGATTTGATTTTCCTGTTCTCTGTGTGTGAGATGGAGGATTTAGGAAAAGGCTGTGGAAAAGGGACTGTTCAGATGAACTTTAAATAAACAGTTCAAGCTGGGTGTGTGCTTCCTGTCCAGAATCAAGTGAGTCAACAATCTACCAAAATGCTCTGAGTCTCTCAGCTCTCCACAATCGGGGATTTCAGAATGGTTTGGTGCCGGGCAGGCGGTCTCCCTGTCTAAGCACACTACAGCAGATCTCCTCACACACACCACAAGTGGTCTGTTGATGCGTGTTAAGTGCATACATTAGCGAGCGCTGTGCTTCTTCCGCTGGCCAACGCAAACGCATCAGGTAGGTCAATAATTAACCGTGGGCTTTAATGAGTTAGTGTAGCGTTTCCCAAACTCGGTGCATGTTTTTGGTTGTTGCCCTAGTGTAAGCTGATTCAAATGATCAAAGCTTGATGATCCGTTGATAAGTTGAATCAGCTGTGTAGTGCTAGGGCAACAACCAAAACGTGCACCCCTCGGGGTCCCGAGGACTGAGTTTGGGGGAAACCCTGAGTTAGTGGCAGCCAGATGTGGGCTCACTGAGGCAACACACACACAGTGAATGAGTGTGTGTGTCTGATAACCTTGTGAGTGTAGTAGAGTCCCTATCGGGTGTGCACACAGCCTGACAACGTGTCTGGAGTGCCTCCTATAGCCTGGGGTCTGTCCATACTGGCCGGGGTCTCGGCCACAGTCTGGGGGATCGTTAGGCTGACCGAGCACGTTCACAACATTTAGTCCTGGGCCCCCGCTGACAGACACGCATGGCCCGGAGCTGCGCTGATGCAGGGAGACAGTCCTGCTTTTTACTGGATCACATCTTCTCGGCCTTGGTTTCTGCGGTGTCCTGATTCTCTTACTTGACTGCCTGATCCAGCCTCTCAGTCTCAGCACCCACTCAGGCCCCAGCTGGGTTTTTCTGGAGTCTGAACACTGACAGTCTCATTCCCTCGTTCTAAATGAATTGCTCCTCCTCTCCTTGTCTCTCAGTAGTGTATTGGCCCCAGAGATGGTCATGGGATCTGTGGGAGGAGTAATCCTGACCTGGTGGGTTAGCAGGTTTTGGTGAAGGCCAGGTATTCTTTTTTTTTGTTGACACGGCTGCAATCCAAGCCTGTTCTCTATGGAGCTGGAATTCACCCAAGGTCAATATTGAGTTTACCCCGGTAAACACAGGATCAAAGTCCACTGCTGCCATTCAGCTCACCTTTACCCCTCCGCTTGCGGCATTAGCACCCGCAGTCACACACTCTATTGGCTCTCTTTGTTCTATTTGTTTATCCATCACTTCTCAATAACACAGATTAGGATTACAGATTAGGGGAGATGCCCAGAGCGAATGTAGAGAGTATGGCAACAGAGAGACTGGAGTTGAGACATGAGATTGGGATGAATATTTAGACGGGTGGACAGACGCCTTCTAAAATGGCCACCGCATCTGGAAAAAGCTGAGGCCTAGATTTAGTAGAAATGTAAACTACCAACACAGTGGTGGTGTTTGATCTGTCAGCGATTTGACATGCCAGAGCCACAGAGAGGGAGAGGCAAAGACGATGCATCCGTCAGTGGGTCCTGTCTCTCTGACTGGGCCTGTGTAGTGTGGTTGGGGTATAGGTTTGGCCCAGTGTTGCTGGCTGGCTCTGGATCAGAGCTCCATTGACCAGGGCCTGTGTTCAGAATGAGCCCACTCCTTTGTCTGCCTCAGCCCGGCTCTGCTGGTCAGCAGCTTCACACACACACACACACACACACACACACACACACACACACACACACACACACACACACACACACACACACACAGACAGTCCTGGGTGGTCCGTCCGTAAAGGCCAGTGTGAGAACAGACCAGACTAGAATTCTGAAAAGGTAGCAGAGCGAATGGAGTCATGGATTTAAGGCAAATGCTTTTGTCCCGTAGTGGATAAACTGCATCCAGGAATCCCTGCTATATGTTCTGGAAACACTCCTTGTTCTACAATCCTCCCCTAGTCACTGTAGTTGTCTTCTCTATTCCATAGTGTTGTAATGGGTATCCGCGGCTTTCATGGTGGATATCCTGACCCTCTCCGGACAGTGAGGAGAGAAGATGATTTATAGTGTGCTGTATCAGTATTATAATACTACTAATAATAATTAGTAGTAGTAATGTGCTGCATGCTTTTAACCCAGCCTGTATCACTGTAGACCACACAGGGACCTGATGATACCCCCAGCCTGTATCACTGTAAACCACACAGGGACCTGATGATACCCAGCCTGTATCACTGTAGACCACACAGGGACCTGATGATACCCCCAGCCTGTATCACTGTAGACCACACAGGGACCTGATGATACCCCCAGCCTGTATCACTGTAGACCACACAGGGACCTGATGATACCCAGCCTGTATCACTGTAGACTACACAGGGACCTGATGATACCCCCAGCCTGTATCACTGTAGACCACACAGGGACCTGATGATACCCCCAGCCTGTATCACTGTAGACCACACAGGGACCTGATGATACCCCCAGCCTGTATCACTGTAGACCACACAGGGACCTGATGATACCCCCAGCCTGTATCACTGTAGACCACACAGGGACCTGATGATACCCCCAGCCTGTATCACTGTAGACCACACAGGGACCTGATGATACCCCCAGACTGTATCACTGTAGACCACACAGGGACCTGATGATACCCGCAGCCTGTATCACTGTAGACCACACAGGGACCTGATGATACCCCCAGCCTGTATCACTGTAGACCACACAGGGACCTGATGATACCCCCAGCCTGTATCACTGTAGACCACACAGGGACCTGATGATACCCCCGGCCTGTATCACTGTAGACCACACAGGGACCTGATGATACCCCCGGCCTGTATCACTGTAGACCACACAGGGACCTGATGATACCCCCGGCCTGTATCACTGTAGACCACACAGGGACCTGATGATACCCCCGGCCTGTATCACTGTAGACCACACAGGGACCTGATGATACCCCCGGCCTGTATCACTGTAGACCACACAGGGACCTGATGATACCCCCGGCCTGTATCACTGTAGACCACACAGGGACCTGATGATACCCCCGGCCTGTATCACTGTAGACCACACAGGGACCTGATGATACCCCCGGCCTGTATCACTGTAGACCACACAGGGACCTGATGATACCCCCGGCCTGTATCACTGTAGACCACACAGGGACCTGATGATACCCCCGGCCTGTATCACTGTAGACCACACAGGGACCTGATGATACCCCCGGCCTGTATCACTGTAGACCACACAGGGACCTGATGATACCCCCGGCCTGTATCACTGTAGACCACACAGGGACCTGATGATACCCCCGGCCTGTATCACTGTAGACCACACAGGGACCTGATGATACCCCCGGCCTGTATCACTGTAGACCACACAGGGACCTGATGATACCCCCGGCCTGTATCACTGTAGACCACACAGGGACCTGATGATACCCCCGGCCTGTATCACTGTAGACCACACAGGGACCTGATGATACCCCCGGCCTGTATCACTGTAGACCACACAGGGACCTGATGATACCCCCGGCCTGTATCACTGTAGACCACACAGGGACCTGATGATACCCCCGGCCTGTATCACTGTAGACCACACAGGGACCTGATGATACCCCCGGCCTGTATCACTGTAGACCACACAGGGACCTGATGATACCCCCGGCCTGTATCACTGTAGACCACACAGGGACCTGATGATACCCCCGGCCTGTATCACTGTAGACCACACAGGGACCTGATGATACCCCCGGCCTGTATCACTGTAGACCACACAGGGACCTGATGATACCCCCGGCCTGTATCACTGTAGACCACACAGGGACCTGCTGATACCCCCGGCCTGTATCACTGTAGACCACACAGGGACCTGCTGATACCCCCGGCCTGTATCACTGTAGACCACACAGGGACCTGCTGATACCCCCGGCCTGTATCACTGTAGACCACACAGGGACCTGCTGATACCCCCGGCCTGTATCACTGTAGACCACACAGGGACCTGCTGATACCCCCGGCCTGTATCACTGTAGACCACACAGGGACCTGCTGATACCCCCGGCCTGTATCACTGTAGACCACACAGGGACCTGATGATACCCCCGGCCTGTATCACTGTAGACCACACAGGGACCTGATGATACCCCCGGCCTGTATCACTGTAGACCACACAGGGACCTGATGATACCCCCGGCCTGTATCACTGTAGACCACACAGGGACCTGATGATACCCCCGGCCTGTATCACTGTAGACCACACAGGGACCTGATGATACCCCCGGCCTGTATCACTGTAGACCACACAGGGACCTGATGATACCCCCGGCCTGTATCACTGTAGACCACACAGGGACCTGATGATACCCCCGGCCTGTATCACTGTAGACCACACAGGGACCTGATTAGAGGTCGACTGATTATGATTTTTCAACGCCAATACCGGTTATTGGAGGACAAAAAAAGGCTATACCGATTAATCAGACATTTGTATTTATTTATATATGTGTGTGTGTGTGTGTGTAGTAATGACAATTACAACAATACTGAATTAACACTTATTTTAACTTAATATAAATAAAATCAATTTCGTCTCAAATAAATAATGAAACATGTTCAATTTGTTTAAAATAATTCAAAAACAGTGTTGGAGAAGAAAGTGAAAGTGCAATATGTGCCATGTAAAAAAGCTAATGTTTAAGTTCTTTGCTCAGAACATGAGAACATATGAAAGCTGGTTGTTCCTTTCAACATGAGTCTTCAATATTCCCAGGTAAGAAGTTTTAGGTTGTAGTTATTATAGGAATTATAGGACTATTTCTCTCTATACCATTTGTATTTCATATACCTTTGACTATTGGATGTTCTTATAGGCACTATAGTATTGCCAGCCTAATCTCAGGAGTTGACAGGCTTGAAGTCATAAACAGCGCTGTGCTTCAAGCATTACAACGAGCTGCTGGCAAACGTAGGAAAGTGCTGTTTGAATGAATGCTTACGAGCCTGCTGCTGCCTACCACTGCTCAGTCAGACTGCTATATCAAATCATAGACTTAATTATACGAGCCTTAGTTTCCTGATTTGACCATATTAATGACCTATCATTTCGAATAAACAAAATGTTTATTCGTTCAGTGAAATACAGAACCGTTCCGTATTTTATCTAATGGATGGCATCCCTAACTCTAAATATTGCTGTTACATTGCACAACCTTCAATGTTATGTCATAGTTATGTAAAATTCTGGCAAATTAATTACGGTCTTTGTTAGGAAGAAATGGTCTTCACACAGTTCGCAACGAGCCAGGCGGCCCAAACTGCTGCATGTACCCTGACTCAAGAAGTGACACAATTTTCCTAGTTAATGTTGCCTGCTAACATGAATTTATTTTTACTAAATATGCAGGTTTTTAAAAAATATTCTTGTGTATTGATTTTAAGAAAGGCATTGATGTTTATGGTTAGGTACATTGGTGCAACGATTGTGCTTTTTTTGCGAACATGCTGTTGTTAAATCATCACCCGTTTGGCGAAGCTGAAGTAGGCTGTGATTCGATGATAAATTAACAGGCACCGCATTGATTATATGCAACGCAGGACAAGCTAGTTAACCTAGTAATATCATCAACCATGTGTAGTTAACTAGTGATTATGTGAAGATGGATTTTTTTTTTTTTTTTATAAGATAAGTTTAATGCTAGCTAGCAACTTACCTTGGCTCCTTGCAGCACTTGCGTAACAGGTGGTCAGCCTGCCACACACAATACAGTCTCTTCGTGGATTGCAATGTAATCGGCCATAATCGGCGTCCAAAAATGCCGATTACCGATTGTTGTGATAACTTGAAATCGGACCTAATTAATCGACCATGCCAATTAGTCGGGTCGACCTCTAGACCTGATGAATACCCCCAGCTGTAATGCCCTTCTCCCACCACAGGGACACTGCACAATTTACTGTGTGTTTGAATGAATGTATGTTTGTCTATCTGCTTCAGTGGGCTGTCTTACTTATGTGCTTTGTGTGTGTAGGCAAGTAGTGGAAAATGTTTAGTGAGAGGAAGAGGGAGAAAAAGGAATGGCTGAATAGAGAATACCCTAGAGCCACGTTAATAAGGACTATCTTTCTCTCTCTCTCTCTCTCTTGCCTTCCCTTGACAGCAGGAACGGCCAGATCATTGCCTCACTCCCTGGCGTTGCTCTCATCCTCCCCTCGCTCTCTCCCTCCTTTCATGTTCCTTCCTCTTTCCCTCCAGCCTCCCTCCCTCGGTCCCCCTCTGAACCCTCGGGCCACAGATCAGCCTGCTGTCGAGAGAGAGGGAGGGGGTGTGAGACGAAGAAGGATAGGCCTGTTGTGAATATAGATAGAGGGAGAGAAGGAGACCCAGGCTTGCAGAGATGAACGGACGGAAAGGAAGAGACAGGGTCAAATCAAACTGAACACGAATCTTTTCCAGCAGTCAGTCATCCCATCAAGAACGCTCAATGTGTTCTGTTGGCAGTGTTGTGAATGGCTATGGGTGAGTAGGGTCAGGGCAGGGAAACTGGTTCAGTCACTAGATGTGTTTCTGATTAACATTAGATCTCCACACAAGGCCAGGAATATCAAGGCGGCGTGACTTTGAGGCCTTGATCATGCTGCCAGCTAGGTTAGCAACCTTTCAGGACGTTTAGCTCTTAATTAAACACTTTGTGTGTCCTCAGACATTTGCGTCATTGTGCAACCTCTTCAGAGAGTGGCTGACCATTACGAGTGGCGTTTAGTGGAATACCAAGATGGTGTGCTGGATGCCTGTGGCAGTTGGAATGACTTTTCAAACGCACACAACTACCTCTCCATCCACCATGGTAGAAGGACTTTCTGACAGGATGCTCAAACCAGCAGGTTTCATCTCTAAAACATGATCAGAACTGTTCAGGGATCCTCAATGCTGCTGTGTTCTATGAGGGAGTTAACTTTTACAGAAGATGGGTGGGGTGTCATGGTGGACGTTTGCAGTTCTCTCTAAAAGTGGATGTGGCTCTGCTCTAAACGGTGTCTAGTCAGCCACTGGCATGGGTTTTGCAAACACGCCACAGGTCCCGTGACTTATAAATAACCGCTGTGTAGACATGCCCAGAGAAAGAGGAAGTTGTCTGGTGACCCTTAACCCCTCTGCGCCTGGACAAACAGACCTCTCTCTTTCTCCAGTCTCCCTCTTTCCTCCAGCTAAAAAGTTGATTATGGTCTTATTCATCCACATATGTCACTTCCTGGTGTGAATATGCTGTGTGGTTTAGGTCCTCCATGCTAGCATTGAGAACAGTGAAACTAATGTCTAATCTCTCTCCCTCTCTCTCTCTCTCTCTCTCTCTCTCTCTCTCTCTCTCTCTCTCTCTCTCTCTCTGACAGTACTGGCACAAAGGATGCTTCAGCTGTGAGATCTGCAAAATGACTCTAAACATGAAGAATTACAAAGGCTTTGAAAAGAGACCATACTGCAATGCGTAAGTAGTCCCCAAACCTGTGTGTGTGTGAGAGACGTAATAGAGGTTCACAAAAGGCTCAGGAGTTCGTCCCTCTTACCAAACAGAAGTGGCTGATTTAGCCTATTGCAGAAGACTGGTCCAGAGACTGACCCAAGGTGGTGTCTGTGATGTTCCAAACCCAGCGGTGTGTACTTCAGAGCAGTGTAGAGGCTCCTCAGTTCCTCCCTTCCTTATTTCCTCATCTCCTCGCCTCCATTTCTGTGTCTCTGGCTCACCGAAGAGAAGGGCTGGGTGTGGGAAAGGGCATGCTTACACCCCTCTCACACACCCCCTCCTTGTCAGGGGGCCAACAAGGAAAATTCCATAAGTTCCTCAGCAGTGACACACACACCAGCCAACTCATGCTTCACACACACACTCCCACTCAAGCCCACGCTCCTACGGCTGGTTAGGAATCCTTGGAATTCCAATCTCTCCGCTCCAATCATTTTTGATTGTGTGTTTGGGGAAAGAAGGCGTGGACAGTTAGTGACCCCCTTCCCTCCCGTACACACAGTTAATGACATGCACTTAATTACACGTCTGGCTAGGAAAACACTCTTTAACTAATGATACACCCTTGCAACCTTCTCCTCCGCTTTTCAATATGTTTGTCCATCTGTCTCTCTGCCCAGAATCCAAACAAGAACACACACACACACACACACACACACACACACACACACACACACACATACACACACACATTCATTTTGAATACTGGAGAGTAGGGATTTTACCATGAACTTCCTACTTCTCCAGTCACTCTCTTTAGATCCCATTCTTTCAGAGAGATCATGCGGATATGCCTTTAGCAGGATAATCTCGACTCTTTCCTCAGACCTCCGTTCTCGCTATCCCTCCTTCAGGAAGCAGGCCCCTCCAGACTGTTTATTGCTCTTCTTTCCGTTTGTGTAAATCCCCTATTCGTTAGAGTAAACCCCATCAGCGGAAGAGACTCCCCGGCTCCAATTCTACTATAACTGTGTTGTGGTTCTACTGTGATCATAGCGTACTTTTCTCTCTCTGCAGTGGATAGAAACCTGTTTGTTTTCACTGAACACTGCCCACCCACAGCTGGGCTGAGAATCACAGGGTCCTGATTAGTCGGCCAGCTCACAGGGGGATTGTAGGAGATTTTAGGAGGACGGACAGATTGGAAATTCTTGATGATTTGTTTCCATGGAGTTCGAGAGCGCCTTGGGCAAGCTACTGTCATACCGTTGTTGTTGTTCTCATGACCCCTGGATTCACAAACGCTGTAAACAAACTTTAATTGAATCAATAGGGTTTATAGAGGCCGTTTCACCTTGACCAGTCCCACCATGTTCCATAGCAGGCAAATTCAAATCTGGACCTCCAAGTCAGTTCCATTGTTGATTAGGCCTGGGAACGGCAAGGGACCTCGCCATACGATGTTATCACCGCACTTAGGTGCACTTACAATATGTATTGCGATGCACGATTCTATATGTATTGCGATTCAATACCGATTTGATGTTCCAAAAATACTGCTCTGTGTGTGTCTGCTGCAGAGAGACGCGAGAGCATGAGAAAATAACTTATGATCAGTCATGGAAAGAAGTGCTGAAAACATGTTGGCTCACTGTTTTAAAAGATGGAGGACAGGCTATTGGGTGAAAATGATTGGCGTTTTGGCGCAGGTACAGCCGAGTAGCACTAACTAACCCTACCTAGTTTTTATTTTCTATGTACAAATCGATACTTTGAGTCAAAGTACTACTGCTGAGTATCTTCCTTCTTATCGGTGACTGTGACACCAGGTGGGTGAAATGAATTGTCAGGACGGGTAGAACAGAAACCCAGCAGTACTCCGGACCTCCAGGCTCAGATTTGAATAGCCCCCGTTCTGTAGTAACACAGTAGGCAAGTTTTACTTTCAAATGGTGTGTAACTGTATAGTTAATGAATAACAGAAGTCAACTCAAGCCATTCTTTCTGAGAGAATGACACAATCCCAGTGTTGATGCAGCACTGGTACTTTCCACAGTTTGCCCAAGTGCTCAGTGCTAGGCCCTGATCGAAACTGACTGGATAAGAGCCCAGTCAGGGAAATGTCTCAGCCAGACATGTCTTAATATTTTAGCCTCTGTGTAATGGCTTCTGTCATTCTCCCTGTGTGGACGTCAGTCAGACTAGAATTTACAGCGGCTCGGTCTTAGCTCCGTCTCTCTGTGTTCTGCCGTCTACACCAGCTCAGTCCCATAGATAAAGCCAGAGGCTTACTACACATCTACTCTATAGTACTCTGCCCCAGCCTACCTCAGAGTAGCTTCCATTGATGTTTTCCCTGACCACGATCCAGGGTCACATCAGATATTCTCATCCCATTTTAAGGGGTAGGCTAATTAATTTAGCATTGAGGATAAACTGATCCTAGATCAGCTACTTTGTCCTTGAGTACCCCTATGGACAGGAGTGGGTGTGGCCTTCCAGAAAGTTATTTTACACCTGCTCCTAGTTCCACTTATGCCAGTAACCCTTGCTCTCCAGTAGTGGGTTAGTTCCTGTTCTATCATGTTGACTGTAACAGTGCAATAACGTGTGTTTGTGGCCGTCATTGATAGCAGAGGGAGGCAGTGTGTGACTCCTAACCTTGTTACACTGCAGCCTGACAGACAGATGAGTGTTATTGGCTACTGACTCAAGACTCATGCATGTACAGGCATTACATAGCCTTCACACACACATTCTTGTATAACTGGTCCCCACAAGTATAGTTAAACTCGTCCGTGCGCACACGCGCACACACACACACACACCAAAACAAACTCAAACGCACAATGAGTATCAAGTATCTGTGTGCCAGCTGCACACTCGTCTCTCTGTTCCATGCTGCAGCAGCCTAAAGCACAAAAGATGCTCTGTAGAGCACACACTGGCCACACTGGCTCACACTCCCTCTCTGCTGTTTGAGCTGAGCTGTGTGCGGGTTTAAAAGTGCTTGTTAGTTCATTTCTCATTCCTGGTAGTAGATAATTACACGGCGTTCTTCAGAAGGCCTCATTGTTTGAGGCTTTGAGCTCGTCCGTCTCTCTACATCAGTTTAAGTATAAATTCAATTACCAAGTCGTCAAGGAAACACTAAACATATTGCCTAACTGGGATACCCCGAGGCAGGGGGGGAGGGGGATTGGGGTCGTCCCACCCTCTGGTGCATGCTGGTTAGTGGAGTCCTTATGAGCAGCTAGATTCAGTTGAGGGAAACACAAATGCTTCGTTTGCAAATTATGTCTTGGAGTGTGCCCCCAGCTATCCGTAAATACATAAATAAATAAAGAGAAGAAAATGGTGTCGTCCTGCTTGCTTAATATAAGGAATTTGAAATGGTTTATACTTTTACTTTTGATACTTAAGTATATTTAAAACCAAATAAATACTTTTAGATGTTTACTCAAGTAGTATTTTACTGGATGACTTTTACTTGAGTCATTTTCTATTAAGGTATCTTTACTTTTACTCAAGTATGACAATTGTGTACTTTTTCCACCACTGCTTTTTCAACACCTGCTATGACTCTCAACCAGACATTTAGTAACCTTGAAAGAAACAGCCCCCCACAAACGCGTACCCTCCTGCCAGTCACCTCTGGCCCCCGTTGACGGGGACAGGAGACAAATAGAAACTGACTGTGTTCTGTTAGAGATGTCATCTGTCTACATGGGTTCCTAATTCACCCTTGAGATGACCTCGAACAATGACTGAGGTTTATTTGAGCTGCCTTGCTTTTCTTCAAATTCTAGACCTCTTCAAGTCAAATCTGGACTTTGAAACCAGTTCTGTTGCTTTTTTATATCATTCTTCCCTTCTTACCAGGGACTGATTTTAGACCCGGGACACCAAGTGGGTGCAATGAATTATCAGGTATAACAGAACCAGCAGTAGTCCACACCTGGTAGGTCAGATTTTAAATATCACTTTTCTAGACCAGTGTCCCTTTTCTAGACCAGTGGTTCTCAAACTGGAGGTCCCGAAAAGGTTTTGGGGGGGTCATCAGTGTGAATCTGAATGGGGGGAAAATAAAAAAATTTCCCCCTTCATTTTAATATTCTCCATTTACGTTTGTATTTTATATTGATACCTTTGCCTATTTGACCTGGTTACTAACATAAGCTTACAGTATTGCATCAAATGATTGTCTCAAACATCATCTGTGCTTCAGAACCAACAAGTTGTTCGTCTTGATTGTTGACCAATGACCAGTCATCAGCATTGGTGTGCAAAGGCGGGGAAGCGTATATCCAGATTAGTGACTAGAAGGCACTTGCCTGGCAAAAACAGTACGTTTATATCATCCACATAAAATACACTTCAGCAATCTGTATTAGTCGCGTCTTTGCAACAGCAATAGGCTACCTGGTGATTTCATTGATCATTTTCATATTTCAGATGGGCCTAGTTTGAGTGTGTTGTCGTTATATACCTCAGTGGTGGTACTCGTATGTCTGAAGATAGCTGTAACATCACACTACCTTCAATACTTATGGGACGAAGATGTAACATTCTGGCAAATGAATTACGATATTTGTGAGGACGAGGAAAGCTACAGACAGATCATGCTTCCTCTCCGGTCCTGTAACCCGCGCTGCATACAGGTATGATGCTGCATGGCCTGGACTCCAGAGAAGTAACATGTAATCCCTCGTTCTTATTGGCTGCTAACATGAATGACATTCAGTTCGAAATGCAGGTGTAAAACTCATTTCTGTGTCTGACGTCTACAAAACAACGAAACACGACAAAGTCTACACCTGTTGTGTTCGGCGCATGTGACAAATAACATTTCATTTGATTTATCTTGTGTTTTAGGGCTGTAATAACGGGTTACATTTGCGCAATGCACAGCGATTTGTGCACGTGCGTGAGAGCAGGTCGCGGGCTTTGAACCACGCTCTTTTTGGGGGTCGGCGGTCAAAAGGTGTGAGAACCACAGTTCTAGATGGTGTGAATGCCCTGTGCTAATGTTTTTTTTTCCTCCCTCTCCTGTGCGTTTTTACAGACACTACCCCAAGACAAACTTTACCTGTGTGGCCGACACTCCCGAGAACCTCCGCCTCAAACAGCAGAGCAAGATGCAGAGCCAGGTAACTAGCTACTCACCAGAACACACACACACACACACACACACACCCTTCCTATTCCCTTTTACACACAGGTAATCCCAGTTCACAGGCCTCATAAGACCGTCAGTGTGGAAGTAATTAATGATCCTCATATTGAAATTGTTTATGATGATCTATGATGCTGTAATGATCTATGATGATGCTCTGGCTCTAATGATTTATGATGATGCTCTAATGATTTATGATGATGCTCTAATGATCTATGATAGGGCTGGGCAGTATACCGTATTTTACTATATACTACCGTAATTTCCGGACTATAAGCCGCTACTTTTTTCCCACGCTATGAACCTCGCGGTTTATACAATGACGCGGCTAATTTATGTTTTTTTTTTTTTTTTTCACAAGATTCTTGCCGCCAAAAAACTGAGCACCGTCACATAATGTGACGTAAATCGAGCGCGCTCAAACTTGCCATCATTCTGATTACGGTAGTCATTTTGTCACCCTCATCATGGCAAAGACACGGAGAAATGCATATGATGCAGCTTTCAAGTTGAAGGCGATCAATCTGGCTGTTGGAAAAGGAAATAGAGCTGCTGCACGGGAGCTTGGCCTTAATGAGTCGATGATAAGACGTTGGAACTGTGCAGATCCGACTGAAAGCCAAAACAATCGCCACCGCAATGAAGTTTGACTTTCTTGGTAGGCTACTGTTTACTGCTATTTATTTTTTATTTTTGTTACAAGCCGTGTTTCGTTAAAGCCTATTTATTTTTGTTACAAGCCGTGTTTCGTTTAAAAGCCTATTTATTTTTGTTACAAGCCGTGTTTCGTTTAAAGGCTGTGTAAAGTTCATTTGTTTCAATGTACCGGTAGGCACTTGCGGCTTATAGACATGTGCGGTTTATTTATGTACAAAATACATATTTGTAAAAAATTCAGTGGGTACGGCTTATATTCAGGTGCGCTTAATAGTCCAGCAATTACGGTAGTATTGATGCAGGGACCGGTTTGGGTTTTTACTTTACTTTCTATACCGGTATTTGAATGCTTGGTTTGTTAATTGTGATACGCCGTGTGTAATGTCAATTTTTATAGTTTACTTCGTTACTTGAGTCATCTCTCTCCACTCTTTCTCTCCGTGCCACTTTCCACACAGACCTAGCCACGCCCCCTGTCACTCAAGGAACGCATTCGATGTTCCTCAACCACGAGACACTTGCGTTTGGTCTGCATGGTCAATGCAGCACATGCAACAATGTTGACGACAACAATGCTGTTTTCACTTTGCTTCTTAATATAAATCCACTAGCGTTCTAGAATGACACTTAGTTTGTGTTTCTTACATCCGCAAACAGCTAGTTTGTATTTTCTTAGCAAGTTGCCCTAAATCTTGTGAGACTCTAATTGTTAGTTGCTAATGCTAATAACTAGCTAATAAATGTACTGAGTAAGAGCAAACGTAGCTAGCTAATACAGCGATGGTGTAGACCTAAATCAGCATGTTTGTGCCACCGTATCTTCTAAATCAAAATGGAAAATGCAAAGCAAGAATATGTTAGCTACATGAAGTAGCTAAGAGAACATGCAATGTAGCCAAAGCTTATAGGGTCCGCTAGAAAACACATATCAACACTTTAGTTCCTACCCTGTCACAATAACTCCTCCCTGGCATTTTAATTAATTGTCATCTCAAACATCACTGTATTCAAAGTGCCCACTATTATATTCTAACTATAGAATTACAATAGTCATTCTATTTCCATGATACCAACAGTTTTGCTCTAATTCGCAAGTCAAATCGCAATTGCAAAATCTGGTTAAAAATAAGTCCTAGATTATTTGCCCATATCGTGCAGCCCTATGTGGCAGTGTGAAAATTATCACAATTGAGCAGTGGTGTAAAAATACTTTCAAGTACTACATATATATTTTTTTGTATCTGTACTTTACAATTTTTTATTTTTGACAACTTTTACTATTACTTCACTACATTCCTAAAGAAAATACTGTACATTTTACTCCATACATTTTGCCTGACACCCAAAAGTACTCGTTACATTTTGAATGCTTAGCAGGACAAGAAAATGGTCCAATTCGCGCACTTTTCAAGAGAACATCCCTGGTCATCTACTGCCTCTGATCTGGAGGACTCACTAAACACACATGCTTTGTTTGTAAATGATGTCTGAGTGTTGTCTGAGTGTTGGAGCATGCCCCTGGCTATCTGTAAAAAAGATAATGGTGCCATCTGGTTTGCTTAATATAAGGAATTTGAAATGATTTATACTTTTACTTTTGCTATTTACTATTTCAAACCAAATACTTTTAGACTTTTCTCAAGTAGTATTTTACTGCGTGACTTTTACTTGAGTCATTTTCTGTTAATGTATCTTTACTCAAGTATGACAATTGGCTACCTTTTCCACCACTGCAATTGAGTGCAGGAAATGCAGAAATGCTAAAAGTGCTGAAATTTGTTTTGGTTGAATTGAACAGTATAAAACCATCAGAATGGAGAAATACATTCGAATTGATTTCAATGAGTATGTGTTGCCACCCTAGGATCACTCACTACTCATAAAGCAAATGTACAACTTTTATTATTCAAAAACTAAAAATACGGCCGTCCATTTAAAAAAAAAAAAAAAAATTTATATATATATTTTTATATTTTCTCCATATCGCCCAGCGATATGATGATGCTCTGGCTCTAATGATCTATGATTCTCTAATGATCTATGATGATGCTCTGGCTCTAATGATCTATGATGCTCTAATGAGCTATGATGCTCTAATGAGCTATGATGATCATTCCTATTTGTGGAGACATTCCTTTAAACTGCTAGGATTTGTTGTCTCTGCTCTCACATGTTAGCATGTAGTCATCCTCTATCTTCCTGCTTGGTTCTCTGCCTGTGTCGTTGCTGATTCTCCTCCAGTCATGGTTCTCCTTTTCCTCCCCTCCCCCGCTTTCTCCTCCCACTCTTCTCTTTTCCCCTCTCTTTCGTTCATTCATATTTTACCTCCCCCAGCAGAGACAAAGTCCCCCCCCCCTCTTTATGACGAAGAGCCTGTCTCTATTAGCATTCCCCTCGTTTCCTTCCTCTTCAGATTTCACTTTTATCTCTTCCTCGTCCGACCTCCCTCCCTCCTGTATCAGTGTCTTTCTGTCTCTTCCTTTCTCTCTCTCGTTTTCTTTCTCTCCCTCTCGTAAAGTATTGTAAAGAGGTGTAAACAGACCTCCCTACCCTGCTACCATAGCAATAGGGTTCCCGTGGCAACACTGCGGGCAGTGGTGAGGGGATAGAGAAGCGGCCCCAGTTCGCCACACACACACACACCCTCCACCTCCATTCGCCACTCTAACACTCGAATGATGAGCTAGCATGGACACACACACATGGACGTACAGTAGCTAGCGACAGACACACACACACACTTGCATGTTCACAGTTTCCGAGACACACGGACAGTTTGAGTCAGAGGTTATTTCCTGTCTACTCCTCTAATACTCTATGACAGGGCCTCTGCTACGGCCACACACAGTATGGTCAGGAAACGTCTATGGGAGGCTCACAAAGGACCCTTAGTCAGCCACAGTTACATGGTGTATTCCCCACACACACTTACTGAACTCACACAGCTACATTTATAAATCCTTTAGTTTATATTAATAATCATGTTCTCAAGTGTGATTATTATACGTATTTAGGATCACAGGTTATTAGTAGTTTGTTGAACAGACTAACACCCCATGTAGAAAAACACCATCTGTGCCGGTCTCTCTCTTCCCTCTGATCCCCCCCCCCCCCCCCCCCCCCCCCAATATATCTCACACACTCTTTCTCCACCAGCTCTCTTTGCCACAAGAGTTATGTGGACTGGAAGCGATAGTCCGACTCAGTCCTGATGCCCCCTCACTAGTGTGTCTCTCTCGTTCCATCTCTTTCTCTGTATAAAGTGAGAGGATGACTAGAAGACTAGATTTGGAGAAATGGCCACTGCGGTCAGTCACAGTCCAGACCCATGCTGATTAATAGCACCACCACCAATCCGGATTACATGCAGAGGGGATGGGCGTGTGTTTGTTTCTCTCTGTGAGTGTGCGTGTGTCGGGGTTAGCTGTGGATTAGCAGCCATACTTGACTGACTGTCCCAGTGTATGTAGTCTGCTAACCAGCTCCCAGGGGGCTCCAAGAGGACACGGGAGGATCCTAGAAGTAACATGGCCACACAGCGATGAGACCAGACACATACACACACACAGAGGAGGCTAATGAGACCACTGACAGATGCTGGAGCCTAATATCTCCAGCAGCAACCTACAGAGAAGATCAATCAGTGGTGTCACAAACCTGGTTCGATTCTGCTACGTGTAAACAACACACAGCCAACATCATATGAAAATGTGCAGTAGCTTTAAAACGGACAAACACACACAACCAACTCTTTAGTGCACAGAGAGCAAATTTCCAATCTCATCTTATTATAGCAATAACAGGTGACCCAGTTTGGGTATTCTGGTCAGGTTTTTTTTCCCCTCTCTCAAGATAGACTGTTATTCTGGTACTTCCTGTGATAGAAGGCTGATTTCTATTGGCCAGGCTCTGAGGCCTGGTGGCAGATCTGGACATGGTTTGGAGAGAGGTGGGGGGGATTTGGGGGTATTGAGAAGACTGGGGGCGAAAGGTTATGAGAGACAGTTGGCCCTAATAAAACTGTCTGGAAAATGCATTGGGTTGTCCTACTGCTAGAACAGGAGAGTGGGGGTGTACAGTTGACGTCGGAAGTTGACGTACACTTAGGTCGGAGTCATTAAAACTAGTTTTTCAACCACTCCACAAATGTCTTGTTAACAAGCTATAGTTTCGGCAAGTCGGTTAGGACATCTACTTTGTGCATGACACAAGTCATTTTTCCAACAATTATTTACAGACAGATTATTTCACTTATAATTCACTGTATCACAATTCCAGTGGCTCAGAAGTTTACATACACTAAGTTGACTGTGCCAATTCCAGAAAATGATGTCATGGGTTTAGAAGCTTCTAATAGGCTAATTGACATAATTTGAGTCAATTGGAGTTGTACCTGTGGATGTGTTTCAAGGTCTACCTTCAAACTCAGTGCCTCTTTTCAAACAGTGCCTCTTTGCTTGACATCATGGGAAAATCAAAAGAAATCAGCCAAGCCTCAGAAAAAACATTGTAGACCTCCACAAGTCTGGTTCATCCTTGGGAGCAATTTCCAAATGCCTGAAGGTACCACGTTCATCTGTACAAACAATAGTACGCAAGTATAAACACCATGGGACCACGCAGCCGTCATACCGCTCAGGAAGGAGACGCGTTCTGTCTCCTAGAGATGAACGTACTTTGGTGCGAAAAGTGCAACTCAATCCCAGAACAACAGCAAAGGACCTTGTGAAGATGCTGGAGGAAACTGGTACAAAACTATCTATATCCACAGTAAAACGAGTCCTATATCGGCATAACCTGAAATGCCGCTCAGCAAGGAAGAAGCCACTGTTCCAAAACCGCCATAAAAAAGCCAGACCACGGTTTGCAACTGCACATGTGGACAAAGATCGTACTTTTTGGAGAAATGTCCTCTGGTCTGATGAAGCAAAAATAGAACTGTTTGGCCATAATGACCATCGTTATGTTTGGAGGAAAAAGGGGGAGGCTTGCAAGCCGAAGAACACCATCCCAACCGTGAAGCACGGGGGTGGCAGCATCATGTTGTGGGGGTGCTTTGCTGCAGGAGGGACTTGTACACTTCACAAAATAGATGGCATCCTAAGGCAGGAAAATTATGTGGATATATTGAAGCAACATCTCAAGACATCAGTCAGGAAGTTAAAGCTTGGTCGTAAATGGGTCTTCCAAATGGACAATGACCTCAAGCATACTTCCAAAGTTGTGGCAAAATGGCTTAAGGACAACAAAGTTAAGGTATTATAGAAAATGTGTGGGGAGAACTGAAAAGGCGTGTGCGAGCAAGGTGGCCTACAAACCTGACTCAGTTACACCAGCTCTGTCAGGAGGAATGGGCCGAAATTTACCCAACGTATTGTGAGAAGTTTGTGGAAGGCTACCCAAAACGTTTGACCCAAGTTAAACAATTTAAGGGCAATGCTACCCAATACTAATTGAGTGTATGTAAACTTCTGACCCACTGGGAATGTGATGATAAAAATAAAAGCTGAAATAAATCATTCTCTCTACTATTATTCTGACAATTCAAATTCTTAAAATAAAGTGGTGATCCTAAGACAGGGAATTTTTTACTAGGATTAAATGTCAGGCATTGTGAAAACTGAGTTCAAATGTATTTGGCTAAGGTGTATGTTAACTTCCGACTTCAACTGTATTTAGTAGACTACAGTAGAGGGATTGACGGAAGATCTGAAAGGCAGTCAGCAGTGCTCAATTTGGTTGCCCCACTGTTATGATCACATACAGTGCATTCGGAAAGTATTCAGACCCCTGGACTTATTCCACATTTTGTTACATTGGTGCCTTATTCTAAAATGTGTTAAATTGTTTTCCCCCCTCACCATTCTACACACACTATCCCATAATGACAAAGCAAAAACAGTTTTTTAAGAAATGTTTGCAAATGTATATATTTATATAAAAAATAGCACATTTACATAAGTATTCAGACTCTTACTCAGTACTTTGTTGAAGCACCTTTGGGAGTGATTTAGTCTCAAGTCGTCTTGGGTACGACGCTACAAGCTTGGCACAACTGCATTTGGGGAGTTTCTCCCATTCTTCTCTGCAGATCCTCTCAATCTCGTGTCAGGTTGGTTGGGGAGCGTCGCTGCACAGCTATTTTCAGGTCTCTCTAGAGATGTTGGATCGGGTTCAAGTCCGGGCTCTGCCTGGGCCACTCGAGGACATTCAGAGACTTGTCCCGAAGCCACTCCTGTGTTGTCTTGGCTGTGTGCTTAGGGTCATTGCCCTGTTGAAAGGTGAACCTTCGCCCCAGTCTGAGGTCCTGAGCGCTCTGGAGCAGGATTTCATCAAGGATCTCTCTGTACTTTTCTCCGTTCATCTTTCCCTCGATCCTGACTAGTCTCACAGTCCCTGCCTCTGAAAAACATCCCCACAACATGATGCTGCCACCACCATTCTTCACTGTAGGGATGGTGCCAGGTTTCCTCCAGTTGGCATTCAGGCTGGAGTTCAAGCTTGGTTTCATCAGACCAGAGAATCTTGATTCTCATGGTCTGTGAGTCCTTGAGGTGCCTTTTGGAAAACTCCAAGCGACTTGTCATGTGCCTTTTACTGAGGAGTGGCCTCCATCTGGCCACTCTACCATAAAGGCCTGATTTGGAGTGCTGCAGAGATGGTTGTCCTTTTGTAAGGTTCTCCCATCTCCACAGAGGAACTCTAGAGCTCTGTCAGAGTGACCATCGGGTCTTTGTCACCTCTCTGACCAAGGCCCGTCTCCTCCAATTGCTCAGTTTGGTCGGGCGACCAGCTCTAGGGAGAGTCTTGGTGGTTCCAAACTTCTTCCATTTAAGAATGATGGAGGCCACTGTTCTTGGACCTTTTTTGGTACCCTTCCTCAGATCTGTGCCTTCACACAATCCTGTCTCGGCGCTCTACGGACAATTCCTTCAACCTCATGGCTTGGTTTTTGCTCTGACATGCACTGTCAACTGTGGGACCTTTATATAGACAGGTGTGTGCCTTTCCAAATCATGTCAAATCAATGGAATTTACATGAGGTGGACTCCAATCAAGTTGTAGAAACATCTCAAGGATGATCAATTTCGAGTCGCATAAGCAAAGGGTCTGAATACTTATGTAAATAAGTTATTTCTGTTTTTTATTTTTAATAAATGTGCAAAGATTTCTACAAACCTGTTTTTGCTTTGTCATTATTGAGTATTGTGTGTAGATTGAGGAATGTTTTATTTAATCCATTTTAGAATAAGGCTGTAACGTAACAAAATGTGGAAAAAGTCAAGGAGTCTGAATACTTTCCAAATGCACTATGCCCAGAAATTCAAATTGGCTGTTTACACGCAAAACATGTGTACATTTTCTGTCTTCCACTTAAACACGAGAGGAACCAGAAAGATCAAATGTTGAAAAGAGAGAGGGTGTGTGTGTGTAGCCTATATTTAGTCATTTAGCACGAATGGGACCCACACGTCACACACACATTGTGAATCATGGCCCAGTCATCTCCTGCCTATCCTCACAAGGTGTGTGTGTGGGGGGGGGGGAGGACAGGTCAGCACTCTGTAGAGCTGTGTCAGTCAAACAGCAGTCAGGTGACCTGTGTGGTCAAGGAGCATTTAGAGCCGCAGACCCCGACCAACATGAGTCAGCATAGGTTCCAATCTGGCCCAGAGTGCACCTCTACCTAGTTTCCTGTCTACCAATAAACCCATAAAATACGTAGGGAGTGGGACTGCCCCAATCCTTAGAACAACGCTGGCTGGTTGGCTGTAAGAGATGAGTGTAGTCGTAGAAATACAATCTATATATTATAAGTGTGAGACTGGTCAGAGTGCTGCTTGGTAATGGATTACTGCAGCAGGCTCTTCCAGGGGTGGGCAGGCGGGTGGATATTAGTTAATGGTGCAGTCTAGCACCAGAGAGAAGTGATTGTCAATGTTGACATGTTACTGGGACTGTTATGTTTCATAATGAACCTGAGTATGTACTTCTGTATGTGTTGGTAGTTAATTAGTGTGTTTGTTTATTGTAGTGTGTGTATGAATCCACAAGTGTTGCCTCAGTGGTACAGTAGGCCAGCTGTGTGTGAGGGAGAGCTGCTGTGTTCATTGTCATTAGAGTGATATCCATCTGATTCTACATGGGCTGGCCACTTCCTCTCATATTGAGGGTCACACTGGAAAGGGAGGGGTAAGCACGCACAACGGCCTATGCATCATGGTTTCCGTTAACTGGTAATAGCCGGCTTTTAGCTGTAAATTATTGTTTTATAAATAGAAAAGCCGATAAATAAAATTGGCGCCGGCCAATTTTCCAGGAGAAGAAAAAATCTCATTGCGAAATAATGCTCTTTTTTTTCTTTTTTTTTTTTACTATTTGGTGGAAATACCAGTCAATGTAAATACATTTGAATGGCTATTAGTCTATAGGTTAATTTGTATAACTTAGACAAATTTAAATTGCAGCATACATGTCAGACAGCATGAGAGCTGCTTCTGAAGCATCTCAAACAGCAAATGCATATGGTGCTTTAAAAACAACTGAGAACTTCAGGTCGGTAAGTCGGACCTCTAGAAAGAGGCCCGAGTTCCAGACTTGGAATTCTGAGTTGGATGACTGTTCAAAACTAGTTTCCCCAGTGGGAGCTAGTTAAAAATTGTTTACCCCCCCACAAAGTTCCCAGTTGACGTCAATGCCCTGAAGTCAGATATTTCCCAGTTCCGAGTTGTTTTGAACATGGCAATAGGCAACGGAAGTTTTGCTTCATCAGCGTATCACACACCACTTTGCATTGAGCTGGAGGCAGTATGCATTTTGAAAACATATACTTAATTGTTTGAAACCTGAACGTTTTACTACAAACTCAGCAAAAAAAGAAACGTCCTCTCACTGTCAACTGCGTTTTATTTTCAACAAACTTAACGTGTAAATATTTGAATGAGAATAACAAGATTCAACAACTGAGACATAAACTGAACAAGTTCCACAGACATGTGACTAACAGAAATGGAATGATGTGTCCCTGAACAAAGGGGGGGTCAAAATCAAAAGTAACAGTCAGTATCTGGTGTGGCCACCAGCTGCATTAAGTACTGCAATGCATCTCCTCCTCATGGACTGCACCAGATTTGCCAGCTCTTGCTGTGAGATGTTACCACACTCATCCACCAAGGCACCTGCAAGTTCCCGGACATTTCTGGGGGGAATGGCCCTAGCCCTCACCCTCTGATCTAACAGGTCCCAGAGGTGCTCCTTGGGATTGAGATCCTGGCTCTTCGGTGGCCATGGCAGAAGACGGGCATTCCTGTCTTGCAGGAAATCATGCACAGAACGAACAGTATGGCTGGTGGCATTGTCATTGTCATGCTGGAGGGTAATGTCAGGATGAGCCTGCAGAAAGGGTACCACATGAGGGAGGAGGATGTCTTCCCTGTAACGCACAGCGTGGAGATTGCCCGCAATGACAACAAGCTCAGTCCAATGATGCTGTGACACATCGCCCCAGACCATGATTGATCCTCTAAATCGATCCCGCTCCGGAGTACAGGCCTCGGTGTAACGCTCATTCCTTTGACGATAAACGCGAATCCGACTATCACCCCTGGTGAGAGAACCATGACTCGTCAGTGAAGAGCACTTTTTGCCAGTTCTGTCTGGTGAAGCGACGGTGGGTTTGTGCCCATAGGCGACGTTGTTGCCGGTGATGTCTGGTGAGGACCTCCTTACAACAGGCCTACAAGCCCTCAGTCCAGCCTCTCTCAGCCTATTGCGGACAGTCTGAGCACTGATGGAGGGATTGTGCATTCCTGGTGTAACTCGGGCAGTTGTTGTTGCCATCCTGTACCTGTCCCGCAGGTGTGATGTTCGGATGTACCGATCCTGTGCAGGTGTTACACGTGGTCTGCCACTGCGGGGACGATCAGCTGTTCGTCCTGTCTCCCTGTGACACTGTCTTAGGCGTTTCACAGTACGGACATTGCAATTTATTGCCCTGGCCACAGCTGCAGTCCTCATGCCTCCTTGCAGCATGCCTAAGGCACATTCACGCAGATGAGCAGGGACCCTGGGCATCTTTCTTTTGGTATTTTTCAGAGTCAGTAGAAAGGCCTCTAGTGTCCTAAGTTTTCATAACTGTGACCTTAATTGCCTACCGTCTGTAAGCTGTTAGTGTCATAATGACTGTTCCACAGGTGCATGTTCATTAATTGTTTATGGTTCATTGAACAAGCATGGGAAACCCATACAATGAAGATCTGTGAAGTTCTTTGGATTTTTACGAATTTCCTTTGAAAGACCGGGTCCTGAAACGGGACGTTTCTTTTTTTGCTGAGTTTATTATGAGGCATGTCCTACCTTGTTTCAAAGTAGCCTAGCCAAAATCGTGCAACTATTTTAAATAAACTTTCTTTAATTGGCCAGTATCCAAAGGCACCATTTTAGTCGTATTAGCAACCCATGCTAGTTGTTGAATATTAGATCTCCCCTCTTTCTTAATGTCTAACGGATGTTTTCATCTTTCACATCAAACTACTCACATGTGCGGTGCGTTTTCCCGCTAATTGCAATTTGGAACGAACATTTCCGCGTGTCCTACTGCCTTGTGCGTGTTGCTGCAATTTTATAATGTTACGAATGAAGAGTATCAACAATTTAAGCTAAATATTCTGATCTGTTTCATCAGACTCATTGCTTTTAAAACATTTTTTATATGTAGGCTAGGCCTACTGGTTGTATGGATTTGGGATCTATCATCCCACAACAATCCCAGAATCTGTTTGGAATAGGATATTTCTTTCTCAACAAACTGATCAATAGTATAAATAAACTTTTTCTACTATGGGGTATAGTAGATTGACATAGGCTAGTGATTTTCCTGTTCATTAGGCCTACATGTCTTGTTGGCTGAGGTGCCCTCTGTTGTACACACACCTCCTGGTGTGACCTTATTAGGCTATGTCAGCACATCCTGTGTGTATGGTCTCACTGCCCTGGCAACAGGAAGTGACTGTCACCACCACGTCGGAGGGAGGGAGGGCGGGCCGCGCACGCTAAAAATCATTGAAACTATAGCCTGTATTTACATTTCATGTCTAGTTATATGTACATATAACTAATCTTAATTAGCTCGTGCTCCTGCACATCAACTCGGTACTGGTACCCTGTGTATACAGCCATGTTATCGTTACGCATTGTGTATTTATTACTTGTTATTGCTTTTCTATTTTCTCTGCATTGCTTGCACCCGTAAGTAAGCATTCCACTGTTAGTCTACACCTGTTGTTGCTGATGTAAAAATGGCTCTATAAATACATTTGATTTGTTTACAAAGCATGTACCGAAATAAAATGTGATTTTGATCTTATTTTTGACTCTTTGAAACGTTTTGACTCTCTTGACGTGTGTGTGTGTGTGTGTGTGAGGATTTACAATGACTATACAGTGTGGTCTGACCGGGTGTGATTGTGTGTGTTCCAGGTGCAGTACAAGGAGGAGTTTGAGAAGAACAAAGGGAAAGGTTTCAGTGCTGTGGCCGACACGCCGGAGATGCAGAGAATCAAGAAAACGCAGGACCATATCAGCAACGTACGTCTGTCTGTCAACACTCACACGCCGTACCGATCACAGTACAGGATCAACAACCAGTCCTTCTCTCTCCCTCCCCCTCAGGTTGTCTCAAATGGAACCCTGGTCAAAGTAGTGCACTATAGGGATCAGGGTGCCATTTGGGACTCAGGCCTACACTGCCCACCCACTAAATATTCTGAGTGGGTGCCAATCATCACAAGTGCCCAGCCTTTGTACGGGGGCATGCCTGTCTTTTTATCTCCTATCTGCAGTGCTGGCTCCTTTGACCGCTCACGCTCTGTCATACTTTTGTATATATATATATATACTGCTCAAAAAAATAAAGGGAACACTTAAACAATACAATGTAACTCCAAGTCAATCACACTTCTGTGAAATCAAACTGTCCACTTAGGAAGCAACACTGATTGACAATAAATTTCACATGCTGTTGTGCAAATGGAATAGACAAAAGGTGGAAATTATAGGCAATTAGCAAGACACCCCCAATAAAGGAGTGGTTCTGCAGGTGGTGACCACAGACCACTTCTCAGTTCCTATGCTTCCTGGCTGATGTTTTGGTCACTTTTGAATGCTGGCGGTGCTTTCACTCTAGTGGTAGCATGAGACGGAGTCTACAACCCACCCAAGTGGCTCAGGTAGTGCAGCTCACCCAGGATGGCACATCAATGCGAGCTGTGGCAAGAAGCTTTGCTGTGTCTGTCAGCGTAGTGTCCAGAGCATGGAGGCGCTACCAGGAGACAGGCCAGTACATCAGGAGACATGGAGGAGGCCGTAGGAGGGCAACAACCCAGCAGCAGGACCGCTACCTCCGCCTTTGTGCAAGGAGGAGCACTGCCAGAGCCCTGCAAAATGACCTCCAGCAGGCCACAAATGTGCATGTGTCTGCTCAAACGGTCAGAAACAGACTCCATGAGGGTGGTATGAGGGCCCGACGTCCACAGGTGGGGGTTGTGCTTACAGCCCAACACCGTGCAGGACGTTTGGCATTTGCCAGAGAAAACCAAGTTTGCTGCTTAAGTGTCTTAAAATATTTTTGTCAGATGTTACTATGTAATACTGAAGTATAAATTACAAGCAATTGTCAAAGGCTTTTATTGACAATTACATGGAAGTTGATGCAGTGTGTCAATATTTGCAGTGTTGACCCTTCTTTTTCAAGACTTCTGCAATCCGCCCTGGCATGCTGTCAATTAACTTCTGGGCCACATCCTGACTGATGGCAGCCCATTCTTGCATAAGCAATGCTTGGAGTTTGTCAGAATTTGGGGGTTTTGTTTGTCCACCCGCCTCTTGAGGATTGACCACCATTCTCGATGGGATTAAGTTCTGGGGAGTATCCTGGCCATGGACCCAAAATATTGATGTTTTGTTCCCCGAGCCACTTAGTTATCATTTTTGCCTTATGGCAAGGTGCTCCATCATGCTGGAAAAGGCATTGTTCGTCACCAAACTGTTCCTGGATGGTTGGGAGAAATTTCTCGGAGGATGTGTTAATACCATTCTTTATTCATGGCTGTGTTCTTAGACAAAATTGTGAGTGAGCCCACTCCCTTGGCTGAGAAGCAACCCCACACATGAATGGTCTCAGGATGCTTTACTGTTGGCGTGACACAGGACTGATGGTAGCGCTCACCTCGTCTTCTCCGGACAAGCTTTTTTCCGGATGCCCCAAACAATCGGAAAGGGGATTCATCAGAGAAAATGACTTTACCCCAGTCCTCAGCAGTCCAATCCCTGTACCTTTTGTAGACTATCAGTCTGTCCCTGATGTTTTTCCTGAAGAGAAGTGGCTTCTTTGCTGCCCTTCTTGACACCAGGCCATCCTCCAAAAGTCTTCGCCTCACTGTGTGTGCAGATGCACTCACACCTGCCTGCTGCCATTCCTGAGCAAGCTCTGTACTGGTGGTGCCCTGATCCCGCAGCTGAATCAACTTTAGGAGACGGTCCTGGCGCTTGCTGGACTTTCTTGGGCGCCCTGAAGCCTTCTTCAAAACAATTGAACAGCTCTCCTTGAAGTTCTTGATGATCCGATAAATGGTTGATTGCACCTCCTCCTTTTGAAGCTTCCAGTCTGTTATTCAAACTCAATCAGCATGACCGAGTGATCTCCAGCCTTGTCCTCGTCAACACTCACACCTGTGTTAACGAGAGAATCACTGACATGATGTCAGCTGGTCCTTTTTGTGGCAGGGCTGAAATGCAGTGGAAATGTTTTTTGGGGATTCAGTTCATTTGCATGGCAAAGAGGGACTTTGCAATTCATCCGATCACTCTTCATAACATTTTGGAGTATATGCAAATTGCCATCATACAAACTGAGGCAGCAGACTTTGTGGAAATTAATATTTGTGTCATTCTCAAAACTTTTGGCCACGACTATGTATTCATGCACCTCCTTACCACTCTGATGTGCAGATTGTCTCTTAGTCCAGAAGTGCTGTGTGAAGCCTGGGCACAAGGTTATGTTACCATGTCCCTCTGTGGTCCTCTGTTGCAGAAGGCTGCTGCCTAGGGCCTTGGTTGCTCTGGCAGACCAGGGACACACATCCTGACATCGCAGCACATAGTTGCCCTGCTCGGTCTTCTCTAATGACTTAATGAGTGTGGAGGGTGTTGGTTAATTACTGCTTTCATACAGGAACAGATCCTGTGTGTCAGACGGTGGAAACAGACAGACACACACACTTATTACCCAACCACACACACACACACACACACACACACACACACACACACACACACACACAACACTTCTACAACCCCAGGCAAATAAAGGCAAATACAGAGAAGAGAAACCTCATGAGAAGTCTGTTACAATGTCCCAGCTGTTAGCAGTGTGTGTGGACAGACCAAGCCAAGGGGCGCGGCTGCTGATCTGTCTTTCTCTCCCTCCTTTCCCCACTTTCTCTCCCTCCTCCTCGGATGTACCCACACTCAGTAGGCCACAGAGAGACAGACATGTCCAGCTCTCTTTGAAATGTGAGATGTCCAACTCCAGCCCCCTCTTGTTCACAGCTGTCTGTCTGGACTAGTCCCCGTCTCTCTCTCTCCTTATCTCTCTGTCATATGACTCTAATTGACATTCATTGAGAACGTTCACTAAATTCTCCATCTCTCTCTCCCTTCCTACCGCCTTTTTACTTTCTACTGATTAATGTAGTGAAGGTTAAGAGGAAGGGGGGGCTCTTTTGTGTCCGGGAGTGGGACTGGCTTGGACTGGGATTTTCCTGTTCACACACACACACACACACACACACACACACCATCTGTGTGCAACCTTCGCCTTCAAAACAAACAGAAGTAATGTCAGACACTCTCTCACGTAACATATTGAACATGTTGCTCGCTCTGTCTCGCATTAAAAAAAACTGTCTTCTCAGTCACTGAACGCAATGTCCTCGCTCACACTTAACACTGGCATCTCCTCCAGTCAGTCTGAATACACTCTTCTCTGACACCCTGAACACACTGGCCTCTTTCACCCACCCGGGGAGGGACGGAGGGAGGGAGAGAGGGAGAAGAATCTAAGCTGTGTGAGTGTCAGTCTTATCTTTGTCAGGCTGGGAATATGATAGGGCTGTTATACTGCAGTGATGGATCCGTCTCTCTCAGGTTTATTGGTCATTTGGAGATGAATGCTGTCTGTCTCTCTCTGATGTTGGATGGGTTGATATATTAGGGCTGGTGCTGCTGGTTGTGATGCAGCTTTGATTTACCTGAATAAACAAGGAAAGCATGTCCTGCCATCCAGGACCTCTATATCAGGCGGTGTCAGAGGAAGGCCCTAAAAATTGTCCGACTCCTGCCACCCTAGTCATAGACTGTTCTCTCTGCTACTGCACGGCAAGCGGTACTGGAGCGCCAAGTCTAGGTCCAAGAGGCTTCTAAACAGCTTCTATCCCCCCAAGCCATAAGGTTCCTGAACATCAAATGGCTACCCAGACTATTTGCATTGCCCCCCCCCTTTCACTCCTCTGCTACTCTGTTAGGCATAGTCACTTTAATAACTCTACCTACATGTACATATTACCTCGACTAACCGGTGCCCCCGCACATTGACTCTGTACCGGTACACCCTGTATATAATCTCGTTATTGTTATTTTACTGCTGCTCTTTAACTACTTGTTACTTTTTATTTCTTATTTGTATTTTTTTAACTGCAGTGTTGGTTAGGGGCTTGTAAGTAAGCATTTAACTGTAAGGTCTTCAACTGTGGTATTCGGCGCATGTGACTAATAAAATTTGATTTGACATTCTCACCCACTATTTTTGTTAGGCATGATATATTTTGCACCATTCTTTTCTGTCTTCCTCCTTTGGGTCTGTTACTTTTTCAATTTCTTACCCTCACTTTAGGGCTGTCTCTCTCTCTCTCTCTCTCTCTCTCTCCACTTTTTCTCATTTCACCTGTTCCTCGTGATGTGTCAGCAAGGGTTGCTAGGCAGCGCTGAGGTCACCCAACTTCCGGCTGCGATGTCATTTCCTGTGTCAGCAGGCCTATTGTAGAAACAGAAGCACATAGCCTAGCACTGTAGCGCCCCCCCCTATTACACACGCAGCCCTACTGCCTGGGGAGGGATCTGGAGACACCTGCTGGACACGACAGGAACTGCACTTTATTTCCCTGCTCTAAATAGCTATCTGCTGGACTGGTACAGTCAACCGGATTATATCTAGTCACTCTGTTTTAAGAGCTAAATGACAAATGTCACAATGTAAATATGTGTGTGTGTGTACACAGATTAAGTACCATGAGGAGTTTGAGAAGAACAGGATGGGAGGAGAAATCCCATCTCCCCAGCCCAACAGCCCCAATCCAGGTACACATGCTGTCTCTCTCTCTCTCTCACACACACACACACACACACACACACACACACACACACACACACACACACACACACACACAAACTATGAAAATACATTTATTAAAGATGCACGATGCCATTTCCTGCTAAAATTCCAATGGTTTGCCTAATTTCACAAGCAAGTAAAGTGTAGAGAATCATTGTACCATCTAAAATGTATTTTTCACGGCCAAAATTTGATTACATTTTGCAGCTTTAACATCAGTGAGAGTAGACAAATGGTTACATTTATCTCTGGGCATAAAATGTTTGATCTTTCTGCTCTGTGGACAGTTCCTGTTTTTAGCACACATGAATACAATGATTGTGAGCTAGTGGTTAACCTGTGCATTCACTGTGTACATGTTGTCACCTCTCAATATCACAGAGTCATTGTTATAATAATTGACTGAAAGGCGCTAAATGATGGCTGCAAGTTTTGACTTGCTGTGCTGTGGAATTCTCTGTATCAGAGCCCTGGGGCTGACCAATGAGATGCCAGTTAGATGGAGGGATAGAGGGGGAATACAGCAGGAGGAGATGAGAGACAGAGGGGGGGATTGTTTCAGAGTGCCGGGGAATGGGGGATCCCATTTGTCAGACTGAATAGCCAAACATGTCTATCCTTCACTCTGATTCAATCACTCAATCTCTCCCTCTCACAATTCTCTCTCCCCCACTCTCTCTCGCTATCTCTGGCTCTCTCCACCCCCTCTCCTTTTCCCCCTCTCTCACCAGTGTTCCAGCAGCCCCACCAGCCCCCTGCTGCGTCTAAGAACTACAGCTATCAGCCAGCAGCGGCTCCTGGACCAGTCCGCCAGGCGGCCGCCGCCCCCCCTCCCAGCTCCGGGGTGAGACAGAACCCTCCTCTCTCTTGTTAGGATCCATCCCAAATGGCATCCTATTCCCTATTTAAAGCACCAGGGCCCATTGTGGCCCGGTCAAAAGTAATGCACTATTTAGGGAAAGGGGTGCCGTTTGGGACGCAGGCACTGTTCTCTCTGCATGGGGGCCTCCACTGTGTCTGGCAGTATCCACATGACCCCCCCCCCAACCCCTCCAGTAGCTTTGTCTTGTAGCAGAGACTGACTGTCTCTGTTGAAGGTGGTGTTATAGGAACTTCATGTTCTCTTTCTCTCCCTTTCTCCGTACCTTCTCCCTTCCCTCCCTCCTATTCCCTTTACATCCCCTCACCCTCCATCTCTCTCTCTCTCTCTCCCCCCCCTTCTCTTCCTGTGTGTAGAAGCGGTACCAGGCGGTGTATGACTATGCGGCAGCCGACGAAGATGAGGTGGGCTTCCTGGAGGGAGACGTGATCGTGGACGCGCAGGTGATCGACGAGGGCTGGATGTACGGCCGCGTGGAGCGCACTGGCCAGCAGGGCATGCTGCCTGCTAACTATGTAGAGGCCATCTGATCTGAGAAAGAGAAGTGTGGGAGGGAGGGAGAGAAGCAAATGAAAAGCCCAGTGCCATCTCATCTTAATGCCGCTTTCTATTTCTTTCACTCGTTCTCTGATCTGTCCTGTAAGACTCCCCCCCCCTGGTGTACCCCTGGTCTGCTCTCCAACGACAGACTCCCTCTGTCTGTCTCTGTCTGTGCTGCAGTCTGTCTGAATGTCTTTGTTTGTCTGCCTGTCTCTGTCCCAATTCTTCGGTCCACTAAAAAAGCAGTCACAAGTGGAATTTAAGTCTTACAGAAGTAACATACCTCCATCTTACAGGCTATATATACGTCAGGGGTCATAGTGTATCACAACTCTCCTAGCTACAGCACTTCATTTTCCAGCAAACTATGATGCAAAACGATATGAACCCCCCCCCTTTGTCAATCAAGTTGCCATGACCGCAGAGAACTAAGGCCAATGTGGTCATGAGAAAATGAGTTTGGAATGTGGGTGTGGCATCTTCAGATTTTTTTTTTTTTTTTAACTGGGTGAAATTGGTCTGACTGGAAGCTCAGTGTATAATCTTACTGTATCTGGGCAGTTAGAACTAAGCTTGAATATTTGACTTGTGTACATTCCATTAACCATCAATACCCCATTGTTGTCGCATCAGCCAGTCAGTGAGCAGTCTACAGTATCAGTCTTACCAGAGAGGTCTTATATATTTCTATAACTACATGTACGCATTTATCAATAGTACTTATCTGTTACCTCACCTGTCTTACCCTGTCCTGCACTGCATTGTGGGTATTGTTCTGAAACTAAACTGGAATCCTATCTTAACTGAAGAGCACCTCCTGCCTTGCCTTGTACCTCAAGTTCAGGCATTTGAAGTACAGGAGGGATCAGGGACGAGTTAGTTAGGGGACGTGGTTACAATCTAATTACAATCATGTCATCACCTTAGTCAGTGGGTGTGAAGATATTCCTCATTCTTGCTGTCTCCTGCTCGCAGCCTCAAATGCCTCCCGACAGTCTTACAGGAAGATGAGTGACGTGATGGTTATGGTTGGAGGGGGTCTGGGGAGGAGAGGGGGCGTGATCAGGACAGGTCCTGCCCCTATTCCAAGATAACCAACATCCAAGTTTATCAATCGTAGGCGCGAAGGCCAAACACAATTCTCAAAACAATTCTGTATTGTCAATCTTTTCTCTCTTTTTTTTTTTTCTTTTCACTTGTTTAAACATTCCAGTCCTTTATGAGAAGTGTTGAAGGGAGGTCAGAAATCCAGGCTGTGGTAAATGTTGGTGTTTCTATTTCCTGTCATGCGGGTTTTCCCCCCCCTTTGCTTTCGTTGGTATTGTAAGAGGCTTATTTTTAAAAATGTCAATGTATCAAATACGTTTCGGAAATAAAACGGCAACTCCGATCAATGAGCCAATAAGGCACGCTAGTTTGTCTAGACGTGTGCGTGTGCTGGGTTAGCAATCCCACAGATTTAGATCCATGGGGTAAATCAACCTCCCGGGTTATGTATTTGCCTGATTATCGTCAACCCAATTTGCCTGTTTTATTGTGCCAACTCGTGACTGGACTATCTCGCCCAGTTCTCTCTTCCTTGAAACTCTGAAGAGTGGAGAGCAATGTTCTGGAGTGCCACTGGCTCATGAATATTCACATGCTCATTAATGAGCAGTCGTCATGGCGCATAGTAACATTAGGCCCGCTCTCTCACCCGCATTATAGATATCCTCTGACATTCTATAGGCACACATTTCCATAGGACAGTCCCTACCTATAAAGTGGCACGCCCGTGTTGCACAGAAAACTGAGAAATGTTACGCAACAATGACTTAACTTTCATTGTAGTAGCTACGAGATCTGTCTGGATGTCCTATCACGGGCAGATTCTTCCAGTGCCGACGATCGTTGTACATTCCATGTCCTGAGGGACCGTGTGAGGCTTGGAGAGGGACGCGGTTCAGTAGAGGGTGAACTCCACCTCCTCCTTGACCTCTTAATTCTCCCCTTATCTTTCCCACCCTACTGTTTCTTTCTCTTCTCTGATGCACTGTGACTGTCACAGATGAGGGGGGCAAAGTGGGATTAAAACAAAACAGTACTCTCACCGTGTAGCCTGATGGTGGTATTGTACAGTTGTTTTGGGTTGTAGGTCATGGTGCTGGTGCTGGGAAGGAAGGGGCATTGCCTGCAGACTTGAGCTGTAGTGTGGAATGATTTTGATCTAATGAGGTGAAGGGCCGTATAAAGGGTAAACGGTACCCGTTTTTAATACCAGTGTGGTGGGGCGTGTTGGACAATAAGTAGGTGTTGACCGTTCACATCATTTTGGCTTCAACGTTGTAACGTGATGAGTTATAACACTGATGTTTAAATTCATTAGAATGAACACAGCACACACCTCAACCCGACTAGATAATCAGATTGCCATGCTGATAAAAAAGGTAAGTCTAGGCTGGCGTTTAGCATCTATGATCTCTACTTGACAACTGGACATTTTTAAACTCGTACACTGTATGAAAGGGCAGCTTTGGGGCAGAGCTATTTGAAGTCTCATTTGCTTTGCTGCAGTAACTGAAGAAAGGGTGAGGAAGAGGTGGTTTGGCTTGACGTGAATGGAGTGTTGGAGTTTTTATGAATTTGGTTGGCCTTGTACAGTATCTGCAGTCAATGCCTCTCAAAAGAAAATTGCCTTGGCTACTTGGAGGCTTTGGTTTGTTTTATAGATGGGGAATAAACCAAGCCCACGTTGGCTGCCACAGCTGTTTTTCCTTTGCAGTGATGTGGATTTGTTTTAGTTTCTGGGGGGGATTTAGGAGGGAGGTGATTGATTGGTGGTAGTTGGAGGGAAACCAATCCAAAGTGGCTAAAGACAAGCCAATGATTTTTTTGTGTGACTTGATATATAGACCACAAGGCGTAGACAATATTATTGTACCATGTTATAGTCTGTATTGAGCTGGATGGGGCTAGGAAAGGGATGCTGTTAATGCATACTACTACCCCCAACCTGCGGGGGGGTAAAGAAATACTTGGAATCCGCCAGGGGACCAAGAATATTCTCTTCTGCTTTGGTATTACTCCTACAACTCTGCAGTATCATATCTCATATCACCACCTTGTTCTCCTCCTCCAATGTATGTGGTCATATCAGTCCTATGGCCAAGAGTCCTCCAACCTTCTACCCCAATTAAAGACTCCTATGTCCTATGCTTCTGATGAATCAACCATTCCCTGCTTTTGTATGATACTGGTATAGAAAGTGCAGATATAAATCACATCGACCAACCACAAACACTGACCTAGCATTCAGACCGATGTTGTGCATTCCATCAAAAAATGATTTTGTTTTGATAGCATTTTTGTTATTCAGATTATTATTTTTTACATGCATATATTGACATTCTTAAAAAAAAAAAAATCAGACTCCAGTTGAATTTTAAGGAACTGATAAAAGCATCTCATGTTGCCCTGTTTCAGCACTTCGAATTGTACTTAAATATTCTACAGATTCAATAAAATGTCATTTTTACTCGGTAGCGTCCAGTATTATTTGCTTCCTTCGGTGTAAATTCTTCCTCATTCGGTGTGATTCCTTGGCTATATGACTACGAGTTTGCTGAACACTAAACGCAGATTGCATGTATTAAATGTATATGGGACTGGGCCCTCAGCAAAAATAAATGTCCCATTTTTTTTTACGCTACTCCCTAACCTGGTTTTAATGTATACCTGTATGCTTCCACGCGTACAATATTATAGAACGTATAGGGCGGTGAGGGGTTTCGCGCAGAGAAGAGATTATTCTGCTCCGGCTATTTCCGATCTCCCCCGATCTCCCCCGATCTGCGCCGGTGTTAAGGAGGCTGCCAATTTCTTCGTCGTGTGTTCTGGCGATACATCTGCATCCTCCATTTCTGGCATTCTCATCATGTTGGACATTTTAGTGTTGATGTTTTTTGCTATCATGGGACTTGTTTTCCTATCCTACATCATTTACATGTTATGATGTGTGTCCGGATTTTGGACCCAGCCGGTGGACGGGCCGGGATATAAAAATGTTTGGTGAGCCGCTCCTACATCCGCGGTACCCATCGCTGACAATGGTAAGTAGCGCACACAGATGAAAACGTCAGCCTCTTATGCTCGTTAGTTATTGAATTATAGGTGTAAAATTGCGAAGATACAAAAATGAAAGTTTAAGTTGTATATGACAGATAGTGCTGAAACATTGATGGGCTATATATTCATATTTTTGAGAATATAAAACCAGTTTCTAGTTAGCGTTATGATACGATGTTGGTTCATACTATTAAAAATCTTTCCACCGGTATTTATTTAATTTCAATTATGACGCTATATTAATGGTGGTTAAGGTGCTGGGAACTCCGTTTACCATGTGTCCCGCAGGATAGAAATAACTGGAAAGAATAACACTGACGGGGAGCATAATAAATGTGACACCTGTGCATCCTGCTCAATCTCTGTTCCAGGGAGGAATGCTCTTCTACGTGGAGGAGAAGGGGGGCTTTACTGCCACTCTGGGGAGAATGAAGATGGCCAATCAGAGGGGGAAGAGCTTGTAGGATGGATAGACTGGCAGCTGGTGGACACTTCCCCGCTCTGTTGGTCTCTGTAGATTCAGCCACCCGACTATGATGACCTTTATCGAGATCGGGTCTCCTGGACCCTAGTAGGCTCCAATAGACAACCCCTCAGCCCTACGCTCCATCCCTTCTGACTCCTCTTCTAAAATGATTATTTATCTGTGTGTAGAACGCGTATGAGTTAGCAAAGATGTCAAATTGGTAAGGGTGTAAAGCTATAAGGAGTAAGGTTGTATTGCGGTAGCATTGTTTGTGCCTATTTGACTACACTGTGAGGGTTAACACTAACCCCCAAACTGTGCAATGTAGAATATCTCCATGTTAAGTGCATGGTTTTGTGTGTTAGGCTGTATAAATAAGTCAAAGGATAGAGAGACTTCATCCTATCAAGGAACTTGGACAGTTATTATCTTAGTAGTTTTCTATGAACAGGCTGAGATGCTCTTGATTGACCTCTACTTGATCTAAGCGTTGAAGCAGGAATATTTTACAATCTGTGAACCTAAAGGCCAGGGGGTTGTGTTAATGCAATAGCTATTAGCCACAGTCACACAGAGATTATATTGACATGTCAGTACTAACAAAAAATGTATACATTAAAAGTATTAATAACAATCATGTTAGGGGAGATTGTCTTGGGTCTGAGCTAAACTGTGTGTTGTCCTGGAAGAGGTATTCCATCTATTGCATTAAATTGATAGGACCCGGAAGGAACTCGCATATTATCACTCTTGTCACTGTAATCATGAATGACTGATTTATCTTAAACCGTATTGATAACAGTCGAGTGGTCCACACACTAAATGCATGTTTCTATCCCTCAGATTCATCGCTGGAGTTAGTTTTTCTCTCACAAACATAAGTGTTATATTTATCAGAGCCAAGGCAAATGCCGATTTATTTTTGTGTGAAGCCATTGAAATAAAGATTTGTGCACGAAAACCTGGCTAACTTTTATTTCACTTCAAAATGTGTGAATGTGCATAGGTATGCTAGAGGGAGTGAATCATTTGTAGGAATCTTTATGTTTGCCTACATTTGAAGGTTTGAGTACAGAAGAAACAAGATCGCAAGCCAGCTGTTGACATAAGAGGGAATGTGTGTGAACATACACGGTGTACAAAACATTAGGAACATGTTCCTAATATTCAGTTGCACCCCATTTTGCCCTCGGAACAGCTTCGATTCGTCAGGGCATGGACTCTAAAATGTGTCGAAAGCGTTCCACAGGGATGTTGGCCCATGTTGACTCCAATGCTTCCCACTATTGTGTCGAGTTGGCTGGATGTCCTTTGGGTTGTGGACTATTCTTGACACACATGGGGAAACTGTTGAGCGTGAAAAACCCAGCAGGGTTGCTGTTTTTGACACAAACTGGTGCGCCTGGCATCTACTGCTATACCCCATTCAAAGGCGCCTCAATCCCATGTATTTGAACCAGGTCTGTTTTGATTATAGGGTTATTTGAAATAATGTTTTTGGAATTAAGTATTTATAAATATTTTAAAATCCTAGGCTATTTAAAGTAAATAATTGTAACATATTTTCAAATACTTCTATAGAAGTACACTGTGTATGTGCGCTCACATTCCCTCATGTCAACATGAAGCAATTGACACAAAGTCCAGCTGGCATGCCATCTTGCAATTCTACACAGTTTGCCGTTACATATGTTATATGTTCATCTGATATTTGAGTGAGAGTGACTTACAAAATCAATGGGGGCCCCCTGGAGGTCAGGGCCCCTGGGCACAAGACTTGCATTCCAGATAAATCATTTTTATATTGGGGTGGGGGTTGGAGGCCCCCTAGAGGGGGGCGGCATTGAGTACAGTAGATCAATAAAGCTACAGTACTCTTGCACATGGTTTCCCAAACTCGGTCCTGGGGCCCCCCGCTGGGTGCACATTTTGGTTTTTGCCCTAGCACTACACAGCTGATTTAAATATTCAACTCATCATCAAGCTTTGATTATTTGATTCAGCTGTGTATTGCTAGGGCAAGAAACTAAACGTGCACCCAAGCGGGGCCCCAGGACCGAGTTAGGGAAACACTGCTCTAGCAGGTGTGAAAGCTGCATATGCTGAAAAACCTTGCTAGTGCATAGGTCAAATGTAGCTTTGTGATGCTCATTTGAATTTCCTGTATTTTTCTGCTTCAGACATGATTTCACTTAAAACACTGTTTTTGTATTTAATTATACAAAAGAGAAGGAGCCTTTGACCAGCACGAATTCATGTACAAACTTTATTTTTCATTGGCTGATCAATTAAGTTCAATGCAGATATCCAAACACATTCATTATCAATGACTAAAATAACAAATTGAGTTTTAAAAGATGATTTAATAAACACGTAGTCATTTTAAAGCCTGTGTATCATTTAAAGTAATAGTTGTATAGTATATATTTTTTTCCATCCAAACTAATGCTGAAAACGAATCATCACAACCATCTCTATCTGATCTGATGTGTACAAGCTTATTCCATAGAGATAGATAGAGATATCTAGATGGACATAACCCGTTTTAGCATGGACATTGGCATTGAGGGCTTCCAACATTTTAAAATAGTCAACTGGGTGGGTTGGGACATGGGAGCAATCAGCCAATGATCAAATTGTTGCCTATTGTTTGTAAATGGCTTTAAGCTACAGTGCATGCGCAAAGAATTCAGATCCCTTGACTTTTTCCACATTTTGTTACGTTACAGCCTTATTCTAAAATTGATAACACTGTTTTTTACCATCATCAATCTACACACAATACCCCATAATGACAAAGAGAAAACAAGTTTTTAGAAATGTTTGCAAATGTATAAAAAATGTAAAACAGAAATACCTTATTTACATAAGTACTCAGACCCTTTGCTATGAGACTCGAATTTGAGCTCAGGTGCATCCTGTTTCCATTGATCATCCTTGATGTTTCTACAACTTGGAGTCCACCTGTGGTAAATTGATTGGACATGATTTGGAAAGACACATACAGTACCTGTCTATATAAAGGTCCCACAGTTGACAGTGCATGTCAGAGCAAAAACCAAGCCATGAAGTCAAAGGAATTGTCTGTAGAGCGCCGAGACAGGATTGTGTCGAGCCACAGTTCTGATTTGAAGGGTACCAAAACATTTATTCAGCATTAAAGGTCCCTAAGAACATAGTGGCCTCCATCATTCTTAAATGGAAGGTGTTTGGAGCCACCAATACTCTTCCTAGAGCTGGCCGCCCGGCCAAACTGAGAAATTAGGGGAGAAAGGCCTTGGTCAGGGAGGTGACCAAGAACCCAATGGTCACTGACAGAGCTCTAGAGCTCCTGTGGCGATGGGACAAACTTCCAGAAGGACGACCATCTCTGCAGTGCTCCACCAATCAGGCCTTTATGGTAGAGGGGCCAGACGGAAGCCACTCCTCCGTAAAAGGCACATGACAGCCCGCTTGGGGCGAAGGTTCACCTTCCAACAGGACATCTCTGAAAGCCCGGACTTGAACCCGATCGAACATCTCTGGAGAGACCTGAAAATAGCTGTGCAGCGGCGCTCCCCATCCAACCTGACAGAGCTTGAGAGGATCAGCAGAGAAGAATGGGAGAAACTCCCCAAAGGGTCTTAATACTTATGTAAATGTGATCAGTTTTAAATGTGATCAGTTTTTTTTCATATAAATTTGCACAAATGTCTAAACCTGTTTTTGCTTCGTCATTATGGGGTATTGTGTGTAGATTGAGGGATTTAAAAAATATATATATTTTAGAATAAGGCTGTAACGTAACAAAGTGGAAAAAGTCAAGGGGTCTGAATACTTTCTGAATGCACTGTATATCAAAGATGGTGGATAAATGAAGTAAATGTTTTTTTACCATTGAAATAAAAATGGCCAAGGTTCCTGTCTGTGTAAGTAGGCGTTCCCTCTTTCGCATGAGCTGTGATCTCGCGCTGGAAAGCATGCTCAAAGATGGTCACGCGAGAGAGAATGCCCACTTAAGCAGACAGGAACCATGACAATTTTCTTCAATTGGAAACTGCCCAATAACAGCTAGAGCTCTTGTCTACTTATTTCTAACGTGTAAAGCCTCACAGAGGGTATTCAACCGCGAGGGCAAATTGCTAGCTTATATTGCAAAGATACAATATAATCAAACAAAACACACCAAAACTGACAAGATGCACACTGATCAGTAAAGTGAAGAGCGGCTAACAATCTATAACGCTCCCTTTCTTCTGCACAGTTCTCTCACAGTGAGAAACAATAGGATTACAAAACGGTGTGCGATGCTTTCTTAATTTGATCTAATTCACTCATACCAAATATTTTATCAGATGACTAAGTGATGGAGTGACTTTAATGTTCGCTCGCCTGAGAGAACTGAACAGGCTTCTCTCCTTTGTGTACGTTTGTGTGCTTTCAAGGTGCTCAATTGGGAAAAACACTTCCCAGAGTCAGAACAGTAGTAAGGCTTCTCTCCTGTGTGCACTTTCTGATGAATGTTTAAGGCAGATGATTTAATGAAGCGTTTCCCACAGTCAGAGCAGGAGTAAGGCTTCTCTCCTGTGTGTATTCGCTGGTGATATTTTAAGGTATCCAATCGGGAGAAACTCATCCCACAGTCAGAGCAGGAGTAGAGCTTCTCACCTGTGTATATAAGTTGGTGGTTTTTTAAGCTGCCCAGTTGAGAGAAACTCTCCCCACAGTCAGAACAGGGGAAAGGCTTTTCTCCAGTGTGCACTCTCTGATAAACTGATAGAGCTTGTGATTTTGTGAAGCACTTCCCACAGTCAGTGCAGTAATACGGATTTTTTTTAGCTTTGATAGAAATGGGAACATCTCCTCGCAATGTGGGCAGTTGTGAGACCTCGTTGCTCTGTGATCTTTCTGCTGTTGCTCTCTGGATGTAGAGAATGTCTCAACACGGTCTCCTGTGTGAACAACATCCCAAGAACAAGTCAGTCGGTGTGATATACACAGAGTGTACAAAACATTAGGAACACCTGCTCTTTCTATGACAGACTGACCAGGGGAAATCAGATGAAAGCTAAGATCCCATTTTGATGTCACCTAAATCCACTTCAAATCAGTGTAGATGAAGGGGAGGAGACAGGTTAAAGAATGATTTTTTTAAGCCTGACTGTTGAGACAGATTTTGTGTGTGTCATTCAGAGGGTGAATGGGCAAGACAGAATATTTAAGTGCCTTTGAACAGGGTATGGTAGTAGGTGCCAGGCGCACCGGTTTGAGTGTGTGAAAAACTGCAACGTTGCTGGGTTTTTCCACGCTCAACAGTTTCCCGTGTGTATCAAGAATGGTCCACCACCCAAAGGACATCCAACCAACTCGACACAACTGTGGGAAGCATTGGAGTCAACATGGGCCAGCATCCCTGTTGAACTCTTTCGACACCTTGAAGAGTCCATGCCCCGATGAATTGAGGCTGTTCTGAGGGCAAAAGGGTGTGCAACTCAATATTAGGAAGGTGTTCCTAATGTTTTGTACACTCTGTACATATGACTTCTACATAGACTCTACAATAAAAAGAGGGAATAAAACTATTCTAAAAGTGGGTGACAGTCAAAGAAAATGACCTGCCACTCACTATCACAAGAGTTAGCAACTACACAGACTCATTTCATAGAACATCAAAACACTGGCAGTTTGTCTACTTCACTTCTTTAAACTACTCTTCGAGCACTCCAGATAGCACAGTTCATAAAACAAATGGAATGCTGGCAATACTGGACAGGTTTGAATGTTGCTGTCTGCGTGCACAGTGATGTGGGCTGATGTGGCCAAAATGCCAGGGCTGAATTTTTGTCCCAGTCCACTACTGTATCCAACACTGAAAATAAAGCTAGCTGGCCTGGCTAGCTATCATTAGTGACCGAGTCCCGGTCGTAGTGACGTTGATCAAGGGAGGAGGAAAGGGTGTCCCTTCAGAGGGCAAGAACGCAATGTTTGTTAGGAGAAATACAATATTACACAAGGAGACGTATACTTGGAATACAGAGGAGGAACGTTGGGAAAGAGAGAGGTGGAGGTTGAAGAGAGTGAGGGTGGCAGAGGGTGAATCTGTTGAAGATGTTGGAAAAAAGGGAGATGGTAGGTCGAAGAAGGCTGCTGGCAAGTGCAAACAGAGTGAGCTACATGCCGTATCCAGTTCTGGAGGTGAAATGGAAGTGAATGATAAAAAGCAACATTGTGCTGCTCTGTTTGTTGATTTATCAAAGGGCATTTGATTCAGTTGACGATAAATTGTTGAAGGGGCAGTAAATTGGTTTAGGAACTATCTTTCTGACAGAACACGATGTGCATATACTGACAATCACAAGTCTAGCTTTCTTGAGATTAATAGAGGTGTGCCTCAGGGTTCTATTTTAGCTCCTGTGTTGTTCTCAATATGTATTAATGATTTGGGAAATGGGATGCAACCTGCAAAGTTACATCTATATGCAGATGATACAGTCATATATTAATGTGCTCCTTCTCTGTTTCAGGCTGTTGAAGAGCTCCAGACTGCTTTTCAGTCACTGCAGGCCTCCCTTTATGGTCTCAAACTGGTCTTGAATGTACAAAAAACTAAATTCATGACCTTTACCAGAGCTCGCACTCAGCCAGAGAAGGTTAGCATTGTCACATCTGCTGGCTTATCCATTGGAAAAGTGTCATCCGACAAATACCTAGGTATATGGTTGAATGACAAGTTGTCCTTTAAAGTTCACATGGATAGTCTTGTGTGGAAGCTTAAATTGAAATGGGGTTTTTATTTTCGTAATAAGGCTTGCTTGCCGCTTATGACTAAAAAGAAGCTTGTACAGGCCACTTTTCTCTCTAATTGATTATGGTGACTTGTTCTGTATGTATGCAGCCTCCTGTCTTACAGAGACTGGGCTCTGTTTATCATGAATCCTTGCGCTTGTACTAAATGGTGGGTTGGACCTCACTTTATATGCGCAGAAAGCTACATTTGTATGTGTTCATCTACAAAGCCCTTTTGGGTAAACTCCTTCTTTACCTCTGTAGTCTGGTCTCCTTCACCACCAGCAGTTACCATACCCGGTCTGTTTGGTGGTTGCTACTTAAAGTCCCCAGGACATTCACAGTATTAAGCAAGACTGCCTTCTCGTCTTGTGCACCAGAGGCATGGAATAGTCAACAATCCATGCTTCATCTAGATATGTTAGTGCCACTGAATTAATTAACATTTTTGATGGGAGACTCTTATAGAGGAGTGTAAATGCTTGTTTTTTAGGCTGGATCATGTTGTTGAATTGTATTGTTGTATGTTTGAATTCTGTAAAGTATTGATTGTTGCTGCCTTTTTGGCCAGGTCTCCCTTGAGAAAGAGACTCTGGGTCTCAATAGGCATTTCCTGGTTAAATAATGGTTAAATACATTTAAAAAATGAGGGCGAATTACCAGAGGTGGCAGGTTTGGTGAGGTTCTTGGAGCCCGAGCCTTGCACCGATGGTCAGGATAAAGACAAGTCTGTTATTTTTGGAGAAAGTGGACACCCGCCCTTTTGGCTGATCAAAATGTGGTTTCAGGGTGGGTGAAAACGGAACTGGGTGCTGTGTAGTTGGTGGAGGTAACCAGAGGTGGGCTTGTGATAATTGTTTGTATTTCTGTCGGTCACACGGATCGGGCACTCTGCGCCACACGAATGGGGACGAGCTGTGACTTGTTTTTCCCTCAAGAACATGGCGCCATTGAAAGGAGTGATTACTGGGGTAGCGGTAAATGTGAAGGTGGACTAGATGAAGGGGAAGATTCCCGGTGTTTGTGATGCTCGTTGTTTGGTGCGACGCAGACAGGGTGGCTTGAGTTTTGATGTTGAGTCTTTGCCCGACAAAGTGATGTTAGGATGTTTCAGTTATCCCGTATGAGCTTTTGTGCCAAATCCATGACTTTGTTGCAGGTGTCAAGCTTATGGGCATGTGGCAGCAGTATGTGGGAGGGAGGTTCCTAGGTGTGAGAAGTGTGCAGAAGGGCATGAGACAAAGGAATGCGTAGTATTGTGGAAAGAAGCGCTATGTGTTATATGTAGGGGTGCCTGTGGTGCTGGGGATGAGAAGTGTCGGGTGCAAGAGAGGCAGGTTGAGGTTACCAGGGTTAGAGTAGTGCACAGGGTGTCGTATGCTGGGTCAAGGGTGAGAGATCCTGAGAGGATCAGAGTGAGTAGTAGATCTGTGCCTGCACAGAGGGATAGGCAAACGAGTGATATAAGATTGGCTTCTTAGCATTTATAGCAATGGTTATCAACTGTACCGCAGGGATGGAACGTAAATCACAGAAAATAGAGGTTGTGGTGGCAGCTGCAGAGAAGTATTTGGGTGAAGGAGATTTGACTTCAGAAGAGTTACAGGGTGTGTTGATTGGTGGTGTCTCTGGGTTATTAATGAGTGTAGGGATGGATGGCAGGGTCGTTTTATATATATATATATACACTGCTCAAAAAAATAAAGGGAACAGTTAAACAACACAATGTAACTCCAAGTCAATCACACTTCTGTGAAATCAAACTGTCCACTTAGGAAGCAACACTGATTGACAATAAATTTCACATGCTGTTGTGCAAATGGAATAGACAACAGGTGGAAATTATAGGCAATTAGCAAGACACCCCCAATAAAGGAGTGGTTCTGCAGGTGGTGACCACAGACCACTTCTCAGTTCCTATGCTTCCTGGCTGATGTTTTGGTCACTTTTGAATGCTGGCGGTGCTTTCACTCTAGTGGTAGCATGAGATGGAGTCTACAACCCACACAAGGTAGTGCAGCTCATCCAGGATGGCACATCAATGCGAGCTGTGGCAAAAAGGTTTGCTGTGTCTGTCAGCGTAGTGTCCAGAGCATGGAGGCGCTACCAGGAGACATGCCAGTACATCAGGAGACGTGGAGGAGGCCGTAGGAGGGCAACAACCCAGCAGCAGGACCGCTACCTCCGCCTTTGTGCAAGGAGGTGCACTGCCAGAGCCCTGCAAAATGACCTCCAGCAGGCCACAAATGTGCATGTGTCTGCTCAAACGGTCAGAAACAGACTCCATGAGGGTGGTATGAGGGCCCGACATCCACAGGTGGGGGTTGTGCTTACAGCCCAACACCGTGCAGGACGTTTGGCATTTGCCAGAGAACACCAAGATTGGCAAATTCGCCACTGGCGCCCTGTGCTCTTCACAGATGAAAGCAGGTTCACACTGAGCACGTGACAGAGTCTGGAGACGCCGTGGAGAACGTTCTGCTGCCTGCAACATCCTCCAGCATGACCGGTTTGGCGGTGGGTCAGTCATGGTGTGGGGTGGCATTTCTTTGTGGGGCCGCACAGCCCTCCATGTGTTCGCCAGAGGTAGCCTGACTGCCATTAGGTACCGAGATGAGATCCTCAGACCCCTTGTGAGACCATATGCTGACACATGCACATTTGTGGCCTGCTGGAGGTCATTTTGCAGGGCTCTGGCAGTGCACCTCTTTGCACAAAGGCGGAGGTAGCGGTCCTGCTGCTGGGTTGTGGCCCTCCTTCGGCCTCCTCCACGTCTCCTGATGTACTGGCCTGTCTCCTGGTAGCGCCTCCATGCTCTGGACACTACGCTGACAGACACAGCAAACCTTTTTGCCACAGCTCGCATTGATGTGCCATCCTGGATGAACTGCACTACCTGAGCCACTTGTGTGGGTTGTAGACTCCATCTCATGCTACCACTAGAGTGAAAGCACCGCCAGCATTCAAAAGTGACCAAAACATCAGCCAGGAAGCATAGGAACTGAGAAGTGGTCTGTGGTCACCACCTGCAGAACCATTCCTTTATTGGGGGTGTCTTGCTAATTGCCTATAATTTCCACCTTTTGTCTATTCCATTTGCACAACAGCATGTGAAATTTATTGTCAATCAGTGTTGCTTCCTAAGTGGACAGTTTGATTTCACAGAAGTGTGATTGACTTGGAGTTACATTGTGTTGTTTAAGTGTTCCCTTTATTTTTTTGAGCAGTGTATATATACAGTTGAAGTCGTAAGTTTATAGTACACCTTAGCCAAATACATTTAAACTCAGTTTTTCACAATTCCTGACATTTAATCCTAGTAAAAACCCCTGTCTTAGGTCAGTTAGGATCACGACTTTATTTTATGGATGTGAAATGTCAGAATAATAGTAGAGAGAATGATTTATTTCAGTTAATATTTATTTCATCACATTCCCAGTGGGTCAGAACTTTGCGTACGCTCAATTAGTATTTGGTAGCATTGCCTTTAAATTGTTTAACTTGGGTCAAACATTTCGGGTAGCCTTCCACAAGCTTCCCACAATAAGTTGGGTGAATTTTGGCCTATTCCTCCTGACAGAGCTGATGTAACTGAATCAGGTTTGTAAGGCCTCCTTGCTCGCACACGCTTTTTCAATTCTGCCCTCAAATTTTCTATGGGATTGAGGTCAGGGCTTTGTGATGGCCACTCCAATACCTTGACTTTGTTGTCCTTAGCCATTTTGCCAAAACTTTGGAAGTATGCTTGGGGTCATTGTCCATTTGGAAGACCCATTTGCGACCAAGCTTTAACTTCCTGACTGATGTCTTGAGATGTTGCTTCAATATATCCACATATTTTTCCTTTCTCATGATGCCATTGATTTTGTAAAGTGCACCAGTCCCTGCTGCAGCAAAGCACCCCGACAACATGATGGTCTTGCAAGCCTCCCCCTTTTTCCTCCAAACATAACGATGGTCATTATGGCCAAACAGTTCTATTTTTGCTTCATCAGATCAGAGGACATTTCTCCAAATAGTACGATCTTTATCCCCATGTGCAGTTGCAAACCGTAGTCTGGCTTTTTTATGGCGCTTTTGGAGCAGTGACTTCTTCCTTGCTGAGCGGCTTTTCAGGTTATGTCGATATAGGACTCGTTTTACTGTGGATATAGATACTTTTGAACCTGTTTCCTCCAGCATCTTCACAAGGTCCTTTGCTGTTGTTTTGGGATTGATTTGCACTTTTCGCACCAAAGTACGTTCATCTCTAGGAGACAGAACACGTCTCCTTCCTGAGCGGTATGACGGCTGCGTGGTCCCATGGTGTTTATACTTGCGTACTATTCAGAAGAAAGTTCTTTGTTTCTGGCCATTTTGAGCCTGTAATCCAACCCAGAAATGCTGATGCTCCAGATACTCAACTAGTCTAAAGAAGGTCAGTTTTATTGCTTCTTTAATCAGGACAACAGTTTTCAGCTGTGCTAACATAATTGCAAAAGGGTTTTCTAATGATCAATTAGCCTTTTAAAATGATAAACTTGGATTAACTAACAGAATGTGCCATTGGAACACAGGAGTGATGGTTGCTGATAATGGGCCTCTCTACGCCTATGTAGATATTCCATAAAAAATCTCCCATTTCCAGGTACAATAGACATTTACAACATTAACAATGTCCGCACTGTATTTCTGATCAATTTGATGTTATTTTAATGGACAAAAGATGTGCTTTTTAAGTGACATTTCTAAGTGACCACAAACTTTTGAACAGTACTGTGTGTGTGTGTGTATGTATATATATATAGTTTTTGTATATATATATATAGTATATATATAGGGGAGACTGGGGATGGTTGTAACACTTGCTATTCCTCCAATCAGGAGCGAGGTAGAATCGTATGATTCACTGAGCTCATGCTCAGTTTAGTCCTGAACCCTCATGTGAAAAAGTACCCGTGATAAACTCTGTAGATTATATTGGCAGAAATCTGATTTTGTAAGAAAAGTAATTATTTCGACCAACTTTGTTTTTGTGAGTGCTTTGTAGTTCAATTAATCGAACTTATATCAGGTTGATAACCAGTCTGTGTAGAGATATTTGATGCAAGTTAGCAATGCTAAAGTTTTAACATTTAGCTAAAATGGAAGCTTGCTAATGGCTGCAAGGGTCAGGGTTAATTGTAACAACTTGTGAGAAAATGTTACAACTAACCCTGACTAAAACTGGATGTTTTTGGTACATGTTTTCTTTTACTTTCAGCATGCCTTGATCATGGAAAAGAAAGACAGACAGGGGAGTACCTCTCCACTCTTTGAACAGAGCGTCAAATGATGAAACAGAGCAGGGGAAATCAATCAGATCAGTTGCAAAATTGTATGGCAACTTTGTGATGCTGTGCAGATTCTGCAAAAAGAGAAAGAAGCTACTGGAGAAGTGGTCGAGAGGAGAGCTTGTAGGCTACCATAGTGGAAACAGGGTCTTCATTGATGAGCAGGAGCATAAGTTGTCAGAGTATCTCTTGAGGGCAGCTGATTTATGCCCATTTCCAGGCCACCTCTCCAGCTGCCTTCCTGGCCACCTCTCCAGCTGTTTTCCTGGCCACCTCTCCAGCTGCCTTCCTGGCCACCTCTCCAGCTGTTTTCCTGGCCACCTCTCCAGCTGCCTTCCTGGCCACCTCTCCAGCTGTTTTCCTGGCCACCTCTCCAGCTGTTTTCCTGGCCACCTCTCCAGCTGCCTTCCTGGCCACCTCTCCAGCTGCCTTCCTGGCCACCTCTCCAGCTGTTTTCCTGGCCACCTCTCCAGCTGCCTTCCTGGCCACCTCTCCAGCTGCCTTCCTGGCCACCTCTCCAGCTGCCTTCCAGGCCACCTCTCCAGCTGCCTTCCAGGCCATCTCTCCAGCTGCCTTCCTGGCCACCTCTCCAGCTGCCTTCCTGGCCACCTCTCCAGCTGCCTTTCCTTGCCCTCTCTCCAGGTGCCTTTCCTTGCCCTCTCTCCAGCTGCCTTCCAGGCCACCTCTCCAGCTGCCTTCCAGGCCACCTCTCCAGCTGTTTTCCTGGCCATCTCTCCAGCTGTTTTCCTGGCCATCTCTCCAGCTGCCTTCCTGGCCACCTCTCCAGCTGTTTTCCTGGCCACCTCTCCAGCTGTTTTCCTGGCCACCTCTCCAGCTGCCTTCCTGGCCACCTCTCCAGCTGCCTTCCTGGCCACCTCTCCAGCTGTTTTCCTGGCCACCTCTCCAGCTGCCTTCCTGGCCACCTCTCCAGCTGCCTTCCTGGCCACCTCTCCAGCTGCCTTCCTGGCCACCTCTCCAGCTGCCTTCCAGGCCACCTCTCCAGCTGCCTTCCAGGCCACCTCTCCAGCTGCCTTCCAGGCCACCTCTCCAGCTGCCTTCCTGGCCATTTCTCCAGCTGCCTTCCTGGCCACCTCTCCAGCTGCCTTTCCTTGCCACCTCTCCAGCTGCCTTCCAGGCCACCTCTCCAGCTGCCTTCCAGGCCACCTCTCCAGCTGCCTTCCAGGCCACCTCTCCAGCTGCCTTCCTGGCCACCTCTCCAGCTGCCTTCCTGGCCACCTCTCCAGCTGCCTTCCAGGCCACCTCTCCAGCTGCCTTCCAGGCCACCTCTCCAGCTGCCTTCCTGGCCACCTCTCCAGCTGCCTTCCTGGCTACCTCTCCAGCTGCCTTCCTGGCCACCTCTCCAGCTGCCTTCCAGGCCACCTCTCCAGCTGCCTTCCAGGCCACCTCTCCAGCTGCCTTCCAGGCCACCTCTCCAGCTGCCTTCCTGGCCATTTCTCCAGCTGCCTTCCTGGCCACCTCTCCAGCTGCCTTTCCTTGCCACCTCTCCAGCTGCCTTCCAGGCCACCTCTCCAGCTGCCTTCCAGGCCACCTCTCCAGCTGCCTTCCAGGCCACCTCTCCAGCTGCCTTCCTGGCCACCTCTCCAGCTGCCTTCCTGGCCACCTCTCCAGCTGCCTTCCAGGCCACCTCTCCAGCTGCCTTCCAGGCCACCTCTCCAGCTGCCTTCCAGGCCACCTCTCCAGCTGCCTTCCTGGCCATCTCTCCAGCTGCCTCCCAGCCCATCTCTCCAGCTGCCTCCCAGGCCACCTCTCCAGCTGCCTCCCAGGCCATCTCTCCAGCTGCCTTCCTGGCCATCTCTCCAGCTGCCTCCCAGGCCATCTCTCCAGCTGCCTCCCAGGCCATCTCTCCAGCTGCCTCCCAGGCCATCTCTCCAGCTGCCTTCCAGGCCACCTCTCCAGCTGCCTTTCAGGCCATCTCTCCAGCTGCCTCCCAGGCCATCTTTCCAGCTGCCTTCCAGGCCACCTCTCCAGCTGCCTTCCAGGCCATCTCTCCAGCTGCCTCCCAGGCCATCTCTCCAGCTGCCTTCCAGGCCATCTTAAACGCCTGAATACTCTTCTGATTTCAACCCAGTTGATGTACACCCATTCAAGCACTCAGAAGGAAAAAATAATATTTGCTCTGCCTAAAAAAACTGCTGGAAAAAAGCAAGCCAAAACAAACCACACCGAATAACAACTAAAAACTGTCCTGCTTAAGAAAAAAGACAAAACAAAGCAGATTGAACCAGAAGATTCAGATTCCTCCAACGAGGAAAACTTAACAATTCCAAGGAGGTCTGGTTGCAGTGCTGGGAATGCAAAGTATGGGCCCACCAAGTCTGTACCACTGTCACAACTGTGACTCTGATTAAGTGAACATGTCCAACATTCAGTCACACACACACCAGAAACGTTCAGGTGTTGAGCTTAGCCTAGCTGTTGTTTGGTTGAGAAAGACCATTTAGTGGAGGGTTAAATAATAAACATTTTATTATTTAGTTCCATTTCCTCCATGAACGAAGCAAACTATTTAGCTAGCTACCAACCCAGAAAAAGAATCTTTATAGCAAGAAAGTGTCGATGATTTTATAAAAACTGAGTATATTCATTAGATAAGCTAGAACGGCGGCGGTCTGCATTGTTTCCTATGTGTTCTCGAGTTCGGCTTTCCGACTCTCACAACCCGAGCTACGAGAAAGGCTTTGTTTATAAACATTCTGATTTGGTCTGTACTAGACTTGGTCATCATCACTTATGGATGTATAACTTATGATGATAAACCATCTGGTTAGAACCATCTGCTCTTGCCTATTTAAATAAAGGTTAAATAAAAGAAAAACAAATACCATTGATAAACAGATTTGCCGTTCTTCTCTTCCTCTTCTTCATCTTTAATGTTGACATTCAGTCTGAGTGTTGGACTGCTGTCTTCCAGCTGCACTGATGCCATTTCTGGATCCAGGGGTGTATTTATTCATCGGATTGCGTTGCAAAACGTTTGGTCAGTAGCAGTTTACTCGAGGAAGCAAACAGTTCAAAACCGGAGGGACCTATCTGAACTTGTCCAATATAAACTCTTGTTTTTGTTGCAAAACATTTTCCGTTTGGATAAACGGGTTCAGTTTTAAAACGTTTTGCAACAGACAATGTTTTGCTACCAAATCTGATTTATGAATACACCCTTCTCCTGCAAACAGTAATCTCAGTTACCCAGAAGTACATTATTGTAAAATTACATGCAGAATCTGCCCACGAGAGGTTATGCATAACGGTGTTTGCAACAGGAGGCTCGTGATAATGGCTGGAGTGGAATAATTTGAATTGTATCAAATACATGTGTTTTATACCATTCCATTTGCTCCGTTCCGGTCATTATTAGCCATCCTCCCCTAAACAGCATCCACTGGTGTTTGCCCTCACTGTCAATCTGGCAACACGGGATAGATCCCAGTCCAGGGGTGCGTTCAATTCGATTAAACGTTTGCTATGTTGCGTGACTGTTTGTACTGCACGACGCGCTCCCCCAAAACATTCAACCCACAACCCGACCCCCCCCCCGTTCCTCAACTGATCATTTAGAACAGCACTGTTTCCGTTTAATTGAACGTTGCACATCGTTTTTCCGTACTTAACACAGCCATGAATAGACGTTTGAGTTCAACGTCTTGGTCCTCCCCTGGGTGTGCCACCTTCAAAAGGCCCATCAATACCCAGAGTTTTACAAGACTATTTAGATAATCAATTGGGCATTTCAACATCCTGGCCCTCAATATAGACCTGGACATATATTGTTTACCTGGCCACTGTTTCAAATGCTAACTTTTTAGCATTTGTGGTACAAAGTCAACAGTAGCTATATTAGCATTTTTGCGCTTCATGTCCAAATCATCCTAAACTGTTAAAGTATTGTAGCGATACGCGCTATATGAGCGACATTTACGATTCCAACCAAGTGGGTTAACCCTATTGGCCCAATGTGTAGGATGTTTGTCTTTCACGCCAGGCAAGCCAGGTTTGCTTCTCTGCCCCGCAGTTTGTTACATTGGCGTCAGAAGTGGGATAGTGGGTGTGTGAGAGGGCTGAGTAGTCAAAGCAACGGTACTTGCTTTCCCGTTCGGAGAGACAGTGTAGAGATCCTCGCTATAAGAACCATGTTACAATTCCCACAAAGTGGATGAACCTTATTGGCACGATGCATAGGGTGTTTGCCTTTCACGCCAGCGACCCGGGTTTACTGCCCCACTGTTTGCCTCAGTTTCTAAACATTTATTGTGTAACTCAACAAAGTTACTTATAGATGATAAAGTATGGATTACTGTCATACCTTGTCCAAAGACTGCTTACAATATAAGGAAACCAATATGTCATTTTCTAATATGGGTGAACTATCCCTTTAATGTTATTTAGGCTATCCAGTTATCTTGAAGAAAATCATGTATCAAATGTTTAAACAAACAAACAAGCACATTTTTCATCCCCCTCTCCCATCTTCTTATCCCCCTCTGATCCCCCACTCCCTCATCCATCCGTGATAATGGTATCGGCACTCCAGGCTTATCAGAACTGGTTCTCACAGAGAGACCGACAGACCGACAGACCGACAGACCGACAGACAGACAGACAGACAGACAGACAGACCAGACAGACAGACAGACAGACAGACAGACAGACAGACAGACAGACAGACAGACAGACAGACAGACAGACAGACAGACAGACAGACAGACAGACAGACAGACAGACAGACAGACAGACAGACAGACAGACAGACAGACAGACAGACAGCGCATAATAGCAGTATACTATAGCTGATATACGGCCCTCAAATTCAAATTTGGACCTTGAAGCCAATTCCACTTCTTTTTTTTATTTTCCCCTTTTAATTAGGGACTGGTTTAGATCTGGGAATGAGGGATCATCACTCAATGGGTGGGCAGCATCTTAATAGTCTAATAGTGGCCTCCTCTCTTTGTCTCCTCTCCTTCATTTGCACTGATCTGAAAACACAGGATAGGTAGCATCAACATAGTGGATGGGAATTTGTTCTCAGCTATCCAGGTATTTCACACAGGCATTTTGTGTGTACTGAGATGCTGCACAGTTAATGATGACAGGTCCTGCCACGTAAGCAGTGCAACTGTTATTTGTGGTGCTGGCGACATCTTGTGGTTGGCTCATGTAAATCTAATCACAACCGCAAAATATAAACGCAACATGTAAAGTGTTGGTCCCTTGTTTCATGAGCTTAAATGAAAGATCCCAAAAATTCATAATAATTTCATAAGAAATTCACTCCACCAATCAGGCCTTTATGGCAAGACGGAAGCAACTCAGTAAAAGGCACATGACAGCCCAATTGGAGTTTGCCAAAAGCCACCTAATGGAGAAACAAGATTCTCTGGTCTGATGAAACCAAGATTGGCCTGAATGCCAAGCGTCACACCTGGAGGAAACCTGGCACCATCCCTACGGTGAAGCATGGTAGTGGCATCATCATGTTGTGGGGATGTTTTTCAGCGGCAGGGACTGTGAGACTAGTCAGGATCGAGGGAAAGATGAATGGAGAAAAGTACAGAGATCCTTGATGAAAACCTGCGTAGGAGCACTCAGGACCTCAGACTGAGGTGAAGGTTCCCCTTCCAACAGGATAACGACCCTAAGCACACAGCCAAGACAACGCAGGAGTGGCTTAGGGACAAGTCTCTGAATGTCCTTGAGTGGCACAGATAGAGCCCGGACTTGAACCCGATCAACATCTCTGGAGAGACCTGAAAATAGCTGTGCAGCAATGCTCAACATCCAACCTGACAGAGCTTGAGAGGATCTGCAGAGAAGAATGGGAGAAACTCCCCAAATACATGTGTGCCAAGCTTGTAGCGTCATACCCAAGAAAACTCAAGGCTGTAATCGCTGCCAAAAGTGCTTCAACAAAGTACTGAGTAAAGAGTCTGAATACTTACAGTACCAATCAGAAGTTTGGACACACCTACTCATTCAAGTGTTTTTCTTTATTTTTACTATTTTCTACATTGTAGAATAATAGTGAAGACATCAAAATTATGAAATAACACACATGGAATCAATTATGGAACACCGGGGAATGTGAAGCAACACAAACATATGCACAGACCTGCATACACATACACAATAACATACGCACTATACACACATGGATTTGGTACTGTAGATATGTGGTAGTGGTGGAGTAGGGGCCTGAGGGCACACAGTGTGTTGTGAAATCTGTGAATGTATTGTAATGTTTTAAAAATTGTATTATCTGCCTTGGTGTTGCTGGACCCCAGGAAGAGTAGCTGCTGCCTTGGCAGGAACTAATGGGGAACCATAATAAATACAAATACCTTGTCACAACACAATTGATTGGCTCAAATGCATTAAGAAGGAAAGAAATTCCACAAATTAACAAAGGCACATCTGTTAATTGAAATGCATTCCAGGTGACTACCTCATGAAGCTTGTTGAGAGAATGCTAAGAGTGTACAAAGCTGTCATCAAGGCAAAGGGTGGCTACTTTGAGGTCTCAAATCTTAAATATATTTTGATTTGTTTAACACTTTTTTTGGTTACTACATGATTCCATATGTGTTATTTCATAGTTTTGATGTCTTCACTAAATAGTACAAATAAAGAAAAACACTTGAACGAGTAGGTGTGTCCAAACTTTTGACTGGTACTGTATGTAAATGTGATATGTAAATGTTAAAGCCGTGGTATATGTGACTGTATACCACGGGTATGACAAAACATACCACATTCATTTTTTATAAATGTGCACAAATTTCTAAAAACCTGTTTTTGATTTGTCATTATGGGGTATTGTGTGTAGATTGATGAGGGGGGGAAACGACTTAATCAATTTTAGAAGAAGTCTGTAATGTAACAAAATGTGGAAAAATTCAAGTAGAGTTCAAATTCAGGTATAGGCCTAGCATGACAATGGCACCCAAGATGATAATACCATATTTTAATACATTTCAAATGCAATATTAAACCAGAATGTATATTCAAATACTGCAGAAATTCGGTAGATCGGCGTTTTATGTCAATAGCCCGAATTATAGGCCCATATAAAAACAACTGAGTTCAACCTTCACCACCTAGACAGGCCTAATGCAATACCCGAAGTATCCAGTAGGTGTCACGCTCTACTCAGATAATACATAGCCATACATCAAAGCAAAAGTACTGTAGATTGAATCAGATAATTATTCCATCATAATACTGCGTCTTTTAGAGCCAATTGAAAACTATGAGTATGTCAAAGAGGTCTAGGAAGACCAAAATTCCCCTGCTCTGATGCCATATGTTTCTACTTTATTCTATCTATTGATTAGTGGTAACATTATGGCTTAATGGCATTGGTGCTTCTAATTTCAGAATTTGAACACAATCATAACATCATTTTAACTCTTGTTGAATATAGGCAATATTATCTTGGTTGTCTAATTGTATCCATCTATTCAACAGATGATGATGACCGTCAGAAATCACCCCACAGGACTGATAGCACCTGAGTCTCTGGAATCTTCATCCCTACTTTTACACTAGGTCAATTCGTTTAAAGACTGGGTTATTGCATATTGAGGGGGTATAATACATTTCCATTTGATTATAATCTTGCCTATTTATGATTTTTTTTTCTGGATGGTTTGACTGCCTGCAGCACCCTTGTCTCCCTCTCAAACTACATTATCAGCTTTAAGCCCAATATATGCCTTTTTTTGCCCTGGTGCCCCCCTCTACCTCCTTCAGCCACTACTAAAGTTTCTCCCTGACATGTCCATGCCCAGCCAGTCCCTCTCTGTCAATTATTCTGCATTCCACCGCTGATAATATAATCTACTACTCTCACTGCAACAATACCCCTGCTGTTCTATCTTAGAAAGGCTATGGTACACACACACACACACACACACTCTCTCTCTTACTCACACACACACTTCTCAGTTCAAACAGGAATATTGGAATGACAAGATCAAATGAAATTGCGGCTCTCCAAGCACTGTAGACGTTGTTCATTAGGATAAAGAAGGTGGAGAGAGAGATGCATTACTGACAATCCAGCCTCCCGTACAAAGACAAATAACCAAGACCAATAGAAAGCAGTATCTATCACACAGTAACCCAGGCAGCATGTCACAGCTATGTTATGTGTCAGTTGAATCAGAATAAGCCAGAACAGGTGCTGTTTTGTTTTTCAGATGTGGACAGACCGCTGCTTACCAGATTAACCCATGGTGTTTTTATGCGTAGGATGATGGAGTAGGCTATACATGTGTTTTATGCAGTGTTGTGGCTAATATACAACATGGAGAGTTTTTCATACAAACTGATTGAATATGTATGCATGGTATGATCACAATGGCCCCCATGGCATTTCTCCACTATGGCACCTGTAACTTCTCATAACCCTTTAGGAAGTCTAATGAGAGAGAGAGAACTTTTGTGAGTGTAATGTTTACTGTACATTTTTTATTGTTTATTATCTCTTTCACTTGCTTTGGAAATGTAGACATGTTTCCCATGACAAATAAAGCCATTTGAATTGGAAGGAGAGAGAGAGAGGGATATAGCAGCAAGGGGGAGAGGAGGAAGTAATAATAGAATAGAGGAGAGGGAAGGGGAGGGCGATAGACAGAGCAGAGAAAGAAAAAGAAGTGGAGAAGAAAGGAGAGAGAGAGTGTTGTGTTTAAGTTTAGCCATAGCCTTCAGTGAGTTGTTCAGTTCCTGTTGTGGAGGGGAGGGAGTTTCCCTCAGTACAGGCTGAGAGAGGAGGGAAACTATAGAACATGTGTTTGTCCTGACTGACCAAGAATGCCCAGGCCTCGCGTGTGTGTGTCTGTCTTTACATGCTTGTGTATATTCACATGTACTGTAGGTAGATATAAACAGTTGTCCCATACTCCCTCTCAGTGTGTGGCACTGCATCACTAAATATTTCTTCAAGTGAGGGAAGCACCATGAAAAACATGCATTCCTTAAAGGGCACAGGGATCCATATAATCACACTACCAGGACTACATGTCCCAACATGCTCCCCCCTTGCAGGGGGTCATAAATCCTGCCAATGGTTTTGTACTAGGAGACCTCTGGTTGGTGTATTCTATGGCAACTGAGGTTTTCAGAGAGGCATTAGCTGGACAGCTGGCAGAGAGTCCCTCAGACCTCTACCGGGGCTCACATGGTCTGGCCCGACCAACCCCTTTCCTCACTCCTCTCTCACCCCCTCCTTCCTACTCTCTCATTTGCTCATTCTGGCTCTGTGTTGCTTCAGCAGGAGGGGAGGGGAGATGGGAAGGAGGAGGGACGTGGAGAGAAAGAGGAGGGAAGTGGAGAGAAAGAGGAGGGAGGAAAGAGGAGGAGGGGGGCAGCAACAGAGGGGGAGTCGAGTCAAGTGAAAGAGAGAGAGAGAGAGCGGGAGTCATCTCTCTCTGTGTAATTCTGCTATCCGTGAGAGAGGTGAAGATTCCACACACGCCCAGTTTCCCCCCGCAGCTCCACGGAAACAAGCAGGAGAACGACAGAAGACAGGAAGAACAAGAGAGGAGCGACTGGCGGTATAAACACAGGCTGTCAGAGCCACAGAGAGGAGGGAGAAGGAGTGAGGTATAGACAGGGAGAATCATGCCTCTCCAGAGATTCGCAGCCGCCGGCTGCTTGGCTGCCTTGCCTATTTGAGGAGAGGAGGATCGCAGTTGGGAATACTGAGCCAAGAACGCCGAAGGGGAGCCAAGGAAACGCCGGTGATTCTGTACCATGAGCGGGAACAGGAGGAGGGAGGAGGCTCGCTGAAAACATGGACCAGGTGAGGAGAGGAGAAAGGAGGAGTAGAGGGACAGGGAAACGCCGCGTAGTACCTACGCACACCATAAACATACCTTACACACACTAAACACACAGTAGACCCTCTGATTCATTCATAACATCCACCACCCCAGCTATTTCCCTCCCAACACCCCCGGCCCCCGGGCAAAAACAAACAGCACAGCATGCTTCTTCTCCTCCGCCGCTACTAACGTATCTGATCCCCCCTTCTACTGCTGCCTGTCCCGGTCAGGCTGAGGGGCGGTGTGGTGCCGTGCCGGGGGAGGGAGCCATCGGGTGTGCCTGTCGTCAAACAGCCACCACCAGCAACCAGGCCTCTGGAGGGTTGACAATACCATTCAATACTATGTATTTTCTCCCAGATTTGTACTGTGATCAACAATACACAGGAGAGAGATTACTTGCTTTGGCAATGTAAACATATGTTTCCCATGCCAATAAAGCCCTGTGGATTGAATTGGAGGGAGAGAGACAGGGGTGTGGTTTAGCAGGCATATTTGATGATGAACCCTCTTAACCAGATCCCTGTAATTAGCACCGCGTCACATTATCAGTTAGCGTGGAGGGGATTGCAACGCTAATCAGGGCTTTACTATGGTTGTGTGCTTCACTGTGTGTGTAACCCTAACCCATTGACTTTAAGAAGGGTGTCACGGTGAGGACGCCTTGCGACAGATCCGACGAGGATGCTCAGACAGAGAAGAGTTCAGAGTAGAAGGATAGACATGAGCAAACGTTCTGTCTGAGCTATCCAACCAGGACCACAAGTTCACTCACAAAAAGTTCATTCACCGGTGTGTACTTGTTTTCCTATGTTATCAGGACCCCCAAGTCCTAACAATTCACCCGAATGTCCTAAAAAGGTAGGAAAACCATAACTTTTTTGAAAAGTCAGGACTTTTTTCAGGTGCTGAATTTGTTCAAATGCTATTTTAAGCTTAAAGGTTACGTTTAGGGGCTAGGGTTAGGGGAAATATGATTTTTAATGGTCAAACATTTTGACACACCAAAAAGTCCTACAATTTCACGAAAGCAAAGCTGTGTGTGTGTGTGTGTATCATGTATGAGGGGCTGTGAGTGGGTCATTCATAGAAAAAAATTCTAGTAATTCTTTCTATGGGGTCATCATGGTACAGTCATGGTCTGTGACGGTGTGTTTCTATGGCAGTTTGTATGCCATCAGCCTTATACGTGTCAGTGCATCACCTGTTCCTGTGCTCTCTCCACTTGTTTGCCTTCTACTCCATAGGGATGCTGTGAGAATGAGACATAAGGAGAAACCACTACAGTATTCTATAGGATAGCATAATACAATGTGTGGCTGTGTAATTATTGGTGTCCAATGTCTCCATTTCAATGTTGCAAATGTCTAGATGTGTGTGCAAACATATATTTAAGAAATAAGGCCAGAGGGGGTGTTGTATATGGCCACTATACCACGGCTAAGGGCTGTTCTTACGTACGACGCAGCGCGGAGTGCCTGGATACAGCCCTTAGCCTTGTTATATTGGCCATATACCACAAACACCAGAGGAGCCTTAGTGCTATTATAAACTGGTTACCAACGTAATTAGAGCAGTGGTATACGTGGTATATGGTCTGATATACCACGGCTTTCAGCCAATCAGCATTCAGGGCTCACACCACCCAGTTTATAAAAGTCCGTAAATACATGTTTGTAGGACACATGTCATATACACTGAGTGTACAAAACATTATCAACACTTGCTCTTTCCATGACCTAGACCAGGTGAAAGCTATGATCCCTTGTTGATGTCACTTGTTAAATCCACTTCAATCAGTGTAGATGAAGGGGAGGAGACGGGTTAAAGAAGGATTTCTAAGCCATGAGACAATTGAGACATGGATTGTGTATGTGTGCCATTCAGAGGGTGAATGGGCAAGATAAAATATTTAAATGCCTTTGAACGGGGTATGGTAGTAGGTGCAAGGCGCACCGGTTTGTGTCAAGAACTGCAATGCTGCTGGGAAGCATTGGAGTCAACATGACCCAGCATCCCTGTGCGACGCTTTTCGACACCTTGTAGAGTCCATGTCCCGACGAATTGAGGCTGTTCTGAGGGCGAAGGGGGTGAGGGGTGCAAATCAATATTAGGAAGATGTTCTAAATGTTTGATACACTCAGTATTTATGTAGGCTAGATCTGTGATACTATCTTCTCTGCTGGCATTCACACATTTTGTGGCGTTTACATTAGCTGTCATCAGTTTTCATCCACACCTTAATGACCTGAGAGTGGATGGAGCAGTAGAGATCAGGGAAAGGGCCATCTATGACCCAGCCTTTACCTTGTCATCAGGTAGCCTCCATCACCCCATTAGGGCTTACAGTAGAGTCACCGCATACACTTCTATGGCCCTGTCTCTGTCCCTGTCCAGTTGGGGCCTGTGCTTGGCTGAGGTTGATGAGACTGATGTTAGACTGGACTCTGTAGTCTGGCTGTATCTGATGTTAGACTGGACTCTGTAGTCTGGTTGTATCTGATGTTAGACTGGACTCTTTAGTCTGGTTGTATCTGATGTTAGACTGGACTCTGTAGTCTGGCTGTATCTGATGTTAGACTGGACTCTGTAGTCTGGCTGTATCTGATGTTAGACTGGACTCTTTAGTCTGGTTGTATCTGATGTTAGGCTGAACTCTGTAGTCTGGTGGTATCTGATGTTAGACTGGACTCTGTAGTCTGGCTGTATCTGATGTTAGACTGGACTCTGTAGTCTGGCTGTATCTGATGTTAGACTGGACTCTGTAGTCTGGCTGTATCTGATGTTAGACTGGACTCTTTAGTCTGGTTGTATCTGATGTTAGGCTGAACTCTGTAGTCTGGTGGTATCTGATGTTAGACTGGACTCTGTAGTCTGGTGGTATCTGATGTTAGTCTGAACTCTGTAGTCTGGTTGTATCTGATGTTAGACTGGACTCTGTAGTCTGGTGGTATCTGATGTTAGTCTGAACTCTGTAGTCTGGCTGTATCTGATGTTAGACTGGACTCTGTAGTCTGGTGGTATCTGATGTTAGTCTGAACTCTGTAGTCTGGCTGTATCTGATGTTAGACTGGACTCTGTAGTCTGGCTGTATCTGATGTTAGACTGGACTCTTTAGTCTGGTTGTATCTGATGTTAGGCTGAACTCTGTAGTCTGGTGGTATCTGATGTTAGACTGGACTCTTTAGTCTGGTTGTATCTGATGTTAGACTGGACTCTGTAGTCTGGTGGTATCTGATGTTAGGCTGAACTCTGTAGTCTGGTGGTATCTGATGTTAGACTGGACTCTTTAGTCTGGTTGTATCTGATGTTAGACTGGACTCTGTAGTCTGGTGGTATCTGATGTTAGGCTGAACTCTGTAGTCTGGTGGTATCTGATGTTAGACTGGACTCTTTAGTCTGGTTGTGTCTGATGTTAGACTGGACTCTGTAGTCTGGTGGTATCTGATGTTAGTCTGAACTCTGTAGTCTGGCTGTATCTGATGTTAGACTGGACTCTTTAGTCTGGCTGTATCTGATGTTAGACTGGACTCTTTAGTCTGGTTGTATCTGATGTTAGGCTGAACTCTGTAGTCTGGTGGTATCTGATGTTAGACTGGACTCTGTAGTCTGGTTGTATCTGATGTTAGGCTGGACTCTGTAGTCTGGTTGTATCTGATGTTAGGCTGGACTCTTTAGTCTGGTTTAATCTGATGTTAGTCTGAACTCTGTAGTCTGGTTGTATCTGATGTTAGACTGGACTCTGTAGTCTGGTTGTATCTGATGTTAGGCTGGACTCTTTAGTCTGGTTTAATCTGATGTTAGTCTGAACTCTGTAGTCTGGCTGTATCTGATGTTAGGCTGGACTCTGTAGTCTGGCTGTATCTGATGTTAGACTGGACTCTGTAGTCTGGTTGTATCTGATGTTAGGCTGGACTCTGTAGTCTGGTTGTATCTGATGTTAGGCTGGACTCTGTAGTCTGGCTGTATCTGATGTTAGACTGGACTCTGTAGTCTGGTTGTATCTGATGATAGGCTGAACTCTGTCTCTGTTATATGTGTTGTCTGGCTGGAGGCAGCCCAGGGATGCAGCAGACTAGCTGCTAGGACCTGAAAGAGTGATGAATGAGTAGGAAGAGAGGAGAGCTGTCTGGGGGACGGCAAGGAGCACAGGCACGAGTCCCTTCTCTTCTCTCCCCCAGACAGTGTATCTCCTGGTCACTGATTACCTCATACCCCATTCTACCCCTCCTCTCCCGAGGTGGTGTGTGTGTGGTTGTAAACAACACATTTTAGGGGGCTACTCCTCACACCCTCCTCAGGTCAGGGTGAATGATTCATAAGGACCACGGGGGGACAACTGCTCTGCGTTTCAAATGGCACCCTAGTCCCTATATAGTGCACTAATTTTGACCCAAACCCGTTGGGCCCTGGTTAAAAGTAGTGCACTATAAAGGGAATAGGGTTCCATTTGGGATGCAACCATGGTGTACTTTCCATGCCCATCCTGTAAGTCTGCCAAGGTGACGCTAGCCCCCCACTCTAGTAGAGGTGACATCATCACTGCCAGCCAGCATCCGTCTGTGTGCGCACGTATGTGTGTGCGTGCGAGAATCTGATTTCATTGTATGTATGTGTGTGTGTGTGTGTGTGTGTATGCGCTCCATTTGTTAGCCTAGTTTCTCATTTCAGAGATTGGCTGGGGCAATCACACAGTGTGCTTCTGTACTGTGTCCCACGCAGCCAGAGGGAGCTTCTTGTTTTGGGGTCATACCACTGTACACGTACAACAACAGAGCTTACTACTACAGTGTTTGCATCAGTGGCTGGGGGTAGCTTACACTACCATAGTGCAGCAAACAGGAAACAATACTATTTATAGTATGCTGACATGACATGGCTTTGGTGCAGAGCTCGGCTCTGATGTCATTGTCATGGATAGTCTGTTTTTTTAATGTTATTCAATTCTATGGAAATTATGTCAATTTTATTTCAACATTCTATTTGTACTTGTGATGGGCTGTCTCTTCAGTTGCATGGGTGTGGACTCTTTGAGGTGACATTGGACATTCGAGTTTCCAGAGGAGTCATTTGATCTCGCCGATGGTTGTTTCTGCTTCAAAGTTGGGGAACACGTCTCCTGATGACATCGGACCCTTAAAAGAGGAGGAACATCTGAGAAGCTGTTTGTCAGTATAAACAGCAGCATTATGGCAATATAAACAAACAACGTGTTTACTATAGAGACTTAGTGGAATGACATGTATGCAAAGTCACATTACTGTGGTCTCTCTCTCTCACACACACACACACACACACACACACACACACACATTTCCATGAGTGAGTTATAAGGAGAGTAGTGGCCCACAGAGGGACAGGAAGAGGCTGGTTATATAAGGAGTGTGTGTGAACAGATCAAGGACAGGCAACAGTGAAGGGCTATTGCAACACTCCTCCCTCCCCCGCAGGAGGAGACCTATCTGTGTTTGTTTGTACCAGAGAGCAGAGGCCACACAGGGCACTTTAATGCATATGCATATCTCCCCGGTAAGTGTGTGTGTCTGTATGTACAGTGCCTTGCAAAAGTATTCATCCCCCTTGGTGTTTTTCCTATTTTGTTGCATTACAACCTGTAATTTAAATTGATTTTAATTTGGATTTCATGTAATGGACATACACAAAATACACACAAAAGAAATTGGTTTAAAAAAAATACAAAAATAAAAAATTGAAAAGTGGTGTGTGCATATGTATTCACCCCCTTTGCTATGAATCCCCTAAATAAGATCTGGTGCAACCAATTACCTTCAGAAGTCACATAATTAGTTAAATAAAGTCCACCTGTGTGAAATGTGTCACATGATCTCAGTATATATACCTGTTCTGAAAGGCCCCAGAGTCTGCAACACCACAAAGCAAGGGGCACCACCAAGCAAGGGGCACCATGAAGACCAAGGAGCTCTCCAAACAGGTCAGGGATAAAGTTGTGGAGAGGTACAGATCAGGGTTGGGTTATAAAAAAAGATCAGAAACTTTTAACATCCCACGGAGCACCATTAAATCCATTATTAAAGGGACCCCACCAAAGCTCACGGACCAAGCAAGGAGGACATTAATCACAGAGGCAACAAAGAGACCAAAGATAACCATGAAGGAACTGCAAAGCTCCACAGCGGAGATTGGAGTATCTGTCCATAGGACCCCTTTAAGCCGTACACTCCACAGAGCTGGGCTTTACGGAAGAGTGGCCAGACAAAAGCCATTGCTTAAAGAAAAAAATAAGCAAACACGTTTGGTGTTCGCCAAAAGGCATGTGGGAGACTCCCCAAACATATGGAAGAAGGTACTCTGGTCAGATGAGACTAAAATGTATATTTTTGGTCATCAAGGAAAACGCTGAGTCTGGCGCAAACCCAACACCTCTCATTACCCCAAGAACACCATCATGCTATGGGGATGTTTTTCATCGGCGGGAACTGAGAAACTGGTCAGAATTGAAGGAATGATGGATGGCGCTAAATACAGGGAAATTCTTGAGGGAAACCTGTTTCAGTTTTCCAGAGATTTGAGACTGGGACGGAGGTTCACCTTCCAGCAGGACAATGACCCTAAGCAACACTCGAGTGGTTTAGGGGAAACGTTTAAATGTCTTGGAATGGCCTAGTCAAAGCCCAGACCTCAATCCAATTGAGAATCTGTGGTATGACTTAAAGATTGCTGTACACCAGCGGAACCCATCCACCTTGAAGGAGCTGGAGCAGTTTTGCCTTGAATGATGGGAAAAAATCCAAGTGGTTAGATGTGCCAAGCTTATAGAGACATACCCCAAGAGACTTGCAGCTGTAATTGCTGCAAAAGGTTTCTTAACAAAGTATTGACTTTGGGAGGGTGAATAGTTATGCACGCTAAGTTTTCAGTTTTTTTGTCTTATTTCTTGTTATTTTGCGTCTTCAAAGTGGTAGGCATGTTGGGTAAATCAAATGATACAAACCCCCCCAAAAATCAATTGTAATTCAAGGTTGTAAGGCAACAAAATAGGAAAAATGCCAAGGGGGTGAATAGTTTCGCAAGCCACTGTATGCATGTGTGTAAAGTGTGCTCTCTTTACTCTGCACTGAGAATGAGAACCCTGCCTGGGGGCACGTGGCAGCACAGCCAGACCCACTGCAATGCACCATGGGTAGGGAGAACCAGGCAGGCAGGCCAATCAATAGTCATTTAGGGAGACCTCAGTGAACCCTGTGGGCTCTGATCAGCTCCGCTCCGGTCTGATCAGGGCTGTGGCTGTGCATGTCAATCCCAGCTCAACCTGCCCTCAGAGCTGGAGCTGGTTGATGCTGCTCACAGGCTGGGTCGGGCTGGGGGGAGAGGTCAAAGGGGAAAGGTTACACTGGGTCTTTGGGGGAAATGGGGAGAGCATGGGCAAAAGACCAAGGGTTTCTGTGTAGTGCGCCTATAGAATGAGTCATGTGAAATATATATGTCTGCGTAGGTACACTACATGGCCAAAAGTATGTGAACACCTGCTAGTCGAACATCTCATTCCAAAATTATGGGTATTAATATAGAGTTGACCCCCCCCCCTCCCTTTGCTGCTATAACAGCCTCCACTCTTATGGGAAGGCTTTCCACTAGATGTTGGAATATTGCAGCGGGGAGTTGCATCCATTCACTCACAAGACCATTAGTGAGGTCGGCACTGATGTTGGGCAATTAGGCGTTGCCCGTAGTTGGTGTTCCAATTCATCCCAAAAGTGTTCGATGGGGTTGAGGTCAGGGCTCTGTGCAGGCCAGTCAAGTTCTTCTACACCAATCTCGACAAACCATTTCTGTATGTACCTCGCTTTGTGCACAGGGGCATTGTCATGCTGAAACAGGAAAGGGCGTTCCTCAAAGTTGGAAGCACAGAATCATCTAGAATGTCATTGTATGCTGTAGCGTTAAGATTTCCCTTCACTGGAACTAAGGGGCCTAGCCCGAACCATGGAAAACAGCCCCAGACCATTATTCCTCCTCCACCAAACTTTACAGTTGACACTATGCATTGGTGCAGGTAGCAATCTCCTGGCATCTGCCAAACCGAGATTCGTCCGTCAGACTGCCAGATGGTGGGACGTGATTCATCACTCCAGAGAATGCGTTTCCACTGCTCCAATGGTGGAGAGCTTTACACCACTCCAGCCGACGCTTGGTATTGTGCATGGTGATCTTAGGCTTGTGTGCGGCTGCTCGGCCTTGGAAACCCATTTCATGAAGCTCCCGAGGCAGTGTGGTGAGTGTTGCAACCGCAGACAGACGATGAACTGACTTGTTGGAAAGGTGGCATCCTATGTCAGTGCCACGTTGAAAGTCACTGAGCTCCTCAGTAAGGCCTTTTTACTGCCAATGTTTGTCTATGGAGATTGCATGGCGGTGTGCTCGATTTTATACATATTTTATACACGGGTGTGGCTGAAATAGCCGAATCCACTAATTTGAAGGGGTGTCCACATACTTTTGACCAGGCCGTGTGTGTATGTATGTACAGTTGAAGTCAGAAGTTTACATACACTTAAGTTGGAGTCATTAAAACTAGTTTTTCAACCACTCCACAAAATTATTGTTAACAAACTATAGTTTTGGCAAGACGGTTAGGACATCTACTTTGTGCATGACACAAGTAATTTTTCCAACAATTGTTTACAGACAGATTATTTAACTTATAATTCACTGTATCACAATTCCAGTAGGTCAGAAGTTTACATACACTAAGTTGACTGTGCCTTTACACAGCTTGGAAAATTCCAGAAAATTATGTCATAGCTTTAGTAGCTTCTGATAGGCTAATTGACATCATTTGAGTCAATTGGAGGTATACCTGCGGATGTATTTCAAGGCCTACCTTCAAACTCAGTGGCTCTTTGCTTGACATCATGGGGAAATCAAAAGAAATCAGCCAAGACCTCAGAAAAAGAATTGTAGACCTCCACAAGTCTGGTTCATCCTTGGGAGCAATTTCCAAACACCCGAAGGTACCACGTTCATCTGTACAAACAATAGTACGCAAGTATAAACCCCATGGAACCATGCAGCCGTCATACCGCTGAGGAAGCGTGAAGCACGGGGGTGGCAGCATCATGTTGTGGGGGTGCTTTGCTGCAGGAGGGACTGGTGCACTTCACAAAATAGATGGCATCATGAGGGAGGAAAATTATGTGGATATATTGAAGCAACATCTCAAGACATCAGTTAGGAAGTTAAAGCTTTGTCGCGAATGGGTCTTCCAAATGGACAATGACCCAAAGAATACTTCCAAAGTTGTGGCAAAATGGCTTAAGGACAACAAAGTTAAGGTATTGGAGTGGCCATCACAAAGCCCTGACCTCAATCCCATAGAAAATGTGTGGGCAGAACTGAAAAAGCGTGTGCGAGCAAGGAGGCCTACAAACCTGACTCATTTACACCAGGTCTGTCAGGAGGAATGGGCCACAATTCACCCAACTTATTGTGGGAAGCTTGTGGAAGGCTACCCAAAACGTTTGACCCAAGTTAAACAATTTAAGGGCAATGCTACCCAATACTAATTGAGTGTATGTAAACTTCTGACCCACTGGGAATGTGATGAAATAAATAAAAGCTGAAATAAATAGTTCTCTCAACTATTATTCTGACATTTCATGTTCTTAAAATAAAGTGGTTGTAACGACGTTCCTCCTCCTCTTCATCCGAAGAGGAGGAGCAGGGATTGAACCAAACTGCAGCGTTGTATTTAGACATAATGAATTTATTTAAGTGTAGACGAAAAACACGAACTTCACTTGAATACTTACAAAATAACAAAACGAATGTAGACAAACCTGAACATACGAACTTACATAAAACACGAAGAACGCACAACAGGAAAAATGACTACATAAAACGATGAACGAACGAAACAGTCCCGTATGGTGCAACAAACACTGACACAGGAAACAACCACCCACAAACAAACAATGTGACACCACCTACCTTAATATGATTCTCAATCAGAGGAGATGAAAACCACCTGCCTCTAATTGAGAACCATATTAGGTACCCATTAACCAACATAGAAACAGAAAACATAGACTGCCCACCCAAACTCACGTCCTGACCAACTAACACATACAAAAACTAACAGAAAACAGGTCAGGAACGTGACATAACCCCCCCCTTAAGGTGCGAACTCCGGGCGCACCCGCACAAAGTCTAGGGGAGGGTCAGGGTGGGCATCTGACCACGGTGGTGGCTCAGGCTCTGGGCGAGGTCCCCACCCCACCATAGTCAATCCCAGCTTACTTCTCCCCCTCAGAATGACCACCCTCCTATTCCACCCACCTAATATAAGAGGCAACACAAAAATAAGGGACAGCTCCGGGACAAGGTAGCTCAGGACAGAGAGGTAGGTCAGGATAGAGAGGTAGCTCAAGATAGAGAGGTAGCTCAGGATAGAGAGGTAGCTCAGGATAGAGGGGCAACTCCGGACTGAAGGGCAGCTCCGGACAGAGAGACAGCTCTGGACTGAGGGGCAGTTCTGGATACATGGCAGCTCTGGACGCTCATGACTAGCTGACGGCTCTGGACGCTCATGACTAGCTGACGGCTCTGGACGCTCATGGCTGGCTGACGGCTCTGGACGCTCATGGCTGGCTGACGGCTCTGGACGCTCATGGCTGGCTGACGGCTCTGGACGCTCATGGCTGGCTGACGGCTCTGGACGCTCATGGCTGGCTGACGGCTCTGGACGCTCTGGACGCTCATGGCTCGCTGACGGCTCTGGACGCTCATGGCTCGCTGACGGCTCTGGACGCTCATGGCTGGCTGACGGCTCTGGACGCTCATGGCTGGCTGACGGCTCTGGACGCTCATGGCTGGCTGACGGCTCTGGACGCTCATGGCTCGCTGACGGCTCTGGACGCTCATGGCTCGCTGACGGCTCTGGACGCTCATGGCTGGCTGACGGCTCTGGACGCTCATGGCTCGCTGGCGGCTCTGGCAGATCCTGTCTGGTTGGCGGCTCTGGCAGATCCTGTCTGGTTGGCGGCTCTGGCAGATCCTGTCTGGTTGGCGGCTCTGGCAGATCCTGTCTGGTTGGCGGCTCTGGCAGATCCTGTCTGGTTGGCGGCTCTGGCAGATCCTGACTGACGAATGGCTCTAGCGGCTCCTGACTGACTAACGGCTCTGACGGCTCGGGACAGACGGGCGGCTCTAATGGCTCGGGACAGACGGATGGCTCAGACGGCGCTGGGGAGACGGATGGCTCAGACGGCGCTGGGGAGACGGATGGCTCAGACGGCGCTGGGGAGACGGATGGCTCAGACGGCGCTGGGGAGACGGATGGCTCAGACGGCGCTGGGGAGACGGATGGCTCAGACGGCGCTGGGGAGACGGATGGCTCAGATGGCGCTGAGGAGACGGATGGCTCTGGCCGGATGAGACGCACTGTAGACCTGGTGCGTGGTGCCGGAACTGGAGGCACCGGGCTAAGGACACGCACCTTCATGCTAGTGCGGGGAGCAGGGACAGGGCACACTGGACTCTCAAAGCGTACTATTTGCCTGGTGCGTGGTACCGGCACTGGTGGCACCGGGCTGAGGGCACGCACATCAGGACGAGTACGGGGAGAAGGAACAGTGTGTACAGGGCTCTGGAGACACACAGGTGGCTTAGTGCGTGGTGCCGGAACTGGAGGCACTGGGCTGGAGACACGCACCATAGGAAGAGTGCGTGGAGGAGGAACAGGGCTCTGAAAACGCACTGGAAGCCTGGTGCGTGGTGTAGGCACTGGTGGTACTGGGCTGGGGCGGGGAGGTAGCGCCGGACATACCGGACCGTGCAAGCGTACTGGCTCCCTTGAGCATTGAGCCTGCCCAACCTTACCTGGTTGAATGCTCCCCGTCGCCCGACCAGTGCGGGGAGGTGGAATAACCCGCACCGGGCTATGTAGGCGAACCGGGGACACCATGCGTAAGGCTGGTGCCATGTATGCCGGCCCGAGGAGACGCACTGGAGACCAGACGTGTTGAGCCGGCATCATGGCACCTGGCTCAATGCCCAATCTAGCCCTACCAGTGCGGGGAGGTGGAATAACCCGCACCGGGCTATGCACACGTACAGGAGACACCGTGCGCTCTACTGCGTAACACGGCGTCTGCCCGTACTCCCGCTCTCCACGGTTAGCCTGGGAAGTGGGCGCAGGTCTCCTACCTGCCCTTGGCCCACTACCTCTTAGCCCCCCCCCAAGAAATTTTTGGGGTTTCTTCACGGGCTTCCGTGCTAGCCGAGTACCTTCATAAATCCGGTCTCTCTCTCCCGTTGCCTCCGCTCTCCTAATCGCCTCCAGCTGTTCCCATGGAAGGCGATCTCTTCCAGCTCGGATCTCCTCCCATGTGTAGCAACCTTTTCCATTTAACACGTCCTCCCATGTCCACTGCTCGAACTCACGCTGCTTGGTTCTGGATCGGTGGGTGGTTCTGTAACGACGTTCCTCCTCCTCTTCATCCGAAGAGGAGGAGCAGGGATTGAACCAAACTGCAGCGTTGTATTTAGACATAATGAATTTATTTAAGTGTAGACGAAAAACACGAACTTCACTTGAATACTTACAAAATAACAAAACGAATGTAGACAAACCTGAACATACGAACTTACATAAAACACGAAGAACGCACAACAGGAAAAATGACTACATAAAACGATGAACGAACGAAACAGTCCCGTATGGTGCAACAAACACTGACACAGGAAACAACCACCCACAAACAAACAATGTGACACCACCTACCTTAATATGATTCTCAATCAGAGGAGATGAAAACCACCTGCCTCTAATTGAGAACCATATTAGGTACCCATTAACCAACATAGAAACAGAAAACATAGACTGCCCACCCAAACTCACGTCCTGACCAACTAACACATACAAAAACTAACAGAAAACAGGTCAGGAACGTGACAGTGGTGATACTAACTGACCTAAGACAGGGATTTTTAACTAGGATTAAATGTCAGGAATTGTGAAAAACTGAGTTTAAATGTATTTGGCTAAGGTGTATGTAAACTTCCGACTTCAACTGTATGTATGTATGTATGTATTTATGCATGAGCCAGTTGCAGACACTCCTAATATGTCCTGTACATACTGTATGTCCTGTACAGAGCCTCAGTCTTGCTTATAAGATGGTGTGGGTCTTCATACATTACATTCCATGTAAGTACAGATAGATAGAGAATGGGGCTAGGATGTAGGGAGGGAGTTCCCTCCTGGCCCCTGTACTGTTATTGCTGTGCCACTGTGGATATACTAAGGCGGCATCCCAAATACCACCCTATTCTCTACAGAGTGTAGTACTTTTGACCAGGGTCCATCGGGCTCTGGTCAAAAGTAGTGCCCTATATAGGAAATAGGGTGCCATTTGGGATGCGCACTGGCTCTGTGTTTACTCCTCTGTCTGTACACCACTCCCTGGAGGCCTGCTCTTAGACACAAGGTGACATGTGTGTGTGTGTGTGTGTGTGTCCCTCTGTGTGTGTCTCTCTCTCTGTGTGTGTGTGTGTGTGTTTCTGTCTTTATGTGTGCTGTGGCTCTCTGCCAAAGTTATCTGGCAGATTGTTTTGTCTGTTTCCCATAGATGGAATGCAGTCAGCTAGGACCCAGGCGTTCGGAGTGAAATGGGGTGAGATTGAGGGAGAGAAGACAAGAGTGGGTAGTTATAAAAAGATAATAAGAGAGAGCGAAAGAACGAAAGGGAGAGAGAGCAAGATAAAGGGAGGGAATGAGTGTGTGTGTTCCACAGTGGAACAGGTGGTCTAATCTACAGACAGCCCTACCAGGCACCCCCTGTCCCTCCTCACCCACCCTCCAATCTCTGCAGTTTTAAGAATTTCTCACTTCTCCTTTTGGGCCATAGAGAGAGATGAGCGCTTTTACTGTTCTGGAGTGTGTGTTTTTATAACGGAGATATACATTGTGTATAGGCCTAATGCCTATTTGTATGCGTGTGTGTCTTAACCACAAATAACACTGTCCTCAAGTCACCCTCACGTACACCACACTGTACTAGCATCTAAAAGTTCTCCCTCACTTGCAAACATTTGAACTATTGACTAAACAACATCTGCAAGCATCCCCCCCCCCCCCCACACACACACACAAACAAACAAACAAACATGTACTCATCCACATAGAGAAGACTATTCTGAGATACAACTGCATTTGTCTGTCTTGTCGTGGGGAGAGAGATGAGAAACAGAGACATAAGAGGTGGACACACACACACACACACACACACAGCTGTTCTGGAATGTAACCTGCCTGGTTCTCCAGATCACACTAAGACTAAGTCCTCATGGAACATGTATGGAACATGCTCACAGGGATGTCTGTATTAATTCCAAGTGGCTGTTGGGGGATGAAAGATGAGCTGACGGTGAAACCAGCGCTTGTCAGGCGACGCTTTTCGCCAGTCATGTAGGGGCTGGGCGGAGAGAGAGAGAAACTACACGACCAACAACATTGGACACTTTATGGAACACAAAGCCTTCACTATCGCATCCTGGAATATCCAAGGCCAGAGGTCACCTGCCTTCGGCCTAAAGAGCAGGAACCTGGACTTTATCAAATAAATCAGAAATACAGACATTGTCATCCTACAAGAAACATGGTATAGAGGAGACAGACCCACTGGTTGCCCTGCCCTCTAGGTTACAAAGAGCTGGTAGTCCCATCTACCAAACTACCAGGTGTGAAACAGGGAAGGGACTCAGCTGGTATGCTAATTTGGTATAGAGCAGACCTAAGTCACTCTATTAAATTAATCAAAACAGGATCATTTTACATTTGGCTAGAAATTCAAAAGGAAATGATCTTAACAGATACAAATGTTCTCCTGTTTGCTACCTATATCCCCCACTAGAATCCCCATGCTTTAATTAAGACAGCTTCTCCATCCTGGAGGGTGAAATCAATCATTTCCAGGCCCAGGGACATGTACTAGTCTGTGGCGATCTAAATGCCAGAACCGGACAAGAACCTGACACCATCAGCACAATCAATCAATCAATAAATCTAAATTTGATTTATAAAGCCCTTTTGACATCCGCCGATGTCAAAGTGCTATACAGAAACCCAGCCTAAAACCCCAAACAGCAGTTGAAGTCGGAAGTTTACATACACCTTAGCCAAATACATTTACATTTAAACTTTTGTTTTACAATTCCTGACTTTTAATCCTAGTATAAATTCCCTGTCTTAGGTCAGTTAGGATCACCACTTTATTTTAAGAATGTGAAAAGTCAGAATAATAGTAGAGAGAATGATTTATTTCAGCTTTTATTTCTTTCATCACATTCCCAGTGGGTCAGAACTTTACATACACTCAATTAGTATTTGGTAGCATTGCCTTTATATTGTTTAACTTGGGTCAAACGTTTCGAGTAGTCTTCCACCAGCTTCCCACAATAAATTGGGTGAATTTTGGCCCATTCCTCCTGACAGAGCTGGTGTAACTGAATCAGGTTTGTAGGCCTCCTTGCTCGCACACGCTTTTTCAGTTCTGCCCTCAAATCTTCTATAGGATTGAGGTCAGGGCTTTGTGATGGCCACTCCAATACCTAAACTTTGTTGTCCTTAAGCCATTTTGCCACAACTTTGGAAGTATGCTTTGGGTCATTGTCCATTTGGAAGACCCATTTGCGACCAAGCTTTAAACTTCCTGACTGATGTCTTGAGATGTTGCTTCAATATATCTACCTAATTTTCCTCCCTCGTGATGCCATCTATTTTGTGAAGTGCACCAGTCCCTCCTGCAGCAAAGCACCCCCACAACATGATGCTGCCAACCCTGGTTCTTCACGGTTGGGATGGTATTCTTTGGCTTGCATGCGTCCCCCTTTTCCTCCAAACATAACGATGGTCATTATGGCCAAACAGTTCTATTTTTGTTTCATCCGACCAGAGGACATTTCTCCAAATAGTACGATCTTTGTCCCCATGTGCAGTTACAAACCGTAGTCTGGCTTTTTTTTGGTGGTTTTGGAGCAGTGGCTTCTTCCTTGCTGAGTGGCTTTTCAGGTTATGTCGATATAGGACTCGTTTTACTGTGGATATAGATACTTTTGTACATGTTTCCTCCAACATCTTCACAAGGTCCATTGCTGTTGTTCTAGGATTGATTTGCACTTTTCGCACCAAAGTACGTTCATCTCTAGGAGACAGAATGCGTCTCCTTCCTGAGCGGTATGACGGCTGCGTGGTCCCATGGTGTTTATACTTTTGTACTATTGTTTGTACAGATGAACGTGGTACCTTCAGGCACTTGGGAATTGCTCCCAAGGATGAACCAAACATGCTATAATTTTGGGGAATTTTCCAATTTGTTTAAAGGCACGGTCAAGTTAGTGTATGTAAACTTCTGACCCACTGGAATTGTGAAACAGTGAGTTATAAGTGAAATAATCTGTCTGTAAACAATTGTTGGAAAAATTACTTGTGTCATGCACAAAGTAGATGTCTTAACCGACTTGCCAAAACTATAGTTTGTTAACAAGAAACTTGTGGAGTGGTTGAAAAACAAGTTTTAATGACTCCAACCTAAGTGTTTGTAAACTTCCGACTTCAACTGTAGAAGCACGGTGGCTAGGAAAAACACCCTAGAAAGGCAGGAACCTAGGAAGAAACCAAGCGAGGAACCAGGTTCTGAGGGGTGGCCAGTCCTCTTCTGGCTGTGCCGGGTGGAGATTGTAACAGTACATGGCGAAGATGTTCAAACGTTCAAAGATGGCCAGCAGGGTCAAATAATAATAATCACAGTGGTTGTAGAGGGTGCAACAGGTCAGCACCTCAGGAGTAAATGTCAGTTGGCTTTTCATAGCCAATCATTCACGGTTAGACAGCAGGTGCGTTAGAGAGAGTCGAAAACAGCAGGTACGGGACAAGTTAGTACGTCCGGTGAGCAGGTCAGGGTTCCATAGCCGCAGTCAAAACAGTTGAAACTGGAGTAGCAGCACGACCAGGTGGACTGGGGACAGCAAGGAGTCATCAGGCCAGGTAGTGTTAAGGCATGGTCCTAGGGCTCAGGTCCTCCGAGAAAAGAGAGAAAGAGAGCATGGATACATTTTTCTGCATAATTTTTGGACAGAAAATGTCAGATTTTTGCAATATTACGTAGATGGAAAAAAGCTGTCCTTGAAACAGTCTTGATATATATTCGTCAAGAGAGAGATCAGTGTCCAGAGTAACGCAGAGGTCCTTCAGTTTTATTTGAGACGACTGTACAACCATCAAGATTAATTGTCAGATCCAAAAGAAGATCTCTTGGTTCTTGGGACCTAGAACTAGCATCTGTTTTGTTTGAGTTTAAAAGTAAAACATGTACTCTGGGTTCGCGCCTAGGCTCTATCGCAGCCGGCCGCGGCCGGGAGGTCCGTGGGGCGACGCACAATTGGCCTAGCATCGTCCGGGTTAGGGAGGGTTTGGCCGGTAGGGATATCCTTGTCTCATCGCACACCAGCGACTCCTGTGGCGGGCCGGGCGCAGTGCACGCTAACCAAGGTCGCCAGGTGCACGGTGTTTCCTCCGACACATTGGTGCGGCTGGCTTCCGGGTTGGATGCGCGCTGTGTTAAGAAGCAGTGCGGCTTGGTTGGGTTGTGTTTCGGAGGACGCATGGCTTTCGACCTTCGTCTCTCCTGAGCCCGTACGGGAGTTGTAGCGATGAGACAAGATAGTAACTACTAACAATTGGATACCACGAAATTGGGGGTAAAATAAATATTTTAAAAAATTAAATAAAAAGTTCAACATTTGCTGCCATCCACTTCCTTATGTCTGAAACACAGGCTTCCAGGGAGGACAATTTTGGGGCTTCACCATGTTTCATCTAAATGTACAGCTGTGTATCGTCCGCATAGCAGTGAAAGTTAACATTATGTTTCTGAATGACATCACCAAGAGGTAAAATATATAGTGAAAACTATAGTGGTCCTAAAACTAACCTTGAGGAACACCGAAATGTACAGTTGATTTGTCAGAGAACAAACCATCCACAGAGACAAACTGATATCTTTCCCGCTGGTTAAGATCTAAACCAGGCCAAAACTGGTCCGTGTAGACCAATTTGGGTTTCCAATCTCTCCAAAATAATGTGGTGATCGATGGTATCAAAAGCAGCACTAAGGTCTAGGAGCACGAGGACAGATGCAGAGCCTTGGTCTGACGCCATTAAAAGGTCATTTACCACAAGTGCAGTCTCAGTGCTATGATGGGGTCTAAAACCATACTGAAGTGTTCCGTATACATTGTTTGTCTTCAGGAAGGCAGTGAGTTGCTGTGCAACAGCTTTTATTTTTTTTGAGAGGAATGGGAGATTCGATATAAGCCAATATTTTTTCTATATTTTCTTTGTTAAGGTTTGGCTTTTTCAAGAGAGGCTTTATTACTGCCACTTTTAGTGAGTTTGGTACACATCCGGTGGATAGGGAGCCGTTTATTATGTTCAACATAGGAGGGCCAAGCACAGGAAGCAGCTCTTTCAGTAGTTTAGTTAGAATAGGGTCCAGTATGCAGCTTGAAGGTTTAGAGGCCATGACTATTTTCATCAATGTATCAAGAGATATAGTGTTAAAAAACTTGTCTCCCTTGATCCTAGGTCCTGGCAGTGTTGTGCAGACTCAGGACAACTGAGCTTTGGAGAAATACAAAGATTTAAAGAGGAGTCCGTAATTTGCTTTCTAAGGATCATGATCTTTTCATCAAAGAAGTTCATGAATTTATCACTGCTGAAGTGAAAGCCATCCTCTTGGGGAATGCTGCTTTTTAGTTAGCTTTGCGACAGTATCAAAAAAGAAACTTTGGATTGTTCTTATTCTCCTCAATTAAGTTGGAAAAATTATGATCGAGCAGCAGTGAGGGCTCTTCGATATTGCATGGTACCCTTCTTTCCAAGCTAGTCGGAAGACTTCCAGTTTGGTGTAGCGCCATTTCTGTTCCAATTTTCTGGAAGCTTGCATCAGGGCTCGGGTATTTTCTGTATACCAGGGAGCTAGTTTCTTATGACAAATGTTTTTTGTTTTTAGGGGTGCGACTGCATCTAGGGTATTATGCAAGGTTAAATTGAGTTCCTCAGTTAGGGGGTTAACTGTTTTTTGTACTCTGATGTCCTTGGGTAGGTGGAGGGAGTCTGGAAGGGCATCTAGGACTCTTTGGGTTGTCAGAGAATTTATAGCACAGCTTTTGATGGTCCTTGGTTGGGGTCTGAGCAGATTATTTGTTGCGATTGCAAACATAATAAAATGGTGGTCCGATAGTCCAGGATTATGAGGAAAAACATTAAGATCCACAATATTTATTCCACGGGACAAAACTAGGTCCAGAGTATGACTGTGGCAGTGAGTAGGTCCGGAGACATGTTGGACAAAACCCACTGAGTCGATGATGGCTCCGAAAGCCTTTTGGAGTGGGTCTGTGGACTTTTCCATGTGAATATTAAAGTCACCAAAAATGTGAATGTTATCTGCCATGACTACAAGGTCCGATAGGAATTCAGGGAACTCAGTGAGGAATGATGTATAACGGCCCAGGAGGCCTGTAAACAGTAGCTATAAAAAGTGATTGAGTAGGCTGCATAGATTTCATGACTAGAATTTCAAAAGATGAAAACACTGTCATCTTTTTTGGGGTAAATTGAAATTTGCTGTCGTAAACATTAGCAACAACTCCGCCTTTGTGGGATGCATGGGAAATATGGTCACTAGTGTAAACTGGAGGAGGGGCCTCATTTAACACAGTAAATTAAGCAGGCTTAAACCATGTTTCAGTCAGGCCAATCACATCAAGATTATGATCAGTGATTAGTTCATTGACTATAACTGCCTTGGAGGTGAGGGATCTAACATTAAGTAGCCCTATTTTGAGATGTGAAATATCACAATCTTTTTCAATAATGACAGGAATGGAGGAGGTCTTTATTCCAGTGAGATTGTTGAGAACACCGCCATGTTTAGTTTTGCCCAACCTAGATCGAGGCACAGACACAGTCTCAATGGGTATAGCTGAGCTGACTACACTGACTGTGCTAGTGGCAGACTCCACTAAGCTGGCAGGCTGGCTCTCTCATTGTGGAGCTAGAGGAGTTAGAGCCCTATCTGTCCATAGATAAGAGGAGAGCACCCCTCCAGCAAGGATGGAGTCTGTCACTCCTCAGCAGGCCAGGCTTGGTCCTGTTTGTGGGTGAGTCCCAGAAAGAGGGCCAATTACCTACAAATTCTATATTTTGGGAGGGGCAGAAAACCGTTTTCAACCAGCGATTGAGTTGTGAAACTCTGCTGTAGAGCTCATCACTCGCCCTAACTGGGAGCGGGCCAGAGACAATTACTCGATGCCGACACATCTTTCTAGCTGATTTACACGCTAAAGCTGTTGCGCTTGGTGACCTCTGACTGTTTCATCCTAACATTGTTGGTGCCGACGTGGATACCAATATCACTATACTCTCTACACACGCCAGTTTTAGCCTTAGCCAGCCCCATCTTCAGATAAGCCTTAACGTCGGTAGCTCTGCCCCCTGGTAAACAGTGTATGATCGCTGGATGATTCTTTTTAAGTCTAATACTATGGGTAATGGAGTCGCCAATGACTAGGGTTTTCAATTTGTCAGAGCTAATGGTGGGAGGCTTCGGCATCTCAGACCCCGTAACGGGAGGAGTATAGACCAGAGAAGGCTCGGCCTCTGACTCCGACTAGTTGCTTAATGGGGAAAACCGGTTGAAAGTTTGTCGGGCTGAATGAGCGACACCGGTTGAGCATTCCTACAGCATTTCCTTCCAGAAGCCATGAGAAAATTGTCCGGCTGCTGGGACTGTGCGAGGGGATTTATACTACTATCTGTACTTACTGGTGGCACAGACGCTGTTTCATTCTTTCCTACACTGAAATTACCCTTGCCTAATGATTGCGTCTGAAGCTGGGCTTGCAACACGGCTATCCTCACCATAAGGCGATAGTTCTCCTGTATATTATGAGTACAGCGACTGCAATTAGAAGGCATCATGTTAATGTTACTACTTAGCTTCGACTGGTGGAACCATGTCCAGATAAAGCATCTGTGGTGAAAAATTTGAATGAAAAAAGTTGAGCAAGGGGAAGAAAAAAATAATATATAAAACGGTAATTAAAAAGTAAAAACTGTAAAGTTGGCAGGTAGCAAAGTAACGTTAGCAACAAACCGCACAGCAGCACGTAAACAAGTCCATAAGTTGTGACTGGAAGGGGGGGACAAACACCTGCCTAGAGGTGACAGCATTCCCTCCCCCATATGCCCCCCAAGGCACAACTATGACAACATAACCAACAAAAACGGGTCACAACTCCTGCAGCTCTGTCACATGCTGGGTATGTACACAGTCAATGGTAGGCTTCGAGGGGACTCCTATGGTAGGTACACCTATAGCTCATCTCTTGGCAGTAGTACTGTAGACTACTTTATCACTGACCTCAACCCAGCGTCTCTCAAAGCGTTCACAGTCAGCCCACTGACTCCCCTATCAGAACACAGCAAAATCAGTCTACTTGAACAGAGCAATACTCAATCATGAGGCATCTAAGCCAAAGGAACTGAGTAATATTAAGAAATGCTATAGATGGAAGGAATGCAGTGTGAAAACCTACCAACAAACAATTAGGCAACAACAAATTCAATCACTTTTAGACAACTTCCTGGACAAAACGTTCCACTGTAATAGTGAAGGTGTAAACTTGGCAGTAGAAAATCTTAACAGTATATTTGACCTCTCAGCTTCCCTATCAAATCTAAAAATTTCAAACAGAAAACCGAAGAAAATGAACAACAATGACAAATGGTTTGATGAAGAATGCAAAAACCTAAGAAAGAAATTGAGAAACCTGTCCAACCAAAAACATAGAGACCCAGAAAACCTGAGTCTACGCCTTCACTATGGTGAATCACTAAAACAATACGGGAAAAGAAGGAACAGCAAGTCAGATATCAGCTCAATGTAATTGGAGAATCCATAGACTAACCACTTCTGGGAAAATTGGAAAACAATAAACACAAAGAATTATCTATCCAAAATGGAGATGTATGGGTAAACCACTTCTCCAATCTTTTTGGCTCTATAACATGATCAAATCTTAGAATCAACTATTAAAAACTACCAGAACCCACTTGATTCTCCAATTACCTTGTATGAACTACTGGACAAAATAAAAACCCTCAAAACCAAAAAGGCCTGTGGTGTTGATGATATCCTCAATGAAATGATAAAATATATACAAACAAATTTCAATTGGCTATACTAAAACTCTTTAACATCATCCTTAGCTCTGGCATCTTCCCCAATATTTGGAACCAAGGACTGATCACCCCAATCCACAAAAGTGCAGACAAATTTGACCCCAGTAACTACGGTGGGATATGCGTCAACAGCAACCTTGGGAAAATCCTCTGCATTATCATTAACAGACTCGTACATTTCCTCAGTGAAAACTATGTACTGAGCAAATGTCAAATTGGCTTTGTACCAAATTATTGTACGACAGACCACGTATTCACCCTGCACGCCCTAATTGGCAAACAAACAAACCAAAACAAAGGCAAAGTCTTCTCATGCTTTGTTGATTTCAAAAAAGCCTTAGACTCAATTTGGCATGAGGGTCTAATACAAATTGATGGAGAGTGGTGTTTGGGGAAAAATATTCAACATTATAAAATCCATTTACACCAGGGGTTCTTAAAAAAATTTCAGCCTGGGACCCAAATTAGAAATGTGTTTTCCTGGGACGCAAGTTTAGGAAAATATGCAACTATATGTAAATACAGGTACATTTCATTGCCCTTATGCCTAAAGCAAATGCAATATAGACAAATACAAATAACAATGAAATTAAATATTCATGTAAATATTAATGTTTATTTTCCCCCATTAAAAACACTCTTACTGTTACGATATCGTGTCTAGATGTAGGTGAAGGGGTCAAGCAGAGATGTCCGAGTAGCATTTTTTTAATAGGCAAGTCCACAAAAACATATAGGTCAGGTACAATACCAAAATAAACGCTCTCGACAAAAGAGAAACCCGTTACTCACGGAAGGAGGAAAAAACAACGCTCCTAGAACTATTATACACACTCGGTATAATATGTGAACATAAACAACCACAACAAGCAACATAACACGAATAATCCCACACAAACCTAAGCAGGCAACAGGGGTAATTATACACACAGAAATTAAAGCAAATGAAACCAGGTGTGAAAGAACCTAGACAAAACTAACGGAAAAAGAAAAAGGATCGTTGATGGCTAGTAGGCCGGCGACGCCGACCGCCGAGCACCGCCCGAACAGGGAGAGGAACCACCTTCGGTGGAAGTCGTGACACTTACATATCTCTCTAGGTTGGAACTATTGCTGTTTAAAATACAATACATATTTTTTATTCTGAACTAGAATAAACTGATTTATCACATCACACAGATGTAGACCAGAAAACACACACACAGTCCTAATGAGAGGTGTGTGGCTGGTTGAAGTTTTCAATAAGCATGTATATTCTGGGCTCTGCTTTTGACAGTACAACACTGAGGTCATACTCAGCAATGAGACCGTTTCTGTACTTGTTTTTTAAGTAGGCCAGAGTTGAGAACCCTGACTCGCATAGGTATGTGGTGCCAAACTGGATCAGAACATCTGCTGCTTTCTCTGTCAGGCAGGAGACCGCTTCCTGCTGTAGATGAGCAACCCAGAACTGTGTGTGTTTGCCTCAAAAAGCATCTTGTTTCAATCAGTTTATTCCATTTAAGAATAACAATTATTACTTGTATTTAACAGCAACAGTTCCAACCTAGACTAGTTTTCAACAATAATTTCTACAGTAAGATGTACAGTAGCCCTGATCATTTTTCATCTTCATCTGTACTGTTACTAAGGGTTGCACCATCAGTAACTAGCTAGCTTGCTTTGGCAAATGTTAGCTATTAGCTGTGTAACGTTACAAGGCCAGGGGATGGTTTGAAAGAGAAACTCACATCTTCTACTATGAGAGTTAGTACTCCCTTATTTCTGCTTATCATCGCCAGTTATAAATGTACAACAATGCCTTTCTAGCTGACTTACTTTACCACTGTCGAAGCATTCTGCCCTGTTCTGAAAGAACTCCCTGGGTTTACCGTCATGCTGTGTGTTTGGTCAGGACGTGTCGTTTTATTTATTTGTTCATTTTGAGAGACTCATTACTAACATTAAGCACTTCCCCGCACAAAACACATTGTGGGTGCTCCTCGTTATTTCTCAAAGTTTGTATGAAAGCGAGAGAAACTCATCCCTGTATCTGCGTTTTATGACAATTGAGCTCAGTCAGAACTTGTGACTAGCATGAGTTCATTTGATGATAGCGGTGAGTGATGGCGAGTGGGAATGACAAAAGTCAGTGGCTGACAGGGCATGCTCTGCTGCTGAACCGCAGCGCTACATCGTGTGACGCGGAGTGATCTTTAAGAAAACTGCAGAAAAAAGATCAGGTGAACCGCGAAGCACACCGGCATCTCCCTCTCCCTCTCCCTCTCCCTCTCCCACTCCCACTAGCGCAGCTGCCAAACTGAGCAGAGACCGCTGCTAAGCAGAGAGCACAGATGCACTTGGCCAAATCAATTCCAGTAATTAATTAAATAATTATCAATTTAATCTGACACGTCGCAACCCACGCTTTAAGAAAGGCTGACGTACACAAACAACAAGTGTGCGGTTAAAATTGGCAAAAAACACATATTTCTTCCCACAGGGCTGTTGGGTGAGACAGGGATGCAGCTTAAGCCCCACCCTCTTCAACATATATATCAATGAATTGGCGAGGGCACTAGAACAGTCTGCAGCACCTGGCCTCACCCTCCTAGAATCTGAACTCAAATGTCTACTGTTTGCTGATGATCTGGTGCTTCTGTCACCAACCAAGGAAGGCCTACAGCAGCACCTAGATCTTCTGCATAGCTCCAGCCAGACCTGGGTCCTGACACTAAACCTCAGTAAGACCAAAATAATGGTGTTCCAAAAAAGTTCCAGTTGCCAGGATCACAAATACAAATTCCATCTAGACACTGTTGCTCTAGAGCACACAAAAACAATACATACCTTGGCCTGAACATCAGCGCCACAGGTAACTTCCACACAGCTGTGAACGATCTGAGAGACAAGGCAAGAAGGGCCTTCTATGCCATCAAAAGGATCATAAAATTTGACATACCAATTAGGATCTGGCTAAACATACTTGAATCAGTTATAGAACCCATTAACATTTATGGTTGTGAGGTCTGGGGTCCGCTCACCAACCAAGAATTCACAAAATGGGACAAACACCAAATTGAGACTGCATGCAGAATTCTGCAAAAATATCCTCCGTGTACAACGTAAAACACCAAATAATGCATGCAGAGCAGAATTAGGCCGATACCCGCTAATGATCAAAATCCAGAAAAGAGCCGTTAAATTCTACAACCACCTAAAAGGAAGCGATTCCCAAACCTTCCATAACAGATGAACCTGGAGAAGAGTCCCCTTAGCACGCTGGTCCTGGGGCTCTGTTCACAAACACAAACGGACCCCACAGAGCCAAAGGACAGCAACACAATTAGACCCAACCAAATCATGAGAAAACAAAAAGATAATTACTTGACACATTGGAAAGAATTAACAAAAAAACTGTGCAAACTAGAATGCCATTTGTCCCTAAACAGAGAGTACACCGTGGCAGAATACCTGACCGTTGTGGCTGACCCAAACTTAAGGAAAGCTTTGACTATGTACAGACTCAGTGAGCATAGCCTTGCTATTGAGAGAGGCCGCCGGAGGCAGATCTGGCTCTCAAGAGAAGACAGACTATGTGCACACTGCTCACAAAATGAGGTGGAAACTGAGCTGCACTTCCTAACCTCCTGCCAAATGTATGAACATATTAGAGACACATATTTCCCTCAGATTACACAGATCCACAAAGAATTTGAAAACAAACCAGATTTTGATAAACTCCCATATCTACTGGGTACCACAGTGTGCCATCACGGCAGCAAGATTTGTGACCTGTTGCCACAAGAAAAGGGCAACCAGTGAAGAACAAACACCATTGTAAATACAACCCATATTTATGTTTATTTATTTTCCCTTTTGTACTTTAACCATTTGCACATAGTTACAACACTGTGTATATATACATAATATGACATTTGTAATGTCTTTATTCTTTTGGAACTTCTGTGAGTGTAATGTTTACTGTTCATTTTTATTGTTTATTTCACTTTTGTATATTATCTACTTCACTTACTTTGGCAATGTTAACATATGTTTCTCATGTCAATAAAGCCCCTTGAATTGAGAGAGAGACACTGAGAGACTGATCAGGGATAAATATAATAAATGGAGGGATGGCCGCTTTATCAGGAGCATGAGGCAGGGCAAGCAGCCGTCCAATTAGAAGGCTCAGAGTTGAGGTTGCTGGGCGGAGCTGGCTGTCCAGTTCGTCCAATACAAAATAATGGTCCTACGCTTGGCATGGGGCTCGTGATGGGTCATCATTAATTTGTCATTGGCCAATTACCTCTCTCTCACTGTATATTTCTGTAAGCCAGGGTCTGTCAGCAACATTGTTGCCATCATGCAGAGTGAGATTGTGTGATCAGGGTTGCCCATTGATTGGTAGTGATGTACACTGCGTATACCAAACATTAGGAACACCTTCCTAATTGAGTTTTTTTGTGCCTCAATTCGTCAGGGCATGGACTCTACAAGGTGTCAAGCGTTCAACAGGGATGTTGGCCTATATTGACTCCAATGCTTCCCACAGTAGTGTCAAGTTGCCTGGATGTCCTTTCGGTGGTGGACCATTCTTGATACACACAGGAAACTGTTGAGCATTAAAAATCCAGCAGCGTTGCCGTTCTTGACACAAACCTGTGCCCCTGGCACCTACTACCATACCCCGTTCAAAGGCGCTTAAATATTTTGTCTTGCCCATTCACCCTCTGAGTGGCACACATACACAATCCATGTCTCAATTGTCTCAAGGCTTAGAAATCCTTTTAACCTGTCGCCTCCCCTTCATCTACACTGATTGAAGTGGATTTAAACATCAATAAGGGATCATAGCTTTCACCTGGATTCACCTGGTCAGTCTATAACATGGAAAGAGCCGGTGTTCGTAATGTTTTGTACACTCGTGTATATTCGTCTAGTGTTGTCAGTGAACAGTGCGCTGTGTGAAGGATGTCAGTCTGCAATGAGCAGCTGCTGCTTCATTACTGTGATCATCATTGAGACCAAGTAGCAGTCCTGTCTTCTCTGAGGGACAGACAGAGGCACAACAGCTGCATCCTATCCTAGGTATACATACCACTAACCTCCTGGCCCAATTACTGAACCTGCTGAAGGCTACTGATCCTCTCATTACCAAGGAAATGGAGATATGTCATACAACCATTGTGTGCTGTAGTTTTCTTGAAGTTATCTTGAGTATTGTGTGTGTGTGTGTGCCTGTGTGTGTGTGTAACTCTGCTTTGGAGATGGATGAGTGTCCACCTGCACTCATCACTCTTCTCCAGTATGTCTCCTCTCCCTCCATACATCACTATAATGACTCAATAGGCTGATCATTAGGCTGATTTGTTAAGCTGGTCCTTTAAGCATGGCTCCAGCTCTGTCTGCTCTGTGCTCTGGTTCATATGCTCTGGACTACTACATATGGGGCGGCAGGTAGCCTAGTGGTTAGAGTGTTGGACTAATAACTGAAAGGTTGCAAGATCGAATCCCCGAGCTGACAAGGTAAAAATCTGTCATTCTACCCCTGAACAAGGCAGTTCCTAGGCTGTCATTGAAAATAAGAATTTGTTCTTAACTGACTTGCCTAGTTAAATAAAGGTAAAAAATATCTACTGTGTCTTTACAGCTCTGGTTTGGAACTGCCCAGATCTAGGATCAGTTTACCTTCCCCAAATCCTAACTTTAACCATTAGGGGGAAATGCTAACCTGACCCAATATCAGTGTTTAGGGGCAACTTTTTTCGTCTTTACATGGTAAGTGCCCACCAGTTTCCCTCTCTTTCTGTGCTTCACCAGCACTGCATGCGCCCTCCTGTGGCCATATAGTGAAACTGAAACTCAATTAATTTCCATGTTGAAGGGATTATGGATGATATATTTAGGGGAATTCTCTAATGTGCTGTACAGGAACAGATGGCCTTCCTCTTTGTTCATCTCCATGCCAACACAAGGCAGATGTTTATTTATGTGGATTTATTCTAATTTTATTGCCCAATTGTGTTAAATCCAAGACAATTTCTAATCTGTCCCAGTGGGGCTGGTTATTTGTTTCAGTGTTGATCACAGCTAGTCGGTGTCTAGGGTAAAATTCATCACAAATTAATAAACTGTTGTTACTGAACTGAATGTTAAACATTGTCTGGTTAAACATGCAGGGGGGTCTAGGATGAAGCTGTTTTATGGCCCCTTGTTGTAACGGCTTTCGTTGTTGGAAGGAGAGGAGGACCAAAATGCAGCGTGGTACGGATCCATAATAACTTTTAATGAGAATGAATACAAAAAGAACAAGAGAATCAAAATGAAAACCGAAACAGTCCCGAATGGTGAAAACACTAAAAAGGAAAACAACTACCCACAACCCATAGTGGGAAAACAGGCTATCTATGTATGATTCTCAATCCGAGACAATGATCGACACCTGCCTCTGATTGAGAACCATACTAGGCCAAACACATAGAAATATAACGTATAGAACAAAACATAGAAAAACAACATAGAATGCCCACCCCAACTCACGCCCTGACCAAACTAAAATAAAGACATAAAAAAGGAACTAAGGTCAGAACGTGACACTTGTTTCATTCATATAACTGGGTTGTGTGTGCGTGTGTGCGTGCGTGTGTGCGTGCGTGCGTGTGTGCGTGCGTGCGTGCGTGCGTTTGAAATGGGGGAGATATCTCCATGACATAAGACTCCCTACACCAGTCCCCCTCATACCCCCTTCTCCCGTCCCCAAACCAAAGGAATGAGTCCCTCTTCTGAGGCCCGGTCTAGACAAGCTGTCCCCCTCTGTTATTAGGACAGGGGACAATGGGGAAATGCCAGGATTAGAATATGACCCTTTGACAGAGATAGTATTTAACACAAATATTAAATTGTTTGTACAGTACAATCCTTCTGCTGTCAAACAAATCCTTAGGGGGGCTCTAACCAAGATGTCTTTAATCCTTGATATTCTGCTTTTCTAAAATCATATCTGGTCCACATTAATGGATAGCAGGAAATGCGGTCAGTGGAAGGCCTTTATGATTGGTGATGTGAACAGACTATATTTATACTATGGTCAAATCATGACTGTGATATTTAATTGTAGATCCACAGCTACCTAACGGATGTCATTACTCATCCTGACGCACAGAAAAAGAATCGGAAATGGAATCTATAATCTGACAACCAGGGTGAATAGAACAGGATAGGCAGAAGCGACAGAAACGGTATACCGTATATGGGTCACTCATCTCTGGGTCCTTTGTAGTGTTATTTCTATAACCTACATTTTACTCATGACGCCGACATGTATGTACTTACATATAGGTCTAAGGGTCAGCAGCGTGAGTAGGTTTCCCATTGTCTCCAGCTCCAGGAAGTGACATCAGAGACAGGAAGCAGAGCAGTGAAGGTAGAGGGGGCAGCAGACACGTATGTGCCTGTGAAGTGACCAGCAGAGGAAGGAAACGGGACCTACTGGAACTGTACCCCCCCCCCCCCCCCCCCGTCTGTCTGTCTGTCTCCCAGATTGGGGGTAGTGCTGGGAAGAGGTGGGGTGGAGACAGGGTGGAGGGTGCAGCACAGTGGGTATGTCTTCTTGCTGAGGAATGTGTACCACTGCCAAGCAGTTATAGCAACAGTAGAATTACCTGGATGTGATGCATGTGTTCCAGCTCAGTATGGGAGGGGGGGGGGGGGGGTAAAGAGGTAGGAGCCAGACTGAAAATAGAGTGGATATGACTGAATTGATTACCGATTGTGACACTTGACACCCCTCTAATCAGCAGCCAGTGTGTGAAGGCCATGTATTCATGTAGCTCAGATAATAGGGAATAGATATGTAGGGTACATTGTGCATTTATACAACCTCAGATTGTGCTGTGTGTGTGTGTACATTTTCTGGACTAATGCCAATGGGACGTATCTTGGCAGGGTTGTGCCAGTCCACCGCGCCCAGTGTGGGTACACAAGCTGGTGACACTGCAGGAGGCCCTGAACCATGACTCCAATGAGTCACTCTCTCTAGAGTCACAGCACAGCCGGCCAAAAGCCCTCCACAGCCTCAACCTTGACCTTAGCTTCAGCCCCAGCCATAGCCTCAGCCCCAGACACAGTCTCAGTCCCAGCCCCAGCTCTGAGTCTAATCTGTCTTTACAGACATATACAGTTATTATATATGTCTGACAGGGAGTTTCTCATCCATTCTCTATCTGGCTGAGCAAGCCTGGAGAGGAAGGAGTGAGATGGGCAGCTGCAGAGAAGAGAGGGATTCTAATGATATGGAGTAAGGAGAGAGGGAGCAGGGGGAAGCTAGAGGAAGGGTGGAAGAGAGGAGAAGGAAGACAGACAGCTAGAGGAAAAGGGAATGGCAGGGGTGAGGAAAGAGATTGGGCAGTAGACCAGGGGAAAGGGCAAGGGGATGAGGATGTTTGGGGGATGGGTGGAAGGGCACAGGAGTTTGAGGAAATTGTCAGTAGAAGTGACCTAGTAGGGGCTGGAGGCGAGGGAGAGGGCGGCTGGGAGGAATTTTAGCAGAGGAGTGGAGAGAGCCATGTGCCACCTGCAATAACAGACCAGCCTAGATATTCTAACCAATGGAACCTTCACAATACCATCATAGTGGTTTCACCAGAAAAGGACACCACCATGTCTGATATTTTTGTGTATTTTACTACATGGTTTATTAACAGTATCCACATACATTTATGAAGTCCAGTCAATGTTATGTAACAAAACTACACCTTGCCTGCCTGTGTGTGTCTGTACCAGTCTTGACTGGGGGTTAGCTTTTTTGTCATGAATCTTGTTCTGGAGGGAGCTCTGCAGAGTGGTCACTAGCTGGTACAAACCTTAAATTAAGACCAAAACGCTATGCTATTTTTCATAAATTTTTTACAATGTAGAGAATTTTGACTTTGCAGCTGGCCTATCTAGTGGAAATCAGGGGTTGGAAGCGATTTTTTCCCCTAATCTTTTAATTCTGAACAGAACCATATTTGTTGGTTTCCGACCAGCAAAATACAGTTCTGAAACGTTTGGAACCAAAAAAAAGTACCGGTTTATATCGTTCCTTTCTGTTCCTCTTTAAACTTGCTGTGGAGTGGGTAAGCTATTTAATCTGTATAGGAAAGTCGTTATGAGCAATTGTATTTTGCCGTAATAGAATGGTTTAATCATAATGAAAGACAAACACACACACTGCTGCCAGTCACATTGTAGCGTGTGAGAACGCAACTGAAATATTTGCGGGTAGGGAGAGAGGACGGAGGAAGCTGCGGGGAAGTGCTGGGCATCTTGTTATGACATGCATTATCTGAATTAGGCCCACAGAATTATACATACAGAGGAGCTGCTTCTATGGAGAAACTTTGAATGTCTGAATTTCCCGAATTGTTTTAACGTTGGACCCGAGCAAACGTTAGCTAGCTAACAAGCTAGCTAACAAGCGTGTGTGTGCAGAGCAGCACTATAATTAAAAACACGTATTTTTGTAGTTAATACATCCAATGTGAAACGTGATGACTATAGTATCCTTAACTAGCATTGAAAAATTAAATCCATTCTATTAAACATCTCTCCCTAATTTCTGAATCATGTTTGTAACGTAATCAGTTCAGAGGGGATGGGCAGGTAGCCTACACACACACACACACACACACACACACACACACACACACACACACACTGGCAGAGATTTCCAGCTGGGAGGCAGAAGCTGAAATACATTTCTGAGAGACAGAGGGAGGGCTTTGCATAGGTGCTTTGTTGCCCGGATGTCAAAATAACGTTATTAACCGGTTCCCATGCTTTTAAAATAAAGGTTATGTCCCGGAACAGTATAGGTAATTTTGGTTCGGGTTCTTTTACTCAGATAATGTAGTTATTTTCTGTTTTTTTCAAACCACTATTTTCCGTTTTTTTCAAACTGGGTTTTTTCAAACCCTTGACAGAAATCCCTCAGGTTTGCCTCCAGGACAAAACTCATCCCAATGAACGTCAACCTGTGTTCTGACTGGTCAGCTGTCTCCCCCTCTCCATGCCAGTTGTCCAGGCAAAGAGAGGACCCCCGTCCCCAGTCCCCAGTCCCACGCCCCTACTCCTCCATACTGCGAGTGGGGAATTTATGGCTCACAGTGGAATCTGGACATGGAGGGGTCACCACACTGCACCTCTTCCCACAGCCTTACCCCCATCATTGGACTGCCCCAGGATCCTCTGTGTCAACAGGCAGCCCAGCCACGACAGACCAGGATGTCAAACTCACTGCAGTCTATCTCAAACACTCTATAGGATGTGGCACTCAGACAGACACACAAGTGTCTATGTTACGAAGATGACCGACAGTATGGTCACACAGGAGGATCTCTCAGACAGTGTCTGTATCTCTCTGTCTCAAACACACACATTATCATGTCATTTATTTAGCCAGGATACTCCACTCAGTAACATTTGCCCCACATACACACATACTTGGAACTAATCCACATTGATCAGAGACCCATCTCTCCCACTCCACTCTGACAGAACACATTTTGTGCTGTGTGACCAAGACCGCTGTAATGGTCTTCAATTACATTTGAGATGGGGGTCAGAGTGAAGGTCACTGTATATGTTAGATAAACAGAGAGAGAGAGAGAAAGAGGGAGAGACGACTTGGCTGGACTCGAACATTATGTCCATTCAGCTCTTAGCAGTGCTACATATACAGTCCAGGCAGCAGCACTAAATGTAATCGTGTCAGATGGAGGGCTGAGAGAGAGAGAGAGAGCTGTGACAGGCCTGACAGCGTAGCAGTGTATGCTAATGCGCCACTCCATACTGAGGAGGCCCACTGTGAATGATGTTGAAAGGGTATGGCAACAAAGCTTAGAACCAACAAAAGTGTGTGTGTCATACATCTACTCACACCGAAAGGAGGGCTTCAATCTCAGGACTAGAGGGAACTGGAGGGGGAAATAAGTGATATGAAAAGAGGGGGAGAGGACAGCGATGGGACAGGCCGTGAGACGAGCAGTGTGACTGTAGATATCCAGCTAAATGGAGTGACCGGAATTGATTGTAACATACAGTGAGTGCAGAGGCATGGGACTGTGATCCACAGTGATATCTAGCATGGCCGTTTTTTCTCTTTCCTCATCTTATCAAGTTTGGCACAGTTGGCATCTCGTTAACGCGCCCGTTGGTTGGTTCCGGGTAGGTTGGTTGGTTCCACGAGCCGACCATGTGAGCGGGCAGCAGCAGTGGTGTGGCCCAGCCCAGGGGGGTTTGAGATGGGGCTCAGTGGAGCGAGTAAACGTGATGAACGTTGATTGTTTGTGGGTTACCCTCCAAAGTGCTCCCTCTGCTGTGCGTTGTTATGTAATGACCGCCGGGGACGACTGATGGTCTTTTGGTGCTCTCCCCATATACACCCCCCTTGAGGAGAGAGAAAGGGCTGTCAGCACCCATCAGGGTCAAACTCTGTCTCGCTCAGTCGGCCACAGGGACTCTCTCTGCGCTGTGTGCCAATGACTAAGATTGTCCAACAGACCCAGCGAGAGAGAGAGGAGAGAGGGGTGGATTTACTCCAGACAGATACACATACTGTACAGCGCTCAGACTTACAACAGTATAGCAAATACACTACTCACACACTACAGTACAATAGTAAATAAGCTACTTCAGTCTTCAGTGTAACAATGTAGTAGTATGCAAAATCTAAATCTGCCCACTCAAACATCTGATAGACAGACTTCTTCACAGAAGGCTCACAGTGGCTCCTTGGCAGGGCATATTCTCACTCTGACTCAGTCTCACCCTCATCAATATTAGAGGGGCCATTTTGCCGGGCTGACAGGCCAGTTGACTTCTCCTGGAGAAACCCGAACAGTGGAGTGCTGTAGCACTGTGTCCCCCGACTCAGAGCAGATACAAGTGTGTCTGCTTGAACAGAAAACACATGTAGCCTACTGTAGGGTCAGCCTGAGTCAGAGATCGGGGCCACATCCCAAATCGCACCCTATTCCCTATGGGTCGCGGTCAAAAGTAGTGCACCACATAGGACATAGGGTGCCATTTGAGAGAGAGAGAGCCTACAGACTATAGACAGTGCTCAATGGTCACAGGGGACACGGAACAGTTCAGCACACCAGCTGCTATGGCCCTTACGCTCTCTGACTCCCACCACTGACCCTAATCCTGCAACCCCCCCTAGTTCCATCTCCCCCTCCTTACCCTCTCCTCATAACCCCTCACTCAGGGACCACGTGACCCCTTCCAGACAGCACCATCTGCCTACCCTGCTCAGCTCTCCCACCTTATGAACACAATCTCCAAGATAAGACCCTGGTCTCTCCCTGTCCCATGGAGGACTCTGACTGACCAGCTATAGACTGACCCTCTGGCAGCGGTATGGAGCAATGTCTATAGTGTTCACTGATAGGGCCTCGCCAAAGCCTCACAGACTCTCATAGACATCTTTGGAAGTCAGCTGAGGTGGAAGTAGTTGAAGGTGGTGGTGAATTCAAGGTGTGTGTTCAGGTGCTGAGCTGCCCTTGACAAGGCTGGTGTATCAACACCAGGTGGGCGAGAGGGGTCTGCAGCCATGTGGAGAACAGGAGGAGGAGAGGAAGGCAGGGAGGGCAGCCGTGTGTGGCTCTGTACGTGGGCAGTATCTTTCTTCCTGTGACTCGACTCCGTTTCCCCAGGCAGGCAGGCAGCCAGGCAGGCAGGCTGCTTTGAAGTGGCTCTCTCTAGCCTGCTCCCTGCACCCCTCTCCACTGCACCCTCCAATGTAATAGCAGCCACATGGGCCCCCAGCCACGCCTCAACCACACTATATTTCTCCTTACACCAACAAACTCACTGCACTCTTTCCCTCTCTCGTCTGCATCCTCCTCCCTTTCCCCCTCTCCCCTATTTGTTCTCAATCCTTCTCTGCTTAAGTTGTCTCTCTTTTGTTTCTTTATTTTCTACCCGTTCTGTTCTTTAGTCCTCTTTATGGTCAATACCAGTCCAAAACACATGTAGTAATATTGTTTTTCGCTTCGGGAATTGAAAGCATCGCATACAGAACTGTAGAATAACAATACTATCTGAGTCATTGTATGTGGTTGTGGTTTAGATTAGGACTGATTTAGTTCTTTGTCATTTCTTGTCATCTCTGGTCAGAGGTGACAGAGGTTCCTGTCAATGCAATAACTTCCTGTGACTATGAGTTTCTATTTAGTTACACCTACAAACTTACTAATCTGTCTATTCTGCAACCTAATGGGCTTTATATATATATTATACTACTTTAGTCACAAATTCCCATACAGTATGCAATCACCTGGTTTAGGTTAGGCATTTACCAGAAACGATTTTGTTTCTCTCAAGCCATGCATCACTAGGCAACAGCTCCATGCTTCCTCACCTTCATGATCTTCATTTCTCGTCTTGTATTTTTTTGCCCAAGTCTATCTCTGTATCTGGGTACAAAAGGGCTTTGTTTAAATGACATTGAGAGCGCCGTGGCAAGGGCGCCCCCCACACGTCACAGTTTCCGAAGAGACACGAATAGTTGTGTAAACATTCAGACCCAAACTTTTTGGCACAGCCAGAGGGAGCCCGTACGCTCCAATACGGCAAGCCGAGTGCGCCGTAATGGAAGGCAGGCGCTTTGCTCAATCGGCGCGCAGATTCTCCCAACGCGCCCTCGGCCTGTTTGTCTCAGTTTAACAGGCAGGCTGAGCAAGAGAAGGATTTACGCTGAGCCAGTCTGGCGGAGGAGGGGGAGCAACACCAACCAAACAGCCCAAACAACGGAAAAGAGGGGGGTTGGAAAGGAAGGAAACTGGATAGGTGAATGCCACAGAGCATCGCCACCAGACTAAGCTATAATTGGCGAGGCCATATTCTGTATTTTCAGATTTTTATATCTTATTTTGTAACTTCTTGTAGCAGCAAATCTCACTCTCATTTTACTGCTGAACAATCCCAGCTGTCCAATGAATGGAGTTGCTTTCTGCCTTGTTGGAATCCCACCCTTCCCAGAGAACGAAGTAAGTGATCGACCCCACTGTGTTGTCATCGATGTATCCTCGTCTCCTACGTTTTGTCTTCAAGGTTTACCTCCAGAAGCTCTTGCATTGGGCTGTTGGGTTCGTCAGAGAGCATGATTTCGTAAGAGGATTAGTTCACGTCGCTACTGTGTACACACAGACATATGATACAGAAACCCCGTAATTTAAACGAGTTCTCTTGCAACTTTGTCCACACCCCAACATTTGAGTGTGTTTTCTGCTGGTGTTGATTGTTTATTTTTTGCTAGAACGCGGTGGTCAGTGTTCGAGAAACAATTTAAAACTGATCCCTTGCGAATTGCGATTTCAAAGCCCCACTGACGCTTGGACGTTAGAATGTCATTTTGTCTGACTATTGAGTGGAGCTGTCATACTCGGGACGGGACGTCCGGCACAGGGATTGAACTCAGGTCATTATCCAACGATACGCGCTATACCCAGATAACGGTTTTAATTGGCAATTTAATCAACCCTTTTTATTAGAAGTTTCTCGGTTTGTTGCAGTTTGTTTCCATTTCAAGTAGTCGACATGATTGGTTAATAAAAGTCACTCACAAACGTGTTAAACAGCATTATTGAGCTTTAATCTTTGGACTCTCTTCCCCTGTCTTTCCAGTTTTTTTTCCTGCAAATCTTTCCCTATCTACTTTGGGTATTCAAGGACATGTGTTCCCTCTCCTAAATGTTTCTGTAGCCACTTGATAAAGCCAGACAAAGCTGTGTACAGTGTAACGGTTTCTTGATAAATTGTTACTTTGAACTACACATGTTGCAACATAGTATCCCTGCAATGGTCGACTGAACACATTGAATTAGAGACTCGCTTTCTAAATGACTTTTTATGACCACAGACACAAACTGTTTGCCAATGTTTGCGGGCAAACTATTTCGTTGTTTTCTTTGCATAAAGCTGTCGAATAAAGGCTTGTATGTTTCATTTATAGCCCCAAAAGTTCTGGGGCTTAAATTAAAGGTTATCTCACATTATTATCTCATGTTTGCAACGATGTCCATCCTTCCGTCCAGTGTTGTGGTTGAGGCCTCTGAGGGTGGTGTGACATTGCACAGCTATAAGATAAGAGTAGAGGTTGTCTCCTCGGCCTCTCATGTGGTCTATGTGTCTTCGGAAGAGGAGGGCTCAGTGTTGCTGTTTGTATGTCCTGTCCTGGCCGCAGAGGGCTGTGTCTGGGTGAATCTGTTTTTTATTTAGCCTAACAAGGCTTTTGACACTGTCTGGCGCCTCTCTGTCTCTGTGTGTGTGTGTGTGGTGTCTATCTCATGTGTTTGTGACACACAGTGTTTCACAACAGCACCTGCGTCTTAACTTCTGCTTACAAACTTGGAATCTCCTTGTTCCGGAGGTCTCCCTACTTTTCTGTGCCATAGGCAACTTCTCTGAAGCACTACTTGCTGCTCCTGCGAAGTTCCTTTTCCCTTATCCGTTTCCCTCAAAACAAGACAATTATTTTGTTAACGAGACTAGTTTGATTACATTGGGACAAAGATGGATAGAAAATAAAATGTTAAATTAATAAGCGTCTTATGAACACCATGATGTTCTAACTTCCCCCCCATATCAACAGTGATGATGTCTTCCATTTAAAGGTCCCAACAGTCAGCGCATGACCTGGTCACAGCCTCCAGACCCAACTTCAGACCTGAGACCTGCCCTGCCCCACCCTCAACTCAGACCTCATCCCATCTCTAACCCTGCCACTAGTGTCAACCCCAGCCCCAATCCTGAAGTACTCCCTGGAGAGGGAGATTGAGATGCCATTTTGTTTTTAGAGACTCTTCCGAAGACCAACAAGGATTCTGTTACCACAGAGCTTGGTGTCTGTCTGGGTCTAAGGAGGGGAGAAGTGGCCCTGCGTGCTTCCCCTCGCCTTCCCCTCCCCTGGTCAGGCAGCCTGGCCTGATTGAACACTGATTCAATTAAGAGCAAACCGACCAGCAGAAAGAGAGAAAACAGGGAGAGGGAGGACATCTAATATTACATTTGTTTTCGGTAGCCTTTGAATGAGAAAATATAGGCCACAGTCTGAGGAGTCTGTTGTCAGTTGGACTCAGTGTGGAGTCTGTTGGGAGTCTGTTGTCAGTTGGCTCAGTGTGGAGTCTGATGGGAGTCTGCTGGGAGTCTGATGGGAGCCTGTTGGGAGTCTGTTGGGAGTCTGTTGTCAGTTGGACTCAGTGTGGAGTCTGTTGGGAGTCTGTTGTCAGTTGGCTCAGTGTGGAGTCTGTTGGGAGTCTGTTGTCAGTTGGCTCAGTGTGGAGTCTGATGGGAGTCTGCTGGGAGTCTGATGGGAGCCTGTTGGGAGTCTGTTGGGAGTCTGTTGTCAGTTGGCTCAGTGTGAAGTCTGCTGGGAGTCTGTTGGGAGTCTGTTGTCAGTTGGCTCAGTGTGGAGTCTGATGGGAGTCTGATGGGAGTCTGCTGGGAGTCTGTTGGGAGTCTGTTGTCAGTTGGCTCAGTGTGGAGTCTGATGGGAGTCTGTTAGGAGTCTGTTGTCAGTTGGCTCAGTGTGGAGTCTGATGGGAGTCTGATGGGAGTCTGATGGGAGTCTGATGGGAGTCTGATGGGAGTCTGTTGGGAGTCTGTTGGGAGTCTGTTGTCAGTTGGCTCAGTGTGGAGTCTGATGGGAGTCTGTTAGGAGTCTGTTGTCAGTTGGCTCAGTGTGGAGTCTGATGGGAGTCTGATGGGAGTCTGCTGGGAGTCTGTTGGGAGTCTGTTGTCAGTTGGCTCAGTGTGGAGTCTGATGGGAGTCTGTTGGGAGTCTGTTGTCAGTTGGCTCAGTGTGGAGTCTGATGGGAGTCTGTTGGGAGTCTGTTGTCAGTTGGCTCAGTGTGGAGTCTGATGGGAGTCTGTTAGGAGTCTGTTGTCAGTTGGCTCAGTGTGGAGTCTGATGGGAGTCTGTTGTCAGTTGGCTCAGTGTGGAGTCTGATGGGAGTCTGATGGGAGTCTGCTGGGAGTCTGTTGGGAGTCTGTTGTCAGTTGGCTCAGTGTGGAGTCTGATGGGAGTCTGTTAGGAGTCTGTTGTCAGTTGGCTCAGTGTGGAGTCTGATGGGAGTCTGATGGGAGTCTGATGGGAGTCTGATGGGAGTCTGATGGGAGTCTGTTGGGAGTCTGTTGGGAGTCTGTTGTCAGTTGGCTCAGTGTGGAGTCTGATGGGAGTCTGTTAGGAGTCTGTTGTCAGTTGGCTCAGTGTGGAGTCTGATGGGAGTCTGATGGGAGTCTGCTGGGAGTCTGTTGGGAGTCTGTTGTCAGTTGGCTCAGTGTGGAGTCTGATGGGAGTCTGCTGGGAGTCTGTTGGGAGTCTGTTGTCAGTTGGCTCAGTGTGGAGTCTGATGGGAATCTGTTGTCAGTTGGCTCAGTGTGGATTCTGTTGGGAGTCTGCTGGGAGTCTGCTGGGAGTCTGCTGGGAGTCTGCTGGGAGTCTGCTGGGAGTCTGCTGGGAGTCTGTTGGGAGTCTGCTGGGAGTTTGCTGGGAGTGGCAGTTGGAAGAGGACAGTTTTAACGTCCAGTGGGGACTGCATGTTGTTTGCAGGGCCGGATGGTTGGGTGTTGCAGCACTGCTGTAGCTGTAATCAATAGGGATGACTGTACAGTACAGGGGGGATGGATGGCTGGGTGGGGCGGAGGCAGGCCCATTACGACCCAGAGCGCATTGCGTCATATGATGCATACATTTTATCGATAGGAAATATGAGAGAAAATCATCTCTGCTGCTAAGCCAATCAATGATGCAGCTGCCCATGTGTTACAGGAGCATGTGGTTCCCATTGGGTTCTGTGCATGTCAATCAGGCATATGCTTTCTTCCTTTCTTATATGTATCTGAGGAACACTTTCCATTATGGTATGTGTACGCTCACTATTTGATAATCATCGACATAATGATCTTTTATCCACTATGTTCTAACTGTTTATTTCACATGTATAAAGTGTTACTGAAGTATCAGTAAAATCTTCTTTAAAAGCCCCTCTCTCTTTTGCACACGGGTAGAGCATCAAACTACGGTGCTCAAATGGGCCTGCCGATTCAGCTGATCCTAGATCGTTCACGTGAGTCAGGTCCCATACCTCAGACCCCGGAGGCATGCGATTCAGCTGATCCTAGATCAGTCACATGAGTCAGGTCCCAGACCCCAGAGGCATGCCGATTCAGCTGATCCTAGATCAGTCACGTTAGTCAGGTCCCAGACTCCAGAAGCATGCCGTTTCAGCTGTTCCGGGATCATTTCCTGGCCAGGGCAGTTTGTCAGGATCAGAAGTGTTGTGCGTGAGGCTGCAGAGGAAAAACCCCTGTCCTGCGTGATTCTTAGCAGATGCCTTCACCACCTAGGAAAATGTCACATCAAGACAAAGCATTTCCCTACAGGTTGTAGACGTAAGCATTATGTATTGCTTATGAATGCAGTGTATGGGTTATGCATGTGTTCTTGTGGGTACCATTCAAAAGGTCCAGTTAAATCCAACCCAGGAAATATGTACTTTAAGTAAATCCTATTTGCTGTCATGTTTCCAGTGTGTCCATCTGTGTTGAAGTGACTGCATGGGAGAGAGGGCAGTGGGTAGAATTTCCCATGGGGGTGGAGGGAGGGAGGGAGAGAGAGAGAGGGAGGGAGGGACAGTAAACCCAGTGTTCCAGAGTGGCCTGTGCTTGTGTGAGTCCATTAACGTGGCTACGACGTCTCCTCACACCTTAACACCAGCACACCGCCCCTCGGGCATTCCTCAAGGCCTCTACGGCAGACAGCAGCTGCGTACCACTGCACTGCACACACTCACACCTCACCTCTACAATCATTAACCTACCCCGGGAGAGTGGGTGAGGGTATGTAGATACTTTAATCACCCAGACACGTACTGAACCACAGGTGCACACGGTGTACTAAAACTATAGACTCACTCTAGCATGTGTACATCCACACACAGACTCCTAGTCGTTCTCCAAAACACAGATGTATGTGTACTGCTGCTATGTGTACAACCTAGGCTGTGTGGTAGGTATTGCTTGTACGCCTGATGTGGTGACAGGGATAGGGGGGAACCTGAATTGAAGAGCATGGGAGAGAGAGATGCTGTTGTTTTGAATGCTTCACTCGCGTCTAGCTACGCCTTTTACGCTATCCATGGCTTAAATGTCGCTAAGCATTCCTATCCCAGGTCTCATGCCACGCAGCTAAAGACTGAAGTTAGAAATGAGATCCGCTCCGGGTTTCAATGTGGCGTTCCAGTCCAGGCATCCGTGCAACTTTCACTTCTGCGTGTCTGTTGTCGTCCAGCACATCTGTCTGTTGTCGTCCATCACGTCTGTCTGTTGTTGTCCAGGATGTCTATCTCTTGTCGTCCAGGACGTCTGCCTGTTGTCGTCCAGGACGCCTGCCTGTTGTCGTCCAGGACGTCTGTCGGTTGTCGTCCAGGACGTCTGCCTGTTGTCGTCCAGGACGTCTGCCTCTTGTCGTCCAGGACGTCTGTCTGTTGTCGTCCAGGACGTCTGTCTCTTGTCGTCCAGGACGTCTGCCTGTTGTCGTACAGGACGCCTGCCTGTTGTCGTACAGGACGCCTGCCTGTTGTCGTACAGGACGCCTGCCTGTTGTCGTACAGGACGTCTGACTGTTGTCGTACAGGACGTCTGCCTGTTGTCGTACAGGACGCCTGCCTGTTGTCGTACAGGACGTCTGCCTGTTGTCGTCCAGGACGTCTGACTGTTGTCGTCCAGGACGTCTGTCTCTTGTCGTACAGGACGCCTGCCTGTTGTCGTCCAGGACGTCTGTCTCTTGTCGTCCAGGACGTCTGTCTGTTGTCGTACAGGACGCCTGCCTGTTGTCGTCCAGGACGTCTGTCTGTTGTCGTACAGGACGTCTGTCTCTTGTCGTCCAGGACGTCTGTCTGTTGTCGTACAGGACGCCTGCCTGTTGTCGTCTAGGACGTCTGTCTCTTGTCGTACAGGACGCCTGCCTGTTGTCGTCCAGGACGTCTGTCTCTTGTCGTACAGGACGCCTGCCTGTTGTCGTCCAGGACGTCTGTCTCTTGTCGTCCAGGACGTCTGTCTGTTGTCGTCCAGGACGTCTGTCTCTTGTCGTCCAGGACGTCTGCCTGTTGTCGTCCAGGATGTCTGTCTCTTGTCGTCCAGGACGTCTGTCGGTTGTCGTCCAGGACGTCTGTCGGTTGTCGTCCAGGACGTCTGCCGGTTGTCGTCCAGGACGTCTGCCTCTTGTCGTCCAGGACGTCTGCCTGTTGTCGTACAGGACGCCTGCCTGTTGTCGTCCAGGACGTCTGTCTCTTGTCGTACAGGACGCCTGCCTGTTGTCGTCCAGGACGTCTGTCTCTTGTCGTACAGGACGCCTGCCTGTTGTCGTCCAGGACATCTGTCTCTTGTCGTCCAGGACGTCTGTCTGTTGTCGTCCAGGACGTCTGTCTGTTGTCGTCCAGGACGTCTGTCTGTTGTCGTCCAGGACGTCTGTCTCTTGTCGTCCAGGACGTCTGCCTGTTGTCGTCCAGGATGTCTGCCTGTTGTCGTCCAGGATGTCTGTCTCTTGTCGTCCAGGACGTCTGTCTGTTGTCGTCCAGGACGTCTGCCTGTTGTCGTCCAGGACGTCTGCCTCTTGTCGTCCAGGACGTCTGCCTGTTGTCGTACAGGACGCCTGCCTGTTGTCGTCCAGGACGTCTGTCTCTTGTCGTACAGGACGCCTGCCTGTTGTCGTCCAGGACGTCTGTCTCTTGTCGTACAGGACGCCTGCCTGTTGTCGTCCAGGACGTCTGTCTCTTGTCGTCCAGGACGTCTGTCTGTTGTCGTCCAGGACGTCTGTCTCTTGTCGTCCAGGACGTCTGCCTGTTGTCGTCCAGGATGTCTGTCTCTTGTCGTCCAGCACGTCTGTCGGTTGTCGTCCAGGACGTCTGCCTGTTGTCGTCCAGGACGTCTGCCTCTTGTCGTCCAGGACGTCTGCCTGTTGTCGTACAGGACGCCTGCCTGTTGTCGTACAGGACGCCTGCCTGTTGTCGTACAGGACGCCTGCCTGTTGTCGTACAGGACGTCTGCCTGTTGTCGTACAGGACGTCTGCCTGTTGTCGTACAGGACGCCTGCCTGTTGTCGTACAGGACGTCTGCCTGTTGTCGTACAGGACGTCTGCCTGTTGTCGTCCAGGACGTCTGCCTGTTGTCGTCCAGGACGTCTGTCTCTTGTCGTCCAGGACGTCTGCCTGTTGTCGTCCAGGACGTCTGTCTCTTGTCGTCCAGGACGTCTGTCTGTTGTCGTCCAGGACGCCTGCCTGTTGTCGTCCAGGACGTCTGTCTCTTGTCGTCCAGGACGTCTGTCTCTTGTCGTCCAGGACGTCTGTCTGTTGTCGTACAGGACGCCTGCCTGTTGTCGTCCAGGACGTCTGTCTCTTGTCGTACAGGACGCCTGCCTGTTGTCGTCCAGGACGTCTGTCTCTTGTCGTACAGGACGCCTGCCTGTTGTCGTCCAGGACGTCTGTCTCTTGTCGTCCAGGACGTCTGTCTGTTGTCGTCCAGGACGTCTGTCTCTTGTCGTCCAGGACGTCTGTCTGTTGTCGTCCAGGACGCCTGCCTGTTGTCGTCCAGGACGCCTGCCTGTTGTCGTCCAGGACGCCTGCCTGTTGTCGTCCAGGACGCCTGCCTGTTGTCGTCCAGGACGCCTGCCTGTTGTCGTCCAGGACGTCTGTCTCTTGTCGTCCAGGACGTCTGTCTGTTGTCGTCCAGGACGCCTGCCTGTTGTCGTCCAGGACGCCTGCCAGTTGTCGTCCAGGACGCCTGCCTGTTGTCGTCCAGGACGTCTGACTGTTGTCGTCCAGGACGCCGCTCTGTTGTCGTCCAGGACGTCTGACTGTTGTCGTCCAGGACGCCGCTCTGTTGTCGTACAGGACGTCTGACTGTTGTCGTCCAGGACGCCGCTCTGTTGTTGTCCAGGACGCCGCTCTGTTGTCGTCCAGGACGTCTGCCTGTTGTTGTCCAGTACATCTCAATCTGCAACGCTTTGAATGTTTTGCCCCACTGATCAAACCTCACAATACAGTATGAACTTAGTACACACTGGTAGACACTGCTGGAGCATTATGGATACTGCCCTCACTGGTCTCTCTCTCTCTCTCTCACACACACACACACACACACACACACACACACACACACACACACACACACACACACACACACACACACACACACACACATATCCAATATTTACTCTACTTTACGTAGCCTGACTTCTGAAATGTCTTCCCAACTGACATTTTGCTTCTTGAGTTCTCCTGTAGAACTTGGGCATATCTACAGTATATAGCCTGTGTAAACATATAGAATGAGAGGAGGAGTCACCATTGAGTAGGTTGAATGTTGACCTGGAGGCAGAACTGAGCGATTTCCCCTTAGATGGGCACCTCAAATTTGGCTATTTTGTTCAAATGTAATTAAACATAAATGTAGCTTTTTGGTCTTAATTTAGTGTTAGGAATTATGGTTAGCATTGTGGTTAAAGTTAAGGTTAGGTTTAATATCAGATTTTATGACTTTGCGGCTGTGCTAGCTAGTGACCACTCTGCAGAGCTGCCTCCAGAACAAGATTTCATGCTGAAAAAAGATAACCTGCTATCGTTGACCTTGTTTTCCATGGCAACGAGGGGTGTGGCACCTTTTAATGCAGCTATGCAGCGCAGCTCAGACTGGCATACTGTACTCCCACTGCTAATGGTTGTGTATAGATTCTCTCCTCTCTCTCACTCTCTCTCTCTCACACACACACACTCTTCCCGTAAGGAGCACTTTCAAGGAAACCCTCTGGGAGAAATGGGGGTCCTGTTATCTTAGCTGTCCTTAATGATTGCCTGCCCAAAATAGTGATGGTTCCACAGTGGATTCTCCTACCCCTATGCTGGGTGGAGGGCCAGATAAGTTGGGCAGCAAGGGACAGAACCTCTGTCTCTCTTTTATGTGGCATCTGACGGTCAGGCGTACAGTGGTTTAGTGGAAAAACAAAGGCTCTCTCTCAGTAACGGAGCAGGGCTAATTTGATTTAGCCTCCTGACAGTCTGGCCTTTCAGTGTCCCTTTGTGTGTGTGTGTGTGTGTGTTTCAAGTGTGTTGTTATTGTACAAGAAAACATGTGATTGTGTCTCTCTGTCTCTCTGATTGTTGTTGTGGAGGGCTCTCAAATAAGGAATTGGGGCCCGGTCACGTCTTGTTCTGCGATGCAGCCTTGACTCTGTCTGTCTGAATAGATAACTGTCTATCTGTTTGAGGGGGCGGGGCCCACACAGGGTTCAGAGGTTAGGGTCCCCTCGTCACTCACTTGGCCCCCACTAAAGAGAGGGTAAGGAGGCAGGAGGAGACCCCTGTCACTGGGTCCAGCAGAGGCCAGGGGGTTAAGTAAGGGAGGCCTTTGAGTAACACCCCCCCCCCCCAAACTTTTTCAAGATTTTGTTTGGTGGTGCAAATGTGATAACAGAATACTGTTTGTGAGTGAGATGAGAGAGAGACTGTTGAGTATTTGTTGTTTTAATAATGTGTATATGATGGGTATATACTCCAGGAATTCGTGTGTGTGTGTGTGTGTGTGTGTGTGTGTGTGTGTGTGTGTGTGTGTGTGTGTGTGTGTGTGTGTGTGTGTGTGTGTGTGTGGCTGAGTGGTGCTCTGTCTCCATGCTCCTGTCAGATGTGGGAGCACATTGCCTTTTACTCATCCTCTTGTGAACAGCAGGGTATTCTCAGGAATGTGTGGAACACAGAGAGGGAGAGGAGAACAGAGGGAGGGAGGAGAGGGAGACTTGGTGAGTCAAAGAGAAAGATAGGTGAGCGACAGACAGATTCATCTCAACAAATCGAGAAGGAAAATGAGAGCTGCAGCCCCTCTATTACCCAGCATGCACCTTACCACCTCTTTCCCTGCTACACCTACTGGCAATAAAACACACATATGGCTCAAAGTGTGGTGGGTCCTGTGTGGCTCAGTTGGGAGAGCGTGCTTGCAACACCAGCACTGTCGGTTCGATTTCCGGGGCCAACCATACGTAAAACCCATACGTTTCTGCTAAATGGCATATATTCTATAATGTTGTGACCCGGAGGTCTTGTTACTCCCACATTTTCAGTGACCAGAACGATCCCTCCCAGTGTGTCCCATAACTGGCATGTAGAAGACCTTCCAGTAGTAGTTTGCGGAATGGGAAGTTTGTGTACCACACGGATCAGGGAGGATCCTCCTGGTGTGAATATGGCAGATCATCAAAATGCTGTTGGAAGTGGATGAAGTGTGAGCTGTAGACAGTGAATTACTCTCTGTCTGTGGGACTGATTTCCTCACGGCTAGTGGACTCACTGACCCCAATCAGCATTTCATCCATTGGTCAGGCTCTAACACACACTCACACACGCAGCACTGCTGCAGGACATACTTACATACTGCACGTGTGCAAACACAGAACATGCTCATGCACTTTCTCTCTGTCTCTCACTCTCTGTCTCTTTCTCTCTCTCGTCATGTGTTCGGCAATGCTTGTTGTTCCTGCAGTGAGCCAGTGAGCTTGTTCTGACAGGCGGGTTGACAGCATGGAGCAAGGGGCTGGGATGAGCAGGCAGGCTGATGAGGAGATAAGGAGGCTGGGCAGAGATAGCATACTGAGCTGGGCTGGTTGCCTGGGGGTAGGGAGGATAGGAGAGCCTTCCAGGCAGGCAGGCAATGTACTCCTCTCTCTTCTCTCTTTCTCTCCTCTCTCTTTTCTCTCCTCTCTCTTTTCTCTCCTCTCTCTTTTCTCTCCTCTCTCTTTTCTCTCCTCTCTCTTTTCTCTCCTCTCTCTTTTCTCTCCTCTCTCTTTTCTCTCTCTCTCCTCTCTTCTCCTCTCTCTTTTCTCTCTCTCCTCTCTCTCTCTCTCCTCTCTCTTCTCATCTCTCTTCTCTCTCTTCTCTCTCTTCTCTCTCTTCTCTCTCCTCTCTCTCTTCTCTCTCTCTCTCCTCTCTCTTTCTATTCTCTCTCTCTTTCTGTCCTCTCTCTCTCTCTTTTCTCTCTTTTCTCTCTTCTCTCTCCTCTCTCTCACTCCTCTCTCTTCTCTCTCTCTCTTCTCTCTCCTCTCTCTCTCTTCTCTCTCTTTCTCTCCTCTCTCTCTTCTCTCTCTTTCTCTCCTCTCTCTCATCTCTCTCCTCTCTCTCACTCCTCTCTCTCCTCTCTCTCACTCATCTCTCTCTTTTCTCTCTCCTCTCCTCTCTCTTTTCTCTCCTCTCTCTCTTCTCTCTCTTTCTCTCCTCTCTCTCTTCTCTCATCTCACTCCTCTCTCTCCTCTCTCTCTCACTCCTCTCTCTTCTCTCTCCTCTCTCTCTCTTTTCTCTCTCCTCTCTCTTTCTCTCTCTTTCTCTCCTCTCTCTCTTTCTCCCCTCTCTCTCTTCTCTCTCTTTCTCTCCTCTCTCTTCTCTCTCTTTCTCTCCTCTCTCTCACTCCTCTCTCTCCTCTCTCTCTCACTCCTCTCTCTCCTCTCTCTCTCACTCCTCTCTCTTTTCTCTCTCCTCTCCTTTCTCTTTCTCTCCTCTCTCTTTCTCTTCTCTCTCTCCTCTCTCTTCTCTTTCTCTTCTCTCTCTCTTTCTCTCCTCTCTCCTCTCTCTCTCTCTCTCTATTTTCTCTCTCACTACTCTCTCTCTTCTCTTTCTCTTCTCTCTCTCTTTCTCTCCTCTCTCTCCTTGCTCTTCTCTCTCTCTCACTCCTATTTCTCTCTTCTCTCTCTCTCTTTCTCTTTCTCTCTTTCTCTGTGATTGGACTTACAGAGCCACACTCAAACCGTCGACTTTGATCTCCTCTTAACTGCCTTATTTGGTCATCTCTAAATGCCCACATTTTTCAACTTGATGTCCGTGTTTGTGTAGTCCTGGCAAGTCTCTTCTAAAAGGGCTCAGTTGTCACAGTCTAAATGGTCTTTTAGGTGGATGTTGTCGACTGCATTCCATCTTTCTGTTCTATACTCAGTGTTGAGATGTAACTTAGCTTGAGTTTTGGAGCTGTACAGTATTCTGTCTGTTTGACAGACAGAGCTCTGCTAAAACAGACTGAATGCTATGCATCGGACTCTCTCCCTCTCTCTCTCTCTCTCTCTGTTAGAACTGTGTGTGTGTGTGTGTGTGTGTGTGTGTGTGTGTGTGTGTGTGTGTGTGTGTGTGTGTGTGTGTGTGTGTGTGTGTGTGTGTGTGTGTGTGTGAGTGTGTGAGTGAGTGAGTGAGTGAAAGACCAAATTGAGACACCAAATAATGCATGCAGAGCAGAATTAGGCCGATACCCGCTAATTATCAAAATCCAGAAAAGAGCCGTTAAATTCTACAACCACCTAAAAGGAAGCGATTCCCAAACCTTCCATAACAAAGCCATCACCTACAGAGAGATGAACCTGGAGAAGAGTCCACTAAGCAAGCTGGTCCTGGGGCTCTGTTCACAAACACAAACAGACCCCACAGAGCCCCAGGACAGCAACACAATTAGATCCAACCAAATCATGAGAAAACAAAAAGATAATTACTTGACACATTGGAAAGAATTAACAAAAAAACCGAGCAAACTAGAATGCTATTTGGCCCTAAACAGAGAGTACACAGTGGCAGAATACCTGAACACTGTGACTAACCAAACTTAAGGAAAGCTTTGACTATGTACAGACTCAGTGAGCATAGCCTTGCTATTGAGAAAGGCCGCCGGAGGCAGATCTGGCTCTCAAGAGAAGACAGGCTATGTCCACACTGCTCACAAAATGAGGTGGAAACTGAGCTGCACTTCTTAACCTCCTGCCAAATGTATGACCATATTAGAGAGACATATTTCCCTCAGAATACACAGACCACAGATAAACTCCCTTATCTACTGGGTGAAATATCACAGCAGCAACATTTGTGACCTGTTGCCACAAGAAAAGGGCAACCAGTGAAGAACAAACACCATTGTATATACAACCCATATTTATGTTTATTTATTTGAACATTGTTACAACACTGTATATAGCCATAATAAAACATTTTAAATGTCTTTATTCTTTTGGTATAATGTTAACTGTTAATTTTGCTTTGTTTATTTCACTTTTGTTTATGATCTATTTCACTTGCTTTGGCAATGTAAACATATGTTTCCCAAGCCAATAAAACCCCTTGAATTGAATTGAGAGAGTCTTGTATCTGACCTTTGTCTGCTGTGTAGAACATAGAGACTTTCACGGTCTGGAGGGGCAGACTGCTGGAGGGACCCGTCTCTCTGAGTCTATGCCAGCCTCCATCTTCTACCCACAGCTAAGCTCTTCTCTGGCATGCAGGAAAGGCCACTAACACACAGTGACAGAGGCTAAAGACAGAATGGCCATCAGGCCTGGCATATGTACAGTATCTCATCAAATTACACATGGAAATATAAGGCAGAGCCTGTGGCATATAGAACCGGCAGGGGTGGTGTGTACTGGTCTAGAACACACACACACACACCCACGGCTGGCTGGGCTGTACAGCGTTCCTTCTAACAACAGGAAGGAGCGTGCAGCTCTACTGAAGATGAGACGATAGTGAGGACGAGGAGGGCTTATCCTGCCGTTTTTCAAAACATGCCCAGGGAGAAGGACCTATCTGGGTGTCATCTCTGTGCCAGTGGAGGATAGGGCACGGCTGGATCAGACGCTGGATCAGGGGGGCGGAGCCCCGGAATCTCTGTGTCATCTCTGCATCGTCTTATCACAGTGTACAGTGTGGGTAGTGGGAGCTGCAGCAGCTCAAGTCCAGACTGGCACAGCGTAGCACAACCACGTTCCTCTTAGTCCTGGTTGCCCTGGTCTCTGCTTCCTTCTCCCTCGGTCTGCTGTGGGGTCTCTTGTGAACGACAATGAAACTCCAGCTCTGAGTTTTGGCAGATATGTTGACGGGTCACTTAGTTAGAGAGCGAGAGAAGAGAATGTTGACTGGGGAAAAGCCTTGTGAAGAGAAAAGGGCAGCGAGTTGTTTGAGTTTAGTGGTGTGTTCTGTTCGTTGGCTGGATGCTGTGCTGTTGTTGCTGTCCCACACTCCCTGGGAGGTTGTCCTTCACTCCAGCAGAGAGAGAGTTCACTGACCCTTAAGTGCTGATAGAGAGAACGTGTGGACTGGAGCAGTGAATGAAAAACAAAGAACTGGGAGAGATGGGAGGATTGGGTTTGGTAGAAAGAGACTGGGAGAGATGGGAGGATTGGGTTTGGTAGAAAGAGACTGAGAGAGATACAGTTGAAGTCGGAAGTTTACATACACTTAGGTTGGAGTCATTAAAACTCATTTTTCAACCACTCCACAAATTTCTTGTCCTAATCGACTTGCCAAAACTATAGCTTGTTAACATCTACTTTGTGCATGACACAAGTAATTTTTCCAACAATTGTTTACAGACAGATTATTTCACTTATAATTCACTGTATCACAATTGCAGTGGGTCAGAAGTTTACATACACTAAGTTGACTGTGCCTTTAAACAGCTTGGAAAATTCCAGAAAATGATATCATGGCTTTAGAAGCTTCTGATAGACTAATTGACATCATTTGAGTCAATTGGAGGTGTACCTGTGGATGTATTTCAAGGCCTACCTTCAAACTCAGTGCCTCTTTGCTTGACATCATGGGAAAATCAAAAGAAATCAGCCAAGACCTCAGAAAAAAAATTGTGGGCCTCCACAAGTCTGGTTCATCCTTGGGAGCAATTTCCAAATGCCTGCAGGTACCACGTTCATCTGTTACTAACAATAGTACGCAAGTATAAACACCATGGGACCTCGCAGCCGTCATACCGCTCAGGAAGGAGACGCGTTTTGTCTCCTAGAGATGAACGTACTTTGGTGCGAAAAGTGCAAATCAATCCCAGAACAACAGCAAAGGACCTTGTGAAGATGCTGGAGGAAACAAGTACAAAAGTATCTATATCCACAGTAAAACGAGTCCTATATCGACATAACCTGAAAGGCCGCTCAGCAAGGAAGAAGCCACTGCTCCAAAACCTCCATAAAAAAGCCAGACTACGGTTTGCAACTGCACATGGGGACAAAGATCGTACTTTTTTGAGAAATGTCCTCTGGTCTGATGAAACAAAAATAGAACTGTTTGGCCATAATGACCATCGTTATGTTTGGAGGAAAAAGGGTGAGGCTTGCAAGCCGAAGAACATCATCCCAACCGTGAAGCACGGGGGTGGCAGCATCATGTTGTGGCGGTGCTTTGCTGCAGGAGGGACTGGTGCACTTCACAAAATACATGACGTCATGAGTGAGGGAAATTATGTGGATATATTGAAGCAACATCTCAAGACATCAGTCAGGAAGTTAAAGCTTGGTCGCAAATGAGTCTTCCAAATGGACAATGACCCCAAGCATACTTCCAAAGTTGTGGCAAAATAGCTTAAGGACAACAAAGTCAAAGTATTGGAGTGGCCATCACAAAGCCCTGACCTCAATCCTATAGAAAATTTGAGGGCAGAACTGAAAAAGCGTGTGCGAGCAAGGAGGCCTACAAACCTGACTCAGTTACACCAGGTCTGTCAGGAGGAATGGGCCAAAATTCACCCAACTTATTGTTGGAAGCTTGTGGAATGCTACCCAAAACGTTTGACCCAAGTTAAACAATTTAAAGACAATGCTACCAAATACTAATTGAGTGTATGTAAACTTCTGACCCACTGGGAATGTGATGAAAGAAATAAAAGCTGAAATAAATCATTCTCTCTACTATTATTCTGACATTTCACATTCTTAAAATAAAGTGGTGATCCTAACTGCCCTAAGACAGAGAATTTTTACTAGGATTAAATGTCAGGAATTGTGAAACTGACTTTAAATGTATTTGGATAAGGTGTATGTAAACTTCCGACTTCAGCTGTAGATGTTAATGAGAGCGTGAGAGAAAGGAGAGTGAGAGGTAAGAAATGCGATCATAGGCCTTTTCCCCACATTGAAACGGTGCTCACACCCACCCTCTGCTCACGCTGTGTGTATGAGTGTGTGTGTGTGTTGGATATATGTCTTCCTGTGTGTACAGTAAGGACAAGGAACTCTCCTCTCCTCCATCTTTCTCCTCCAGTCTTTGGTGCGTGGTAGGAATGTAAAAGCCATCTGACTTCGAATGGAAACTCCAGTGGTGTGTGGTGTGATTGACCATCTAACTTGACTGTATTAACATTCAGACCCTGCCTGGCTCAGAGTATTATACACTCCATCCATCGGTGCGAGTCCTCCTCCATCTTGGCTCAGTGCTGGCTCCATCACGCCCATGCCTTTGGCCCACTGCCCGGTGTGGCTCCGTGATGAGCCAGGCAGGTCCAGTTTCAGTCTCTGCCCATGCCACGGAGGGAAACAGAAACGTCATCCCCGGCCCAAAGTTATAATTTTCATCTGTTAATTACATAGAGGCTCAGAATGGCTAAATATACCGGCAGCCGGGGCCTGGGGGAGGGGGGGTGAAAGGGGCCCCAGGATCCCAACCCTCTTCCCAAACACAGAGGGGGTTGGAGGGGGCACGGAGGCCTGCTGGAGCCCTGTGGCTTCGGGAGCTCCACTCTACTTCTGAAAACACGCTGGAAAAAAAGTGAGAGAGAGAGAAAGAAAGAAAAAAGGAGGGGAGTGGGGGGCTGTGATTGCAGCGGAGGCCAATCGTGATGCTCTGATTGCTCCCAGTGGTTGTGGTTCGGGGGGGGGGGGGGGGGGAGTAGCTCTTTGCCAGATGTTGTCGTTCCTCTGTTTAAGTTACATGCTACATGGAATACACACAGGGAGACGGATGTTATTGCTGAAACATAATCAAGGCAAGACAAGGTTCTGTACCTGACAAGACCCAGCCGCTGCCTCTCGCAGCAACCTTCAGACAGACACTACTAGATGTAGACTCTAGTGGTGCAAGGGTTCTGGAAGAGAATGACCTGTAGACTTATTGATGGGAGAGTGAGTTGGTAGATGTAACGTTATTGATGGTGGTTGGGGTGAGAATTGTCATTGTGCCTGTCACTGTTGCGACTCCAGAGATTGATGGCCTCCAGAGGTGTAGTAGCAAGAAGTGATGTGGATGGTCGTCAGGCGAGATGGTCGCCATGGTGATGGGCAGGGGTTTGCAACGTTGTCGACGGCGACCACAAGAAGAGCAGCTGCTGCACTCAAGTGGAAAAACAAGAGCACCGAGAGAAACAGAACGTTAAAAAAGAGACATGCTCAGAACATGGGTGTATTTTTAGAGCAGAATAATTTCACAGTTGAGTAAAAACAGGTCAATTTGGACACGTCCCGTCTCGTGCCTTTCCAGTTACCCCTTCATCTCTTAGATGCGATTGTCTCAGTGAACGTGACCAAACTCTCCTCATAAACAAACGTCTTCAAATGAGGAACCAGTAGGCTGAAGTGTATCACTCTCTCTCCACTTAGTGTGTGGTAGTTGTTGGGGAGACGGGGAGAGAGAGAGAGAGAGAGGGAGGGAGAAGAGGAAGAATGAGACAGGAAAGCCCAGGAGGGTTGTAAAGGGAGAATGAAATTCTCGTATCATCTTCTCTCTCTCTCTCTCTCTCTCTCTCTCTCTCTCTCTCTCTCTCTCTCTCTCTCTCTCTCTCTCTCTCTCTCTCTCTCTCTCTCTGTCTGTCTGTCTGTCTGTCTGTCTGTCTGTCTGTCTGTCTGTCTGTCTGTCTGTCTGTCTGTCTGTCTGTCTGTCTGTCTGTCTGTCTGTCTGTCTGTCTGTCTGTCTGTCTGTCTGTCTGTCTGTCTGTCTGTCTGTCTGTCTGTCTGTCTGTCTGTCTGTCTGTCTGTCTGTCTGTCTGTCTGTCTGTCTGTCTGTCTGTCTGTCTGTCTGTCTGTCTGTCTGTCTGTCTGTCTGTCTGTCTGTCTGTCTGTCTGTCTGTCTGCCTGCCTGCCTGCCTGCCTGCCTGCCTGCCTGCCTGCCTGCCTGCCTGCCTGCCTGCCTGCCTGCCTGCCTGCCTGCCTGCCTGCCTGCCTGCCTGCCTGCCTGCCTGCCTGCCTGCCTGCCTGCCTGCCTGCCTGCCTGCCTGCCTGCCTGCCTGCCTGCCTGCCTGCCTGCCTGCCTGCCTGCCTGCCTGCCTGCCTGCCTGCCTGCCTGCCTGCCTGCCTGCCTGCCTGCCTGCCTGCCTGCCTGCCTCTTCTTTCTCTGTCTCTCTCTTCTTTCTCTGTCTCTCTCTTCTTTCTCTCTCTCTCTCTTCTTTCTCTCTCTCTCTCTTCTTTCTCTCTCTCTCTCTCTTCTTTCTCTGTCTCTCTCTCTTCTTTCTCTGTCTCTCTCTCTTCTTTCTCTGTCTCTCTCTCTTCTTTCTCTGTCTGTCTCTCTTCTTTCTCTGTCTGTCTGTCTGTCTGTCTGTCTGTCTGTCTGTCTGTCTGTCTGTCTGTCTGTCTGTATATGACTAATGAGAACATGGAGTCGGATGATACGAGCACCAGAACTCCCTTGGTGGCATTGAAGTGCTGCACAGCCAGGGAGAAGGTTGATGTGGCTGGGTCTCTCACCTCAGTCTTCCACCCCCCATTCTCCTTCATGTACCAACAGCTCATACTAGTTAATTATTCATCAAGCTAATGATAATGCTCCATGGGGCGAGACCTGCACACAATGCATTTAAGTGCAGTGGGTGTGCTGTAAAGCAGGGGTTTTCAAACTGGGGTCTGTGGCACCCAAGGTTTTATTTTTTTAATGCTCGCTGCAACAGAATACCATCGTGCATGCCATTTTTATGTCTCTGCATCCGGTATAAGGGAAGTTACAGGTAGTGTCACGTGCCAATGCTAGCTAGCGTTAGCGCAATGACTGGAAGTCAGGAACAGTTAGCAAGCTATCCGACTCTGGGGAAGTAGACAAATGACTTCATTGCAAAATCTCAAACTATCCATTCAATATGGAGGAAAGTACAGTCGTTGGAGCTAATTACATGTTTTTTATCTATCTAAAAAAATTCTAAGTGGTCATTTTCTGGATGGAAAAACAGAGAGAATTGAAAATTCAGGGCACACGGCCGTAGATGTTGTTATAATGTTTGAGCAGAGGAACACAGCATTAGCCATGGCAAAATGCATAGAATTGCAGGAAATTAGCTTTAAAACGGTAAAATTGTCTCTCAGCGCCATGCCAAACAGTGTAGAATTGCTTGAAATTTGCTTCAAAACGGCTAAATGTTCTTATCTCAATTGAATTTGTTTTCGAAATTGCTTTACTACAGCAACGTTTTCTCTACACTGCCAAGATGCCTCTCTAGCTAGTTTAGAGTTTACACTTCCTTTATCAAACTGTCTACCAAATCTATTCATTTTTTAAATGTTGATTACTTCTACTTGCCAATAGCATTCACCTGATGATAAGAAAATATGTGATTTATTTTTTTGCTAACATATGATGGGGGGCCCTGGGTCACTGGTTTGGCTGGGCGGGGGCCCTAGGTCACTGGTTTGGCTGGGCGGGGGCCCTGGGTCACTGGTTTGTCTGCGCGGGGGCCCTAGGCCACTGGTTTGGCTGGGCGGGGGCCCTAGGCCACTGGTTTGGCTGGGCGGGGGCCCTGGGTCACTGGTTTGGCTGGGCGGGGGCCCTGGGTCACTGGTTTGGCTGGGCGGGGGCCCTGGGTCACTGGTTTGGCTGGGCGGGGGCCCTAGGTCACTGGTTTGGCTGGGCGGGGGCCCTGGGTCACTGGTTTGGCTGGGCGGGGGCCCCAGGTCACTGGTTTGGCTGGGCGGCGGCCCTAGGTCACTGGTTTGGCTGGGCGGGGGCCCTGGGTCACTGGCTTGGCTGGGCGGGGGCCCTAGGTCACTGGTTTGGCTGGGCGGGGGCCCTGGGTCACTGGTTTGGCTGGGCGGGGGCCCTGGGCTAGAACAGTTTGAAAACCCCTGCCATAGGGTGGATGTGTGTCTTCTCAATCAAGGCACACATCCTCCAAGCACTTCCAACCCCTAGTCCTCATGCAGGCATCTTCCAAGCTCTTCCAACCCCTAGTCCTCATGCAGGCATCTTCCAAGCACTTCCAACCCCTAGTCCTCATGCAGGCATCTTCCAAGCTCTTCCAACCCCTAGTCCTCATGCAGGCATCTTCCAAGCTCTTCCAACCCCTAGTCCTCATGCAGGCATCTTCCAAGCTCTTCCAACCCCTAGTCCTCATGCAGGCATCTTCCAGTACAGTACAGCCAGTGGAGGAATTCTGACCACACTGAAGACTATACTTAACAAACCCAGCCACAAGAGAACTCCATATTTAGGGATATTAGTGCCCTGTGTGTGTGTGTGTGTGTGTGTGTGTGTGTGTGTGTGTGTGTGTGTGTGTGTGTGTGTGTGTGTGTGTGTGTGTGTGTGTGTGTGTGTGTGTGTGTGTGTGTGTGAGTGAGTGATCATATCTGTCTCATTCTGCTCTCCATCTGCCTGCTACTTCTCCATCTTTTGTTTCTGCTTTACATCTCTGTCTCTCTCTCTCGGTCTCTCTCTCTGTCTCTCTCTCGATCTCTCTCTCGGTCTCTCGCTCGGTCTCTCTCCAATTCAAAGAGCTTTATTGGCATGGGAAACATGTTTACATCGCCAAAGCAAGTGCAATAGATAATAAACATAGGTGAAAAAAACGATCAGAAATGAACAGTAAACATTACACTCACAAAAGTGTCAAAACAATAGAGACATTTGAAATGTTATATTATGGCTATGTGTACAGTGTTGTAACAATGTGCGAGTAGGGAAATTAAATCAACATAAATATGGGTTGTATTTATAATCTCTATCTCCTCTCTTTCTCTTCCTCTCTCGCTCTCTGGCCTGCTAGGTTTCAGGCTGGCTGGCTGACTCATGTATCCCATGTTCCCCTTAGGCATTAGTGGGGTCATGGATGTTCACTGAAGGATATATTGGACACACCCACCTCCTTGTATCCCACCGATATCCACATTCAGCCAATCAGCTCTCTCTGAGCTCTCCACTCAGCCAATCATCTTCCGCTATGTGTCTCACCCCAGTAGTGCCATGTTCCCTGTAATCACTGTATGCATCAATGCGTGCATTTGGTGGTGTTGTGCGCCTGAATATGTGTCATTGCTTGTAAGGGGAATCCGGGTCAGATGGATGTGTCTGTGAGAGTGTGGATCAGTCTGGGTTGGCCCAGGTTAGAACCCACATGGTCTCACATGGTTCAACTATAACAGCATGAGGTCACCACACACACACACACACACACACACACACACACACACACACACACACACACACACACACACACACACACACACACACACACACACACACACGTATAATGCATCCATAATGTGCTGTCTGCGTTCCTGTGGGGGAAGTCGAGGGTCAGGTGTGTCTAATTTGTTTGTTTCCCGTCTGCTGGAGAGATGGGGCGTGCTGTGTCAGTCAGACAGTCATGCAGTCAGACAGGGCCAGGCAGGGAGGGACCACCCTGCTCCTCTCAGCTGTGTAAATGGGTTCGAGGTGAGGGGGACGAAGACGTAAGAGGACTCCGCTCTTGTTTCCCCAACTCCACCTGCCGCTGGCCTCCTACCACTCTTTCCTCCTCACAACAGGTGTGACCTCACCCCTGATCTCCCGTCAGAGTACCCTGTCCCAGCCCTAGCCATAACCATTAGAAAGGGAACCTAAAACTGACTGTAGACCAGTGCTTACATTACCTCACACCAACACCATCTTTTCCAAGCACATCCATCCCCTGCACTGAAAACCCTATGATGACAGCCATCCTACTACAGTAAAACTAACTGTGTGTGGGTTTCCACTCTGTTCTCACATCTGCCGTTGAGCTGCATGGTATGTCTGCCCTCTAGTGGTCAGAGAGCTGTAACTGCGCCTTCTGTGGACTCAGCCTTTGGCCTCTGTGTGTCGTGGATTTGTAGGAGATTAGAGTTAAAATTAACCTGCTTAAAAGAGACCGTTCCTTTTTTATCCATCCACTGTTTTTCATAGGATCCACTGCTGGGAGTAATGGTCGTCTGTCTAGACTGTTCTGCTATCTAATGTTTTCTGGACTGACGGGCGGAGTCCACCAGTTAGCCAGCCTCTCTCGTTCTCTCTTCCTCTCGTTTTCACTGTGCTTACTGTATGTGTCTCTAGCTACACACAGGGAGTTATAGTGACAGTGGAAGGCTGTGTAGAGTGGTGGATTCCTCTGGGCTGGCCATGACTCTGACCTGGAAACATAGACCTAGAGGAAAACCTCTCAACACACACACACACACACACACACACACACACACACACACACACACACACACACACACACACACACACACCTTCATAGCCACCTTGTCCTCAGTGACCCTAGTTTCTTCTTGTTAAACTCTTGTCTGTGTCTGTGTTTACTGAAAACATCCCCCTGTTTTGTCCGCGTAGTCATTTGCTTGATCTCGCTCACTGACACGGAACGTCTCACTCTCTCTCTAACACAGCTCAATGGCTGGGGCGGCAGGTAGCTTAGTGGTTAGAGCGTTGGACTAGTAACCGAAAGGTTGCAAGATCAAATCCCCGAGCTGACAAGGTCTGTCGTTCTTCCCCTGAACAAGGCAGTTAACCCACTGTTCCTGTTGGTGTCTCTATGTATCTCTCCAGTGGTGGAAAAAGTACCCAATTGTCATACTTCAGTAAAAGTATAGATTCTTTAATATAAAGTTGTAAAAGTGAAAGTCACCCAGTAAAATACTACTAAAGGTATTTGGTTTTAAATATACTTAAGTATCAAAAGTAAAAGTAGAAATCATTTCAAAATCCTTATATTAGCAAAGCGGACGGCACCATGTTCTTGTTTTTAAAATGTACGGATAGCCAGGGGCACACCATTTGTGTTTAGTCAGTCCTCCAGAACATAGGCAGTAGGGATGACCACGTGTTCTCTTTATAAGTGTGGGAATTTCACAATTTTACTGTCCTGCTAAGCATTCAAAATGTAACAATGTAACAATACCCCTGCATCTCTCTGATATAGATCCTGCCTGATGTCTTGATCAGCTAGCTGTGTGTATGAGGGTTGTTTTGGCTGGTGGTTCTCAGTCAGTCAGTGAAGAATGGGAGTGGGCCTGCTCTGCTCTGCTCTGCTGTGTCTCCATCGGACTGGGTCTCCATCGGACTGGGTCTCCATCGGACTGGGTCTCCATCGGACTGGGTCCCCATCGGACTGGGTCCCCATCGGGCTGTGTCCCCATCGGGCTGTGTCCCCATCGGGCTGTGTCCCCATCGGGCTGTGTCCCCATCGGGCTGTGTCCCCATCGGGCTGTGTCCCCATCGGGCTGTGTCCCCATCGGGCTGTGTCCCCATTAGGCTGTGTCCCCATTAGGCTGTGTCCCCATTAGGCTGTGTCCCCATCAGGCTGTGTTAGTTAATCTGCTGGCCGGTGGTGTCGGCGTCACTATGAAGGGGATTATCTACCAACTAATCTGTCTGTGAGCAGGCGCTCCCTCCGCTTTCTCTCTCTCTCACTCTCTTTCACTCCCTCACTCACTCACTCACTCACTCACTCACTCACTCACTCACTCACTCACTCACTCACTCACTCACTCACTCACTCACTCACTCACTCACTCACTCACTCACTCTCTGGCTCGGTGGTGCCCATGGCAGGGAGGGTGAAGGGCCGGGGCGGCTGTATGGTAGGCTGGGGGCAAGAGGCGAGCAGTGTGGCGTCTCTCCAGAGATTAGCGGCGTGTGCCGAAATCTCACACTCTTTGATTTCAGGACTTCAAGGGCTTTAGGGGCGGATGCGAGGTTACGATGACGAAGAAGTGAAGACGACAAGCCACAGACAGACAGGCGTACAGATGTTCCCTTTCTCCCGGGATGTTCAGGCGCTAGTGGTGTTTAGGCCTCATCCAACCGCAACGTAGCAGGAATGTGTACCTGTGCGCCAATCAGCAGCCAGCATGGGTCACTGGTGGCAACGGTGGTATTGTGACAGCGCACGGTGTGTGACTACTTTGTCCTCCGTGTGAACTGCAACTCAACACCTTTTCTCTCCGCTCTTTTGTTGCTTGCTTCTCCTTCTCCTGTTTTTGTAAATATCTCCACAGCTCATTAGAGAGAGGGAGAGGTGGAGAGACAGTGATCTATTGTTCCCAATTGGGCTTGTCTGTTATTGGCAAAACTCCACGGCAAAATTCAGTGTGAGTCTCTCACAATGCTGCACTTGTGATAAGCAGATCGTTTTCATTGATTGAACCAGGTATGCTCATCGTAGGGTGGTGCCAGGTTATGATGTCATACACACAGTATCCCCTGTCAAGGCCAGTCCCCTTCTGAAGCTTCCATCTGGCTGTGGTCTTTTTCTGAATGGGACGTCCCCCCTGAGTGATCTGCTCCTGGTGTCTCTCTGTCCGGTCCTGGTGTCTCTCCGTCCGGTCCTGGTGTCTCTCCGTCCGGTCCTGGTGTCTCTCCGTCCGATCCTGGTGTCTCTCCATCCGGTCCTGGTGTCTCTCCGCCCGATCCTGGTGTCTCTCCGTCCGGTCCTGGTGTCTCTCCGTCCGCTCCTGGTGTCTCTCCGTCCGCTCCTGGTGTCTCTCCGTCCGGTCCTGGGCGGGTTCTGCTTGGCGGTCTGTCAGAACCCAAACCTCCGGTCTGACCACAGGCTGAACACAACCCCTCACGGTCACAGCCCACAGTCACAGCACAGCCCACAGCCTATAAGATTTGAGTCTTCATGAGAGCGTAATTACACCCCAGCAGTGTATTTATACACGTGTGTGACTCTATGGACCACGTGTGTGTCTGTGTGTGGAAGGAGCATTCCCTTTTGTGTAGTGTGTTTGTGTACAGTTTGTACGTCTGCACATTTTGTATTGTATATAGCTGGTGGGTGTTTATCACAGGAGGTTGGTGGAACCTTAATTGGGGAGGACAGGTGGTAATGGTATCAAATACATCAAACATGGTTTCCATGCGTTTGATGCCATTCCATTCGCTCCGTTCCAGCCGTCATTATGAGCCGTCCTCCCCTCACCAGCCTCCACTGATGTTTATTGTATTTCGACATACACTAGGTGAGCCTGCAAAGTGTATTTTCTGTGTGTGACTGGAGAGCACGGTGTGTGTGTGTGTGTGTGTGTGTGTGTGTGTGTGTGTGTGTGTGTGTGTGTGTGTGTGTGTGTGTGTGTGTGTGTGTGTGTGTGTGTGTGTGTGTGTGTTTTAGAGAGTGTGTGTACCATGTGTGTGTTCCGGTGTTGTGGCCGTGTTGGTGCTTGCCCTGCTGTATGGCAGCAGGTGAAACCAGTCTAACCTCATCTGTAACTGGTCTATGTAGTGAGTTTCTAGAGAGAGGATCAGGGCATGAAGCCTTAGCTCTGTCAGACTCACCATGGTCACCTGCCTGCCACTCAGGACCCCTGGAGGTTTGGTGAGAACTCTGCTGTGTGTGTCACTGTTTGTTTTAGTGTTTGTGTGTGTGAATTCATGACTTAGTGTGAGGGGGCGGGAGGGCAGTGTCAAATTGATGTCCAATTGCAGCTGTTTTATTCTGGTCTGCCTGGCTGGCGGTGGTGCTGCTGGAGTGAAGTGGCAGCCTGTTGCTCTCTCTGTCTCTTTTCTTTGTGTTTGAAATCTGACTTTTTGGGGGGGGGGGCCTGAGCGGCGGGAGGTGAAGGGGGGTGGGAGTTGAGTGCTGGCATCATAGCTGTGTCACTGTGTCTGTGTCTCTTTCACACATACACAAGCGCCACTAAACTCCCTGTACACACACAGGGCAGGACAGAGCCACATGGACCTGCTGTTGGATTTAGGCAGACCACATCACCAGCCTACAGTTAAACTCCATCCGGACTTCAAGAGTGGAGCACAGTGTCGGGGCCCGGCCCTCAGTGTTCACAGTGTACATGTTGGATGTTGTGTGTGTGTGTGTGTTTTTGGCTCTCTCAAAGTGGATTTTGCGTGACAGATTGGAATGATCGTGGCGTGAAATGATCGTGGAGATTCTGGAGTGCAGAAAGGAGGGAACAGAGGAGGGAGAGCGTGAACGAGGGACAGAGACGGAGCGAAGGATGAATTGGTAGAAGTGAAGCCGTACAACGAGCTGGAGGCTGACAGAAGGAGAGGAAAAAAAGAGATTCAGGAAGAGAGAGACAGGGAGGGTGGGAAAGAAAGAGAGCGAGAGGAGGAGGGAGGACAGAGGAGACAGAGGAGCCCAACCCTCTAGCTGTAACAGTTTGTGTGTTAGGGGGGGTTGACAGACACAGTGGCTTTGTGTCCTGCTGAACACCACTGGACAGGACACTGCTGTGCTGGAAGAGGAGAGGCACTGTCAGTTAGTCTGTCAGTCGCTCTGTCAGTCAGTCAGTCAGACCGTCTGTCTGTCTGTAGGGAAATTAGACCTCTCTGCTACCACTCTGGCGTACATCTGCTCTCCAGGACTTCTTTAATATCATTTCAGGGCCTAGGACGCCCCACCACGGCATGCGTGCACCCCCCAGCGTGTGTGTGTGCCTTGGAAAGCTCCTTCACATCCTTGGAGGGCAGGAGTTTGAGACTATGATGTGGAACTAAAAGCATGCATCTTGGAGACGTGCCAGCATCAGGATGGAGAGGAACACCGAGGAGAACAGGGGACTAGACTGAACTGAATTGGTTGGAACTATTGGGATTTTGTTTTTTCAGGGATGATCTTGGTCCATCTGAAGAGCTACTCAGCCCTCTTGGCTTCTGCTTTCACTGATTGGTTTATCTCAATGGAAGAATGACTTGGCCAGAGAGGATGCAGGTGTTACACTGACACCTGTGTTGTTTACTGGAAAATAGCGTGTTTGTGCGATAGTGTCAAGACTTTGCCCCCTCCTGTGTGTGGCCCATGTTGGCATCGGGTCGGCCCGTGTTGGGTAATCTCTGTGCCCCCATGCCCGCGGCTATACCCCCCTACCCTGCTCTACCAGCTAGGTCAGAGTGGTGCTTCCAGAATCCCGTAGGGGTGGACTGTAGTGCCGCCGAGCCTCGCTGTATCTGGTTGGCAGTGCTGCGTGGTGCCCCCTTGCCCTCGCCCCCCACCATGAGGCCAATCCCAGTCAGCAGCCGTGCCCAGCAACGTTCTCACCAGCCCAGGGTAAGGACTGTGCCCAGATCTCACCACACCCCTGTAAGGTGGAGGTTTGTGGGTCTACCTCAGAATCTCAGTTGAGGTATCCATATAGTTATGTGGAACTGGTGTTTTGCTAATTGTGCAGTGTGTATGCTTGTTTGTGTGTTAGCGAGAGAGAGCTTCTCCTCATGTGTTTTTCTCTGTCTGTCACAGGAGGTTGGTGGCACCGTAATTGGGGAGGACGGGCTCGGGGTAATGGCTGGAACGCAATGAGTGGTTTCCATGTGTTTGATGCCATTCCATTCGCTCCGTTCCAGACATTATTAAGAGCCGTCCTCCCCTCAGCAGCCTCCACTGCTGTGTATGTGGCAGTGTGATGCTGAATGTGAGCGACAATAATGCAGTAATCATTAAGCATCGGCTGTAGTTGTGTTGTCCTCTTTAGGGGGTTGTGCCATATTGACTGTTTCCACCTGGAGGGGCGTGACTAATTAGTGAGTTAAGGCAGATGAAGGGGCTTGTTATGTGGCAGTTTGAGGGGGGGGGTGGAGGGGCAATGCGCCCTCCAGGCCTGCAGAATTCAGGGCATCTCTCATCCATGTGCACTCAGTGTGTGTGTGTGTGTGTGTGTGTGTGTGTGTGTGTGTGTGTGTGTGTGTGTGTGTGTGTGTGTGTGTGTGTGTGTGTGTGTGTGTGTGTGTGTGTGTGTGTGTGTGTGTGTGTGTGTTGAAACGCAGTGTGTGTTTGCTTTCTCTCTCTGTCTCTCTCTCAGACATGCAGTTGAGAAATGGCGGCTTGGGGAATGTGGGCAGGCAGGGGAAAGAGCAGCCAGGGCCAGGCTATAGTATACAGACACAGCTGGCGTAAACACACTGTCTGTGTACAGTAATGGCCTCTCGCAGTAATGTGTACAGCATCAGTCCTGGAATCTCCGCCAGCTCCCTCTGTAATTGTGTTGACCAGGATAGTAACACCAGTAATGTGTACAGCATCAGTCCTGGAATCTCTCAGTATCTCTCTCTGATGGGAGTAGACACATTTTGATACATCCAGTAGCCTGATAGACTTTACTGTTGCCTGTATGCCACTGAGTGTAGGGTTTAAGGAGAGTTTGGGTTATTATGGCTAGGATCTGTGGATGTAGACTGAACAACAATATAAATGCAGCATGCAACAATTTACAGTTCTGTTGGCAGCCAGGCCCAGCCAATCAGAATACGCTTTCCCCCACAAAATGGCTTTATTACGGACATGTAGATTAAAAGCTCCGGTTAGACAATTTCATTGGTTAGACAAACGATAAGAGGATAATTATGCAGATAGTAATGTGGTGCTAGCCTCGGCACTCCAGTCCTACCTATTTCCCCCATGGGGTGTAGGTTAGAGACCGTTTTGGGGAGGGTGGGTGAGGGGGGTGTTACTGGAGATTCATATTCAGCAGAGTTGCTCGAGGAGAAAACCCTGTTCAACTGATGTGACATCAACTGACTTGATCTGACAGAGGGCTCAGACAGGTTCTTGAGCACACACACACACACACACACACACACACACACACACACACACACACACACACACACACACACACACACACACACACACACACACACACACACACACATACACACAGACAGTGGAATTCAGGCGGTTGTGTAAAAGACAGAGACGTTATTGTTGAAGCTGTGCGTCAGGTTTGCTGAATGACTGTTTATCCTCTATTGTGAAATACTGTATGTGTTTAAAAGGCTGTCATGGTGCGGCTGGCCTTTTCAACTGTACCGACACACAGTCAGATGTCGGCTGTCATGCTAGTTTGAACTAGGATGTATTCAGGCTTGGAGAGGAGCCGGAGTAGAGACAATGATACAGGTGGGAGGGCCTTTGATACACAGTAGCTAGGGCCCTGGGTTTTTCCTGATCTGACCAGGAAGAACTATTGAACCTTAAAGTAGCAGTGCTTGTCACTTCAGTTTGTATCCCTTTCTCTTCTCCCTTCCCCCATCCGTCCAGCTCTCAGACCAGTGCTACGGAGCGGACAGTGGGTCTCTGGAATAAAAGCGTGTCAGCGTTTGGAACCTCTGTAAAGGCCAACTTTTCAAACAGGATGCAGCTCTCAACTGTTTGAAAGACCATTGTTCCCCCAGTGTGTGTGTGTGTGTGTGTGTGTGTGTGTGTGTGTGTGTGTGTGTGTGTGTGTGTGTGTGTGTGTGTGTGTGTGTGTGTGTGTGTGTGTGTGTGTGATAGAGGTCTTTCAGGCATTCCTTTCCTTCACCATCAATTGCAACTAATATAGCTTAACAATCACTTCCTAACTGTATCATCTTTAGGCTGGGGATGTACTGTCTCATATGGACATGGATGTTAGAGTAGTGGTGCCCACCCCAATAGCAACACCATGTGGATGTGGTTATATAGACGAATAGGAATGATGGGAAATATTGTGTATGGTTTCCTGGTGTTTTCATTATGGTGCCTGTATATGTGCTAATTATCCTAATTAATGGCATGTGGCAGGGCTCCGTATTGCATAATTTGTGTATCATGATTAACCTATTCATGTGAGCTTGTCCTAGATATCACTACTATGTAACTACGGCTGTACACACCGTTTCTATTCATATACTGTCCATACTGTCTTTACACACCACTATATGTATGTACAGTATATTTATATACATATGTATATATTTATATTCCGGTCTCTGACATTGCTCGTTCTGATATATCTTAATTTCTTTCTTTTATTTTTCTGGATTATGTGTGTATTGTTGTATTATTGCTAGGTATTACTGCACTGTCGTTGCTAGAAACACAAGCGTTTCGCTGCACCTGCGATAGCGTCTGCAAATCTGTGTACGCGACCAATACACTTTCATTTGATTTGAGAGATCTAGGCAGATGTCAGAGAAGTGCAGAGTGAAGTGCCAAATGTTCCCCTTTTGGATTGGCTAGACTAGAGAAAGGTTTCCTCATCTAGAAGGTTGGTGAGAGAGTGGCCGTGGAAAGACTATTAGATATAGCCTAAATACAGTCAGGTTTTACATAAGCTGACAGACAGATGTAAGACCTCATGTCTGGAGTGTAACCTAGAGGCTGGAGTGTAACCTACTGTAGTTAGATGGAGACTTGTTGGGGGGTGGGGGTGTTTAGTGGAGAATAGTCAGGCAGTCACAGACGTCCCACACACTCATGGTCAGGCAGGCAGGCTGACAGGCAGTGGGAATCATCTCTGGCCCGGAGCTCCAGTCTCTGTGTGTTTGGGGTAATCACAGGGTTTGGTATTCTCAGCGCCGGGAGGGGCTGTGTGGTCGAAACCAGCGTGCTGGAACCTGTCTCGCACTTGGCCCAGCCTGCTCTCGCTCCTGCCCTCTCCACTCGCTCCTTCCCTCTCTCTATCATTCTCTTCTTCCCTCGCTCTCCTCACCCCCTCCTTGCCAGTCCCCGTCAGTGTGTGTTTCAACATGCCTCAATCCAACCGCTCCCTCTGGAATTCCCTCTGGCTAGTCTCTTTCTTTCTCTCTTCATATCTTAAGCCTACTCTTTCATTTTTACTCTCTCTTTATTTTCCTCCCTTCTCTTCCCTCCCCCTCACTTTCATGCATCTCTCATTTAAACTTTCTCCCTTGTTATTCTCATGCCTCTCATCTGTTTATGAAATGTGGGAGAGTTGCTTGGGCATTGTGAAACGGTGAGAACAAGGTTACATCATCACCTATATGGAGAGCTGTGCATCGAGCGGGAACGAGGAGAGGAGGACAAAGAGAGGATGTGTTGTAATGGTCACTCCAGCTGGATCATATGGCAAGAATGTATATGTGGTGATGGTGGAAGGGAGGAGAGGGGAGAGCGGTAGAATGGAAGGGAGGGAGGGAGCGCAGACCCCCAACCCCCTGGGGTTTTGTATTTATAGGTGCTCTGTACGCCTGGTTATCCCTCCTCTACGGCACCACACTTCCTGTCCTCAGCCTGCCACTTCCTGTTGTTGAGCGGGCCGGGTGATTGGCCCTGCGAGGTCAGAGTAGTGTGGAGGGGGGAGGGGCACAGGAAGTGAAATATAGGGTTTGTGTTGGGGGTTAACCCCTTACACACGTGGGAACTAACCTATATGGATAGGGCTGAATTGAAATGTTTTTTTACAGAAGAAATATGGAAAGCATATCCATAACCATGGTAGCAATTCAAAGGGAACAGTTTGGAGATTATGGGGAAACGATAAGACCAAAGGTGAGGACAGTTCATCTGACACAAGACTGAATCCAAACATTACACTATTGATTTTATGTACGTTTTACTTTTACTGTACTTTTTGCCGCATTTGTTTATAACAAAATCTGAAAATACTCTGAATACATTCAGTAACATGATAAGAATATTCCTGGAAAATGTGGGGTAGGTGCAACATAAGACATAAAAAGAACATGGGTTTGAGTGAGAGGACTAACTGGTGTCTCCAAGTGGCCACACACCTCTCCAAAGTATACACAGTTCCTAAGTCATTTCAGTACACTTTATGACTCAAAGAAGAGTCTTCAACTATAAGGTGCTTTTTGAGCTCTCCTAGCTGTGCCGTTGAGGAACTAGAGCAAGTACACTTGTAGTTGTTTTTTTGGAACACAACCCTGCATCCCCGCGATCACACAATTACCGGTGTTGTTTACGCAATCCAAAAACGGTCCATTTATAAATCACAATGGAAATGTGAAGTGCACACTTGTATGACATCAAAGCAGTATTTATTATAACTTTCAACCTCTCATCTTTCAAAATACGTTGAGTCCTCTTCATTTACAGCACTTCCCTCATTCAGACATCAACACATTTGCAAAGGTTTCCCAATTAGTGGGAGAGATGGGGCCAACTTCATCACCGGGTGCTCAGGTTCAGAACGGCTGTCAGTCAAAACCCTTAAAGTGCTGTCGAAGTGGAGACCCTGAGCTCTGATGTCATGGATAGCATGTTACGGTACAGCCACTGCGTTTCAATTTAGGCACTTGTCAGTGTCCAAATCTGCCATTTTCAACACGTATACTGGTACGAGTATGAAGGGCTACAGCCAGCTGGGGGCCAGCCATGCTCACCACTCACCTACTAGCATTAAAACATATGGACACACACACACACACACACACACCCTCAGAGGAGAGACACCGGTACAATGAAGTCACTGTACTTCCATAGAGAAGAGTCCCTAGGTATAGGCTCATTTATGTTTAGGAAGGTTGTCTCCCTCCCATCCCTGTTTGGTCAGGTGGTTGTGTTTGAATGACATATGTGGGTTGGAGCAGCAGCATCAGGGTGTTAGTTCTCACGTGTATCTGTCATGTTTGGTATTTGCCTTCTTTGGGGAAAATGAGTGGAAATCTACTCAGAATCACCCTGACCCTTTCACGCCACGCTGGTGCAAGGTGAACAAGGTCAGTCCTGATTGATTACAGACATTCCTTAATTGTCTAGAGTTCCGTCCTGAGCATTCCTGAGTGAGCTCGGGACGGAACACCCATCCCCCGCTCCCCTCCGTCTAGACCTGGGCTCTTCCTGACAGCGGCCGCAACCCCCAGGACCCCCTAGTGGTTTATAGGACATTGTTGTGGTGCTGGGTGCCATGTGGGGACTGCCTGACCCTATGGGCCAGCCGTGCTCACCTCTCACCTACTAGCATTAAAACATATGGATACGCACACACACTCATTGTCCGCCAGTCTCCCAGGACAGAAACAGACACATTCCTATTCTTGCCTGCAGGGGAAGTCACTAATGAAGTAACCAGCAGCCCATTAAGTGGTGATGTCACTCTGAGGCCTGGCTCTTGTAGGATGTCGTTTGACCTTTGTTCCAGTTCCATAAAGTTATGAAAGTTTTTCCTGGGAATACTTGGTGGAAGGAGGAACTGGTTAAGTACTGATGGAGTGTTGACTATTGGAGTGACATAAGTGATTGTTTTGGGGATATGACCTGAGTCTCACGTGTTTTTATTCTCTCTCTGTTCAACAGGCAAAGGGGTGGAGAGATGGGCTCTCCTCGGCCGGTGACAACCCTCGGCCTGCGATGGGGGCGGGAGGAGAGGGGGTCGGCGTTGGCTGGCAGGGTCCCCGGACGCTACTACTCCAGAAGAACACACAGGGCTTCGGCTTCACGCTGCGACACTTTATTGTCTACCCACCAGAGTCTGCCCTGCACACCAGCCTCAAGGTACCACCACTGGACACAACACCAGACAGTGACAACTGGGGCTTTAAAAGAATAATCCACTCAAATCTACAAATTCCTATGATTTACATTGTTAAATAACGCTAATATGTGAGAGCAACATATGTTGTGAAGAAAAATTGCATTTCGTCGTTTATAATAAATTAGGAAGCAAAAAACATACTTGTAGAAATCTGCAGAGCTCAAGTCGACTACAAAACCCACAATGCAATGCTCTCTCTAGAAAGGCTGGCTGGCTAGCTAAAAAATTGCTTCACACCATAGTACCAAAGTCAATATCAGCATGTGAAGTAGTTACAGTAGCTAGTTGTAAAACCCCTGAAACAAACTGCACTATCAAATTTGGCATTTTATTAGGATCCCCATTATCTGTTGCGAGAGCAGCAGCTACTCTTCCTGGGGTCCACACAAAACATGAAACATGACATAAAACAGAACATTAATGGACAAGACCAGTTCAAGGACAGAACTACATTAATTTCAAAAAGGCACACGTAGCCTACATATCAATACATACACACAAACTATCTACGTCAAATAGGGGAGAGGCGTTGTGCCGCGAGGTGTTGCTTTATTTATTAGTTACAATATCACCATGTTCGACATGGTAGAGATCGCGTTTCTAGCGCAAAGCTGTGTGAGTCCGGTTGCTATGGCAACTCGAGGAGAAAACAGGTTTGTGCCATGGTAGTTGAAGGAAGAAAGGTTATTCATTTGACGGTGCACTGTGAACTTTGAGGACATTTCAGCAAAATATAGACTTTGTTGTGACGATATAGACAGATGGATGTGTTCTACACAAGTATGCCCCTATTGGCTTATTTGGCGATATGGAGTGTTCAGGTAATTGTTTTACAAGCGTCATGAAATGTGATAGTTTGTTATCCCTATTTCCAGGGAGGAGAACCGTATCATGATGAAGTATCTCGTCACATTTCATTTCTAGGGTGGATTATCCCTTTAAGACTGAGCCAATCATATCACATGGGCAGTAAGGCTGAGTCAATCAGATCGCTGGGGCAGTAAGACGGGACCAATCAGATCACAGGGCAGGAAGGTCGTAGATCGATCCCGAACACAGGAGCAGTAAGGTCAAGAGAATCAGGACACAATGGGGGACAAGCCAAGCATAGCCAATTAAATGCAGGGATTGAACAAGCGTAGCCAATTAAAGTTTTTGGGTAGACTCATATGAGTTAATCAGATTAGGGACATAGACAGATGGATGTCATAAGAAGAGCTGTGTCATTAGAGTAGAGATGGATAAGCAAGTGAAGAACAGAAGGGAAAGGGTGATACACAACCTCCATACTCCTGTAGGACCGATTTACAGATAGAGAGAGAGAGAGAGAATTCCATTAAGCCTGTTTTGCTGTCTATAGACAGACAATTCTACCACTGCCAGTGTACCTTTTGGCTCACGTATACCTTTTTCCAAAAGGAGGACACTGCTGTAAGAAACAGTAACAGACAACAACGGTGTTTTACTGAAAGATATACTGTACAGCCATTCAGCACCACAGATAACAATCTCATCAGAAAAAGCATCATCCCGGTGGGTGTTTTGTTTTGTTCTCCGAGTTGTCGGGGCAGACAGAGCTACAGATGTGAAACAGAGCAATGGGGGGGGGGGTTACAGCCAAAACAAGGGCCCTATTATGATGAACCTTCAACCCCCAGCCCAGCAGCTGCAGTAAGGACAGGACACAGAAACTGTGTCCCAAAAATGGCACCCTATTCCCTATATTGTGTACTACAGCCCCATCGGCCCTGGTTAAAAGTAGTGCACTATAAAGGGAATAGGGTGCCATTTGGGACACATGAGTGTCAATAGGTTCTGTTGTCCTGGCCTGCCTGGTACCACTTTCATATTACCCCCAGCCTGGACCGGCAGTACCATGCCTTCTAACAGAACCACCACGGACAATGGGCCCACTGCTGCCTGTCCTGTCCTGTCCACAGGGTCACATGCTGCTGTGAGGGGCAGCGAGTGGCACAGAGAACGCAGCCCTCTGTCCCTACCCATCTGAAGGGGCCTCAGGGGTGACTGCCCCTCATTAGGGCCCCATCAAAGACCTGTATGATGTGACTCCCTTCATCATGGACACGTGCCTGATGATTGTCCTAATGGACTGATCAGTGCATGCATGGCAGCTGACCCTAACCCTACATCTATATCCAGAGAGAGCGAGAGAGAATCAGAGAGGAATGTAGAGATGAGGATAGTGCATCTCCATCTCTCGGTCCTCAGCCCCACCACAGGCCTGCATGTGACCAGACGGGTGGTCAGCTCAGCTGGGGAGCCTCCCTGGCTCCTGGCTCTATTCTGGGGTGGCAGCCCTCCTTTCTCTGGCCATAAACCCCCACTATTGTCTGTGGAGGGCAGGAATGAGCCCACTCAGCTCTGCCTAAAGCCAGGCAGGAGCCGGTCACCCCAAACTGTCCACTCAGCTCAGTGTGTGTGTGTGTATGCGCATGTGTGCGCCTACATCAGTCTATCACCCTATCAAACAGCACCTATGACAGACAGACTGTGTGCTCAGTGCTGCCCTCGTCTGTCTAATGCAGACAACTACACGTGTTTGGCTCTGTGTATGACATCACCACCTGCAGACAGTCAAACCTGTCTGAGTGTCTCTGCTGTGTGTGTGCTGAGTGTTAGGAGCTCCTAAACCAGAACAGGTGTGTTTGTCTGAGAGACCTGGCTGGGATACCACTGAAGTCACTCTTCACATGCTAATCAGTTTGTAAAAGAAGAGCTACATGGTTCACGTGCCATGTAGCTTCACATGCTAATCACCTTCTGAGAATCCGGAGGCGAGCGAGTGAACTCCCATTGCACGTTAGCAAGAAGAATGGAAGGCAATCATTGGAAAATAAAATGAATGACCTACGATTAAGATTATCCTACCAACGGGACATTAAAAACTGTAACATCTTATGTTTTACCGAGACGTGGCTGAACGAAGATACGGACAATATAAAGCTAGCGGGATTTTCCATACCCCGGCAGAACAGAGACGCTAACTCTGGGAAGACGAGGGGTGGGAGTGTGTGTCTATTTGTCAATAACAACGGGTGCGCGATGTCTAATATTAAAGAAGTCTCGAGTTATTGCTCCCCTGAGGTAGAGTACCTCATGATAAGCTGTAGACCACACTATCTACCAAGAGAGTTCTCATCTGTATTATTCGTAGCCATCTATTTGCCACCACAAAGCGAAGCTGGCACTAAGACAGCTCTCAATCAACTCCATAAGGCCATAAGCAAAGAAGAAAATGCTCACCCAGAAGCGGCGCTCCTAGTGGCCGGGGACTTTAATGCAGGTAAACTTAAATCAGTTTTACCAACTTTTTACCAGCATGTCACATGTGCAACCAGGGGGGGGGGGGGTCTGTGACCACCTTTACTCCACACACAGAGATGCATACAAAGCTCTCCCCCGCCCTCCATTTGGCAAATCTGACCATAATTATATCCCCCTGATTCCTGCTAACAAGCAAAAACTAAAGCAGGAAGTACCAGTGACTCACTCAATACGGAAGTGGTCAGATTGCGCGGATGCTACGCTACAGGACTGTTTTGCTAGCACAGACTGGAATATGTTCCGGGATTCATCCAATGGCATTGAGGAATACACCACCTCAGTCATCGGCTTACTCAATAAGTGCATCGATGACGTCGTCCCCACAGTGATTGTACGTACATATCCCAACAAGAAGCCTTGGATTACAGGCAAAATCCGCATCGAGCTAAAGGCTAGAGCTGCCGCTTTCAAGGAGCGAGAGACTAATGCGGATGCTTATAAGAAATCCCGCTATGCCCTCAGACGAACCATCAAACAAGCAAAGCGTCAATACATGATTAAGATTGAACCATACTACACCGGCTCTGACGCTCGTCTGATGTGGCAGGGCTTGAAAACTATTACGAACTACAAAAGGGAACCAAGACGCGAGCTGCCCAGTGACATGAGCCTACCAGATGAGCTAAATGCCTTTTATGCTCGCTTCGAGGCAAGCAACACTGAAGCATGCATGAGAGCACCAATTGTTCTGGATGACTGTGTGATAACGCTCTCGGTAGCCGATGTGAGCAAAACCTTTAAACAGGTCAACATTCACAAAGCCGCTCAGCCATACGGATTACTAGGACGTGTACTCAAAGCATGCGCGGACCAACTGACCAAGTGTCTTCACTGAGTCTGTAATACCTACATGTTTCAAGCAGACCACCATAGTCCCTGTGCCCAAGGAAGTGAAGGTAACCTACCTAAATGAGTACCGCCCCGTGGTACTCACATCGGTAGCCATGAAGTGCTTTGAAAGGCTGGTCATGGCTCACATCAACAGCATCCTCCCGGACACCCTAGACCAACTCCAATTCGCATACCGCCCCAACAGATCCACAGATGACGCAATCTCAATAACACTCCACACTGCCCTTTCTCACCTGGACAAAAGGAACACCTATGTGAGAATGCTGTTCATTGACTACAGCTCAGCGTTCAACACCATAGTGCCCACGTGGTCATGGTCCAAACATACCAAGACAGCCGTGAAGAGGGCACGACAAAACCTTTTCCTCCTAAGGAGACTGAAAAGATTTGGCATGGATCCCCAGATCCTCAAAAAGTTTTACAGCTGCACCATCGAGAGCATCCTGACCGGTTGCATCACCGCCTGTTATGGCAACTGCTCGGCATCTGACCGTAAGGCACTACAGAGGTAGTGCCATCCAGGACCTCAGCTTCCTGCCATCCAGGACCTATATAATAGGCGGTGTCGGAGGAAAGCCCATAAAATTGTCAGAGACTCCAGTCACCCAAGTTATAGACTGTTTTCTCTGCTACCGCACCAGACAATTTACATTGACGCCCCCCTCCCTTTTGTACACTGCTGCTACTCGCTGTTTGTCTGTTACCTATGCATAGTCACTTAGCCCCCACTGACATGTACAGATTACCTAATCTAGCCTGTAACCCCGCACACTGACTCGGTACTGGTGCCCCCTGTATATAGCCTCGTTATTGTTATTCTTATTGTGTTACTTTTTATTATTACTTTTTATTTTAGTCTACCTGGTAAATATTTTCTTCTTCTTGAACTCCACTGTTGGTTAAGGGCTTGTAAGTAAGCATTTCACGGTAAAGTCTACACTTGTTGTATTCGACGCATGTGACAAATAAAGTTTGATTTGATATGTTTTGCACAGAGACAGACACTGCATGAACAAGAGCTTAGGGGACACTTTGAGCATTTGGCAGCTTCCATTCACACAAACAACCACACATGCACACCAGAGGAGGCTGGTGGGAGGAGCTATAGGAGGACTGGCTCATTGTAATGGCTGGGATGGAATAAATGGAACGGTATCAAACGCATCATACATATGGAAACCACATGTTCGACTCTGTTGCATTTATTCCATTTCAGCCATTACATTGAGCCCGTGTTTCCTCACCCAACTCCACCCTTCCTAATACCTGTGTCATTCTGGTTTCCTGGAAAGAGGTAGATGTTCTGTGAACAGGTGTTTAGGTTGCCATGGAGCTTTGTTCCCTGGGTGACATTGTCTGTATGGGCCTGGATATCAGTGTTTAGGTTGCCATGGAGCTTTGTTCCCTGGGTGACATTGTCTGTATGGGCCTGGATATCAGTGTTGATGTTGTTTTTCGTTGTATTCACAGGACGAGGAGAACGGGAATGGAAAGGGTAAGTTGTCTCCCTCAGTCAACACCATCACCACTAGACTCTGGTGTCTCGATGATGTCACCGCCCCTCCTAGCCAGGGTCCCCCTCTAGCTACACTGCTCCCCCTGCAGGAGAGAGCCCCACTGCTGCCGATGACCTTGTGGCCCCAAAACACTGTTCCTAGAACAGTTTGATTCTTTAGCTTGTAATGCCCACTGTTAAGAAAAGGGGTAGTGAACCTGAACTTGGACCTGTGCATAGAGTTGTCCTCTTATTGAGTCTCAATTGGATTATTGGCGGTATTTATGCTCATGTCATGATATTGACGCTTATAGTATATTCCCACTAGGCTCACACTGGTTCACTGTTGGTTGCACATCATTTCAAAGAGATTACGTTGAACCAACATTGAATAGACGATGATTTGACATCTGTGCCCAGTGGGCAATGATTTATTTAATCGTTATCATCAGGTCCTAATTAATCAATTGAAGAATGAAGTGACAGTAACATACTGCATGTGCCATGTAGGGAGAAGTAGGTTGGAGCCAATGGACACCATATTTGTCAAGAATGTGAGAGAGCGAGGTCCCGCTCACCAGGCTGGCTTGTGTACAGGTAAGGAAAATGTCTGTTTTGAAGGAGAACAAGAGGGACGGGAGATTGAGTGTGTGCGGGAACAGTCTGATTTGCAATGGAAATAACCTTAAGAGCATCAGACATGATTACACATGGATGATGGGAGGGAGAGGGAGTCAGGTGCTTCCAATGATTCAACAAGGATACTAACCAGACCATGTTCAGCAAAAACACACACACATTGAAGTTGCATTATCGTCTTAGGAAATTAGTAATGATACTGATGAGAACAGAATGACACAGACTGACAAATACCCAACAGTGTAAGTTGGAGCTAATTAGAGACGTTTTCCTGTTGTGTCTTGCAAGCTAAGCTGGGCAGCATTCCTCTCCCTGCAGCCCAGCCAAGCTAAACCATTACTCCTATATAAATATATACACAGTCTCTCACACACACACACACACACACACACAAACAAACTTGCACCACCAAAACACATCCACACACTAACACATAACGAATGACTCATCCCGTCTCCTGCCAAACACACAAACAGATACAGGCATTTAGCCTCAGGCTTATGATCTGGTATATCAACACACAGCAAACCCCTAGGCGACACTGTGTCCTTCCTGACTTCACAGCAACTACTGCAAGCACATAGTTCTATATTTCCATACACAAATCCTCAGTCCCTATTTCCACCATCCCCCAGCAGGAAGTCTGGGTCTGGGGTCTCCCTGACCTGACCCACCAGGATATCCCTCTGCAGGAGTCCTGTGTCTGTGGGGGTGGAGGGGTTGCTCTCGTTCTTTTTTAATTGAGAGTGTATCACTGAATATCTTTGCTGTGTTTGGTCATACTGGGATTTAAATATGTATGTACGTATGTGTGTTGCAGGGGATCGGCTGGTAAAGGTGAATGGAGAGAGTGTCCTGGGGAAAACCTACTCCCAGGTGATTGCCCTCATACAGAACAGGTAAGAGTCACTGTACTGCGGGTGCGTCTGTGTGTACCCACAGTATGTACAGCGCATTCGTAAAGTATTCATTTTGTTACGTTACGGCCTTATTCTAAAATGGATTAAATCGTTTTCCCCCCTCACCAATCTACACACAATACCCCATAATGACAAAGTAAAAACAGGTTTTTAAAAATGTGTTAAATCCACTTCAATCAGTGTAGATGAAGGGGAGGAGACCGGTTAAAGAAGGTTTTCTAAGACAATTGAGACATGGATTGTGTATGTATGCCATTCAGAGGGTGAATTAAAAATAAACTGAAATGTCACATTTACAGAAGTATTCAGACCCTTTACTCAGTATTTTGTTGGAGCACCTTTGGCAGCGATTACAGCCTCAAGTATTCTTGGGTATGATGCTACAAGCTTGGCACACCTGTATTTGGGGAGTTTCTCCCATTATTTTCTGCAGATCCTCTCAAGCTCTGTCAGGTTGGATGGGGAGCGTCGCTGCACAGCTATTTTCAGGTCTCTCCAGAGATGTTCGATCGGGTTCAAGTCCGGGCTCTGGCTGGGTCACTCAAGGACATTCAGAGACTTGTCCCGAAGCCACTCCTGTGTTGTCTTGGCTGTGTGCTTAGGGTCGTGGTCCTGTTGGAAGGTGAACCTTCGCCCCAGTCTGAGGTCCTGAGCTCTCTGGAGCAGGTTTTAATCAAGGATCTCTCTGTACTTTGCTCCGTTAATCTTTCCCTTGATCCTGACTAGTGTCCCAGTCCCTGCAGCTGAAAAACACCCCCGCAGCTTGATGCTGCCACCACCATGCTTCACCGTAGGGATGGTGCCAGGTTTCCTCCAGACGTAATGCTTGGCATTCAGGCCAAAGAGTTTAATCTTGGTTCATCAGACCAGAGAATCTTGTTTCTCATTGTCTGAGAGTCCTTTAGGTGCCTTTTGGCAAACTCCAAGCGGGCTGTCATGTGCCTTTTATTGAGGAGTGTCTTCCATCTGGCCACTCTACCATAAAGCCCTGATTGGTGGAGTGCTGCAGAGATGGTTGTCCTTCTGGAAGGTTCTCCCATCTCCACAGAGTGACTCTGGAGCTCTGTCAGACCAATGCCCTTCTGACCTTGCAAGGCCCTTCTCCCCCGATTGCTCAGTTTGGCTGGACGGCCAGCTCTAAGAAGAGTCTTGGTGGTGGCCACTGTTCTTGAAGACCTTCAATACTGCAGACATTTTTTGGTACCCTTCCCAGATCTGTGCCTCGACACAATCCTGTCTTGGAGCTCTACGTACAATTCCTTCGACCTCCTGGCTTGGTTTTTACTCTGACATGCACTGTCAACTGTGGGACCTTTATATTGACAGGTGTGTCCCTTTCCAAATCATGTCCAATCAACAGAATTCACCACAGGTGGACTCCAATCAAGTTGTAGAAACAGGATGCACCAGAGCTCAATGGAAACAGGATGCACCAGAGCTCAATGGAAACAGGATGCACCTGAGCTCAATGGAAACAAGATGCACCTGAGCTCAATGGAAACAGGATGCACCAGAGCTCAATGGAAACAGGATGCACCTGAGCTCAATTTCATGTCTCATAGCAAACAGTCTGAATACTTATGTAAATCGGGGATTTCTGTAAAAAAATACATTTGCAAAAATTTCCAAAAAAACTGTTTTTGCTTTGTCTTTATGAGGTATTGTGTGTAGATTGATGAGGAAAATTATTAATTTAATCCTTTTTAGAATAAGGCTGTAACGTAACATAATGTGGAAAAAGTCAAGGGGCCTGAATGCTTTCCGAATGCACTGTATGTGTGGGTGTCGTTTATGTACGAGACATGTCTGTCGTTTACTTTGCATTTTGTATGTATGTATAGCATGATTCTGGAATGTGGAACATGTTCAGTTGTGTAAGTCTTCCTCGACTTGTGTGAGTATTTCCTCCTAAAGAGAATAGCCTGGAGCAATGAGTGTCCAGAACACGTCCACTGAGAGCAGTAGAGTCACCAGGGTCATCGTCAACAGGGTCTCCTGTGACATGGTTGCTGATCAACTCCTCTCAAAGCAAAACAAAACCCTTCGTCGCAACAGGGGGAAAGTCTTCTCTTACTGTAACATGATAGAGTTTGGAACAAATGTGGAATGATATTGTTTTTCCTACTCTTCCATCTGTGTTCCTTTTTCCCTTCTCCCCTTCCTCCCTCCTTCTCTCCCCTCTCTTTGGTTCCCCCCTCTCTTTGCCCTCTTCCTTGTCCCTCTCCTTTCCTCTCGTTCCCTCCACAGTGAGAGTGTGTTGGAGGTCTCTATAATGCCAAAAGATGAAGACGTTCTGCAGCTGGTAAGTGTGAGTACGATATTTCAACCACACTACACCCTATTAGAAATACTAAACAAATGAATACCTGATGAATTCTTTGCCAAGTTCGTTGATTTAAGAATACTAATACTGCAGAGAGATAACATCTTGGATATAGTAATTCTTGTCATTTCATTGCTTTGAGTTGAAGTTCTCGGCTCTCAGGAACTAGCTAGGCTGTGACGCAGATGCTTTCTAGTCTGTCGTTAGATTACAACACACGTTCATTCAAGCTATTATCCAAAGTTCTGTGGAAGCGTCACATGAAAAGCAGCTACCTGCACACGCACGCGCACGCACGCACGCACGCACGCACGCACACACACACACACACACACATTTTGCCTCAGTCCATAAATTGCTCCACCACTTACTCACATGACCAGACATGCAGAGCATGTCACCGCTTCTCCTCTGGACCAGGAGGAGCAACCCAGGGGCACAACGCTGACACAACCTCCCAGACCTGGGCGCCCGACCTGGGCTTCTCTCTCACCCACACAACCCCCTACCCACCAAGCACCCTGTCTTTCCCCTTCCAAATACCGCCCTCCTTCAACCCCACTACCACACCCCTCCACGCCTCCACCCTTCTCTCCTCTCACTCCGCCCCTCAACGCACCACGGGCATCGGTTGCATTCCAGTGGTGACATCACCAGCTCTAGCCATGCCCCCTTCCACCCTCCCACAGGGTAGAGAGAGAGAGAGAGAGAGAGAGAGAGAGAGGGAAGAAGAGAGGAAAGAAGAGAGGGAGTTTGGAAGGGCTTGTCTGAGGACAGCATACTGAACGAAGAAGAAAGTTCGACAGATAGCAAGAAAGAACAGCGAGAGAGACAAAAAAAAGGAGTGTAAAGGAGAAGTCGAGGCATAACCTCGAGAAAGAAGGAGAGCGGGGGAGAGCGTGGTAAATCGTAGCAACGGGAGTGTTAGTGTCTGTGGGAGGCAAACAGACTCGTGCATTGAGGAGTTCCCCTCCTCTCCTCTTCCTCTGTGAGTGACTTCAAGGCAGTATTGAGCCTGAGAGACACTGCCAGACTGAGTGTGGGCCTGCCCTGCTCTCTGAGGTAAAGCCTGAACACTTCATATTTTAAGTGTTGCCTTTTGATATGAATTCATTTTGGGCAAAGTGGTTTTAAGTCTGTAGCTTTGTAGTTTCTTAATTGGTGTTACGGCTGTAGCTTGAGGGGCTGAACACTGAACAATACTTTAGATGTGTGGTGTTGTTGCGGGTGTATTGGATCAAGCTAGCTGTAACAGTGAGATTCTGTGCTTGTTTTGATAGATCCAGATTTGTCGTTGTTTTAAGTCAGTGTTTTGTTGTAGTGGTATATTTGGAACACTGCTCTGTGTCTGTGTGGCTGCAGACGGTTGCTGTGTTGTGGCTCTTGCTCAAGGTGCGTGCTGGTGCCTGCAGCTAACTAGTAGCTGTGTTTGTGTTGGAGGCTGAGTTGGGGCCCCTAAGAGTCACCATGGCTGAGCAGACTGAGGTGGTAGGAGGATGAACACAGATGGTTCTAGACGTCGCTTTCTGTGTAACATCATAGTTAACAAGGAGCTTTGAATGCTGTGCCGGTCAAACCTGTGACTGTCAAAGCAATTGTATCGCTCCTTCCTCCCCTCTGACCTCTGTTCGTCACCTGAACTCCTCCTGTTTGTGTCTCACCTCTCTCCCTCTCTGTCTCCCCCTACAGGCATACTCCCAGGATGCCTACCTGAGGGGCAACGAGCCTTACACAGGGGGAGCCCGGAACCTTCCGGTACCCCCGCCCCTCTGCTACGCTCCCCGCGCCAAGTCCCAGCCTCCCTCTGGGGCCCCGGCCCCCATGGGCCAGAACCAGCTGGACAACTGGAGCCGCTGGGCAGGCTCCGCCAGCCCTTTGTCCCCCCTGGACAACCGCTCCACCGTGGGCAGCCCGGCTAGCTGGCAGGAGAGGCGGGGCGGACACAGTAGCCCCCCCCACAGGACAGAGGAGATCCAGTACGGTGTGACCGGGCAGCAGCCTACGGGACAGACCAGGGGCCGCTCCTACTCCTCATCTTCCTCCTCAGGAGGGCCTCTCAGCAGCCCTCTGCGTGTCCACTACGTCAACCACAATGCCACCGCCACCACCGCCTCCTCTCAGCCCCGGAAGGGCAGCCAGGCCTGGGCCAGCCCTCTCCAGCCCAGCCCCAGCCGCAGCAATCACTGCCAACAGGCCCTGTCTGAGTGGTACTACAGCCAAGCTGCTGAGCAGCGCCAGGGCCGCAGTGGCAGCATGCACCAACGCCACCGCAGCTATTCTCAGGACAGGCTGTGTGAGACAGGCTCCGGGCGCCACCGACGGAGTCCGGGCGGCTGGCCCCACAGCGCCTCCCAGGACACCCTGATGCTACTGCAACAGTCAGGCCCCGGACCCCACGGAGACCCTTCTTGGACCTACGGAGACTGGGAGGGGGCCCGGGACCAGAGCCACCCCTCCTCCTACGGCAGCAGAGCCCGGTCGGAGAACCTGCTGGTACAGTACGACCGCTATGGCCGTTCGATGGAGATGCTGGAGTCGCCCCGTTTCGAGAGGCCCGCCTGGCTGCAGCAGGCCTCACAGCAAGCACCCAGAACTGAGGCCTATCAGAGGCAGGGGAACCATTCCGGTGTCGCGCCGGCCCCCTCTATGGGCCGACAAGCACAGCCGCACCACAAAACCCAATCACAGTCCCACCCACATACCCAGCCCCAGCCCCAACAGCCAGCCCCCCAGAGCAGACGTCTGCCCACCGGACAGAGCCTGGACGACCAGCCAGTAGGTTACCGCAGCTACAGCCCCTCCTTCAACCGCAAGACAGGCCGCATCATGCAGCAACCCTCCTTCAGGGACCCCTCCTACCTTGGCCCCCATCTCAGCTGGGCCCCCACCCCCAAAACCAGCCCCCCTGAAGGTGTTGTCCCCTCAGTTCCATCCCCTCTGGCCTCCACCACCCCTGAGCCCCTTGACAAGGCCTACCGCCCCACCAACCATGAGAGAGGGGCAGTGGAAGGCCAGGTGGAGGTTGTAGCTCAGACCCAGGAGGTCAAACTGAGACAGAAACCCCCCACGGGGCGAAGGAGCGCCCACGCCATGCGCCACCCCCACTACACCCTGCCTGTAGATGGCACGGAACCTCCTGTGTTCCCCCCTGACCCCCACAACGCTGCCCCCGCCCCTCGCCCCTCAGGAGAGGGTGTCCCGCACCGTACCAATGGCAACCTGGCCCCCCTGTCTGTAGAGGATGACGCAATGGCCTCCATTCCTTTTATAGGTAAGCACCTCCACCACCACACACTCCTCCTCCTCTTCCTCTCCCTACCCCTCCATGTGACTCGCAGACCTCATCACTCCCACTTCTGTTTAAGACACAAACATATTCCTCCTGATTGATCTTACTGGAACTTGCTGGAAACTAACTGTTTGTAAAAACAAACAAGAAGCTTACCAGAAAGATTGACCAGAAAGATGGGAGGACATAGACTATGACTTGGCCTGTATTTAGAGAATAGAACCCTTCTCTCTGTGCCCTTCATTTCCTCTGTCGGTCTCTGCCTGTGTGGCCAGGCTCCGGGCTTTTCCTCACTCTGTCTCCAGTCTGTGTCTTTGTTTGTGTTGGGTAATACTGGCACTTCCCACAGACATGCAGACGGTATTAGTAGTGTTTGATTGAATCATAATTTACGGGACTTCACTACCCCCCCCCCCCCCCCCCTCCTCCTCCTCACCCGGTCTCTCAGATCGAGATGAGCTGGAAGCTGACTTTATGTCTCACTAGCGTGTGTGTCTGTGATCACAGAGTACGTCTGTCCACCTATCTGTCAGTCTGTCTGCTTTCACAACAGGGAGAATATTTTTCTCTCTCTACGTCACTGCCATGAATTCCATTTTATTTCCAGCCAAGTTGGGCGGCAGGTAGCCTAGCGGTTAAGAGCGTTGGGCCAGTAACCAAAAGGTTGCTGGTTTGAGTCCCCCAGCCGACTAGGTGAAAAATCTGTCGATGTGCCCTTGAGCAAGGCACTTAACCCTAATTGCTCCTGTAAGTCGCTCCGGATAAGAGCATCTGCTAAATGACCAAAAAATTGATAGTATATATGAATTGGTTGAAAATCTAACAATAACCATAACTTTTGGCATTATGCCTGGATTTACTGAGATGACCCTCTGGTCTTTGTAACTGTTTGAACGTTTGTATATTTGCTTACTACGTGTGTGTTCTACTGTAATCACACATTTGTATGTGTGTATGTATGTATGTACAGTGTGTGTGTGTGTGTGTGTGTGTGTTTGTGAGAACAGAACAGGAGGTATCTGGTCGTGTCTCAGCTTGCACAGATTGAACTACAAAGACCAGAGAGCTTTTAGAAAGCCTCATAAAGTAGGGCAGTGATTGGTAGATGGATAACAATAACAAATCAGACATTGAATATCTCTTTAAGCATGGTCAAGTTAATAATTATGCTGTGGATGATGTATTAAACCACCCAGACACATCAAAGATTCCGAACTGAGCTACAGGCCAGGAATGAAACTGCTCAGGGATGTTACCATGAGGCCAATGGTGATTTTAAAACAGTTACAGAGTTCAGTGGCAGTGACGGGAGAAAACTGAAGATGAATCAACAACATTGTAGTGACTCCACAGTACTGACCTAAATGACAGAGTGAAAAGAAGAATACAAATATACAGAATAAAAATATTGCTTATATATGCGATAAGGCACGAAAGTAATATTGCAAAGAAACACGGCAAAGGAATACACTTTTTGGCCGAAATGCAAATCCTTATGTTTGGTCCAAAACATCACTGAGTAACTGCCTCCTTATTTTCAAGCATGGTGGTGGCTGCATCATGGTATGGATATGCTTGACTTTGGCAAAGAGTGACCAAAGTTACAGTTTTGACTTAAATCCCCAACACCTTGACAGAGCTTGAAGATTTTTTTAAAGGATTATGGGCAAATGTCGCACAATCCAGGTGTGCAAAGCTCTTACTAGACTCACAGCTGTAATCGTCTGCCAAATGTGCTTCTAACATGTATTGACTCAGGGGCGTGAATACTTAACTAATCAAGGCATATTCGTGTTTTATTTTTCATTCATCTTTGACTTTAGAGTTTAGAGTATTTTGTGTAGATCGTTGACAAAAATGACAAATGAAATCCATTTGAATCCCAATTTGTAGCACAATAAAATGTGACAAAATCCAAGGGGGGGGGGGGGGGGTGTAGACTTTCTATAGGCAATGTAGGCTACTCCCTCAGGTGGTCAGGACAACAACCGAGGTCAGCAAAGTGCAAAGCAGATTCAAATGAGCTGCGTCGGAAACTTGTACCTACGTTGAAATGGAGAGATAGATGGATGCCCTCAATGTGGGGCCAAGCCATGACGGATCCTAGAGAGAGAGAGGGAGACCTATAAATGAAATAATTTAATAGGGAAGAGAACCAGAAAACAGAGAAACTTCTTGCTCCTTCTTTTCCCTCCTGCTCAGTGCAGCTGAAAATGTACCGAAACTAGGCAGTCAGGGCGGCAAGCTGAGGCACGTTTCACGACCAAAGACTGAAACTTAAAACTTCTCTCTTGCTGTTTCTCTATCTCTCCATTTTTTTCCTCTCCCTGATAGGATCTGTGATCTGGCTGCTTGGGAGCGTGATTTAATAGGCTGCTGTTCTGTTGACTGTAGATGAGGCCGTGTAGTAGACAGACACACAAAAGCACAGAGTCTGTGCTGTCCAGGATGGTGGTTGGATTCTCTTGCCCTCTAGTATCGGTAGTTTGACTTAGCATTCTCTATATGGTGCTTTCACTCACTGTAGTCTCCTTTTGAATAGTGTTGGTAGCTTGTGGTAACAAAATCAATGAAAGGAATTACATATTGGAGCATTTTTACTGTAAATCCTAGTATTGGGTCTTATTAGGATGGCAGGTTATACTGTCCCCCCTGAGCCTCCTTATTGGGTGAACCCAGTATTGTAGATGATAGGACAGGAGGCCTGGTAGTAGTAGAACCCCCTGTGAGGCACAGTACAGTACGGGTCGAGACTGTCTCTGTCACACTGCCAGCCTCAGGCATTGCACTCTGTGCCCACCGCCCTCAATGCTGCCTTTGTGTACCACTATACCCTCCCCACAACAGACACACAGAGCCACTACCCTCCACACAACACACACACACACACACACACACACACACACACACACACACACACACACACACACACACACACATACACACACGCACACACTGAGCTGGCCAAAACATGGCCTATGTTCTCAAAGAAATCTCTCTTTCACCCCTCTCTCTGTGTCTCTGTGTGAGCGGGTGAGGTCATGGCGTCTCCTATAGAGAAGGGGAAGTGGTAGTAGGCTATAGGAGTGTGCTGTGGTAGTATAGAGCCCTGCTCCATTCTAAGGCCGGTATTGTGGTGGCTCCAACTCAGGGCTCCTCTCTCTACTGGCTCTGCTGTTCTGGTTCTGTTAATGATGGCCTTTGTTAAACCCACAGGCAGCGAGAGCGGCTATTTCTGTGCTCGGCTGTAAACAGGCAGATTCCACATCCCAGATTGGGAATGTTTTCCGCCTCTGCCTCTTCTCCTACTGCCTCTGTTGGGCCGGCCCTAGCACCGAGACGAGAAACGGACTGATACAGAGAGAAGAAGAGGGGCGAGGGAGATGTCGAGAAACAGAGGGAAGCAGGTGGAAGACAGTGAAAGTGGAAGCAGATGGGAATAAAGGGGAGAACATGATGTCTGTGGAGAAGTATGTATGGTCAGAGAAGAAGCATGGGGGAGAGAGGGACGAGTCTTGCATGGCAAGTTATGTTTTGAGCACCTTGTAACAATACAAGAAAGCATAACATTAAGTTTCAAAAGGTCATGTTAAGCCTATAGTGGTTGGTTTCGAGTGTAGAGCCACGTCGGTTCTGAGCCATTGCTTCCATTTGAGACTGAAGATCTGCTGCCCTCTGCTGTTTAGTGAAGGTACTCAGACAGGCGCAGCAGCCGTGGTTATTAGTGAGGCCAGCATTAGGACCTGAAGCTACAAAAGTTAAACATGGGCAAAACCCTACCCTTCCCTCTCTACATGCAAACACTAGTCTGGTCCATAATCCTCTGTGTCAGTCAGAAAGTGTGTTGTGGCTTGCTGATTTCACATCCCCTTGTGTGTGTGTTTTAGAATGGTTGAGATGAACGTTGTATGGTTTTCTTGGACAAGGTTGGGTAGGTTACTTTCTAAGTGACATCCGTTAGTTACTAGTCACCTGTCCGAAATTGCAATCAGTAATGTAACTTTTGGATCACCCAAACTCTGTAACAATCTGATTACTTTCAGTTACTTTTAGACTACTTAAGAGGCATTAGAAGAAGACAAAAATGAATATTGCCAACTGAACGACATCTATTGCAGGATAAATCAACTTTAGAGTTTACATAGCTGGCCATACATGGATGTTGCGTTTTACTTTATGGTGTATGTAGGCTTCTTTTAACCCATTGCTTTGTACTTTAATACAGATAAGTTTCAAGTTTCAATGTCACGCGCACAACAGTGAAATGCCTTTCTTGCGAGCTCTAAACCCAACAATGCAGTAATCAATAATTAGTGCAAACGATAACAAGGTAGAACAAAAACACACAAGAAAAAAAATCATAAATAAGCAGAACATGAGAAAGTAAGAAGCTATATACAGTGTCAGTTCCAGGATCAGTAGCTATATACAGGGTCAGTTCCAGGGTCAGTAGCTATATACAGTGTCAGTTCCAGGATCAGTAGCTATATACAGGGTCAGTTCCAGGGTCAGTAGCTATATACAGTGTCAGTTCCAGGATCAGTAGCTATATACAGTGTCAGTTCCAGGATCAGTAGCTATATACAGGGTCAGTTCCAATACCATATTTACAATGTGCAGGCATACTGGATTGATAGAGGTGTATATATACAGTATATATGTAGGGGTAAGGTGAGTAGGCATCAGGATATATGATAAACAGTAGCAGCAGCGTAAATGAAGATTGTATGTGAGTGTGTGTGTGCGTGTGTAAAGTCAGTATAAATGTGTCTGCATGGTATGTGCGTGTTGGAGTGTCAGTGTGTGTGATTGTGTAGAGTCCTATGAGTGTGCATAGAGAGTGCAAAAACATATATACAAGGGTCTATTTAGCAGTCTTATGGCTTGGGGAAATTAGCTGTTCAGGAGCCTGTTAGTGTCAGACTTGATGCAACGGTACCTCTTGCCATGCGGAAGCAGAGAGAACAGTCTGTGACATGGGTGGCTGGAGTCTTTAACGATTTCCCGGGCCTTCCTTTCACACCGCCTGATATAGAGGTCCTGGATGGTAGGGAACTCAGGCCCAGTGATGTACTGGGCTGTCCGCACCACCCTCTGTAGCTCTATGCTGTTGGCATACCAAGCAATGACGTAGCCCGTCAAGGAGCTGTAGAACTTGAATTTCAGGGCCCCGTGCCAACCTTTTTCAACCTCCCGAGGGGGATGTGTGTGGATCATTTTAAGTCCTTAGTGATTTGGCTCCCGAGGAACTTTAACCTCTGCACCCGCTCCACTGCAGCCCCGTCGATGTGTCCACCATCAGCTCCTTGGTCTTAATGACGTTGAGGGAGAGGTTGTTGTCCCGGGCACCACACTGTCAGGTCACTGACCTCCTCCCTGTAGGCTGTCTCGTTGTCGCCGGTGACACCGTCGTGTCGTCAGCAAACTGGATGATGTTGTTGGAGTGGTGGGTGTACAGGGAGTATAGGAGGGGACTAAGCACTTACCCCTGTAATACGATGAGGCTATATCGTGACAATGAAAAAAACAAAGTCTGTCAGATTTCCAGTCATTCCAATTAATTGAATACCCCTTGATCTTCAAGAATAGGACTTGGAAATATAGATTAGCCAAATAGTTTTACCTGAGCATGACGCAAAAACAAAGGACTTATTAGTCTACTCTGTTTATAATTTTGTTGTTTCGAGCTGAAAAAGAAATGCTGCTCTCATGGAATGTCATGCTTTGAGCACTGCCAAAAAGTGCTATTTACATGTGAAAAATGAATGCCATATGCTGCATTTGCTATAGGCCTAATGTTTACGTTTCTGTTGGGGACACTACGATATCTGAATCATTTGTAGCTGTTTAAATCTATCAAAAGTCTGCAAGTTTGAGCATGTGTCCGTTAGGCCCATGGATTTAGTTTTTATCAGGACGAATTAGATTGAGCAATAAAAGCCCCACTCGCGGTCTTCTTAAATTAAGCTTGTTTTTGACAGTATGTGGAGCACAATACCACAGGGGAGTTTAGAAGGGAGGAAGTCCCTCAAACTGTTATTCCTAATGCTGGGATCTGCACCATGCAGCTGTTGCAAGAGTGATTTTTTTCACCTACTGGCTGTCCACCAGTCGCAAAAACAATACGTGATAGGCAGCTTAAACCTCTTAAATTCAACCATTATTGGGTTCAAATATACAGTCATCTACAACGACGACAATCCGTATGAAACAAATAGCTCGAGCAGCAGTGTGTGTCACATCAATGCGTTATCTATGTAGATATCAATTATAAGTGGTATCCGTATCGCCCGTAGGCTACACCGCTGCTGTCGTCCTTACCTCCAAGCCTTTATTCAAGTAGGATGTATAATCTTTGGATGCTGACAGCAGTCGCACCATTGGAAGACAGCTTGGACTGTAACCTACCAAGGGCTATTCCTGCTCTTTTCCCGCTAACCATCAAACGCATTTGGTGTGATCATCATAGTGGTCTCTGACTTGTGGTCAGACTCGCTCAGGTGGAACAAACTTAAACCTGCGCCTTTTTTAAATGCTGATTTCAATGTCTTTGAGAAAACAGAAAGGTGTCATAAAGATTTTTTTTCGGTAACGTCCTTTCTGAATTTAAAAGTAATCATATAAGTAATCATCTAGTATTTCAAAGGAATCTGTAATCTGATTACAATATTTTTGCTGGTAACGTAGCGGATTACAGTTCGTTTTTTTTGTTTTGTAATCAGTTATATGTAACGTTACATGTAATCCATTACTCCCCAACCCTGATCTTGGATATATTACTTATGGTTGTTTCGTGTATTTCTGCCATTCAACCTTGAGATGACAGCTAACCAAGCAAGACATAGTTTCCTTTTTTTGTGTAATGCACTCATACAAACCAACACAATGAATCACACACACCCTTACACAAACTTCCCAACCCGCTAGTTGATAAAGAACTGAAACCTAGCGTTATTACATGGTACCAAAGCCTTTTCCGTTTCTATTTGAAGAACTCTTCTCATGGAGGCAGCAGACACAGGTACACCATAGGGCGTTGTTTCAATCTCTCTGTATGTCGTTTTACTTTGCACCTTATTATTTTGTCTATTGTCCGTGTGTGTGTTTTTATTTTACGCAATAGAGCTGTAATATTGCTCATTTACAGTTACGTTATTGAAGTTCTAAATTGCAGTTTTGCCTTTAGTCTTTTCTGAGTATTTTCTTCCACTCTCTCTTTGAGGATGCTTCATAGAACACATGTAATAATCTGTGTGCATTGTGTTTATGTGTTAGGAGGACAAAGAAAGTGAGTAAGTAAGTAATGTGTCTTGTCAATGGTTCTCAGAGAACGTGAGCATTCCGTGTGAACAGTATCTCTGTCCTTTATAGTAACCCTGTGGTGGTACCGCATCGCTCTCCTTTCCTTCAAATCCTCTCCCCTCCTGCCTCTATCCTTCCCTCTTCTCCTCCCTCTTGTCATCTCACCCTTGGTTCGGCCCTCTGCCCTTCCCTAACCGTCCCTCTACTTCCATTCCTCCCTTCTTCCTATCCTGTCTCCCGCCTCTGCCCTTTCCCTTCCCTCTCCTCCCTCTATCCTTCCCTCTCCTCCTCCCTCTATCCTTCCCTCTCCTCCTTCCTCGATCCTTCCCTCTCCTCCTTCCTCGATCCTTCCCTCTCATCCTCCCTCTATCCTTCCCTCTACCCCCTCCCCCCTCCATACAGATGAGCCGACGAGCCCCAGCGCTGACCTCCGTGCCCGCCACGTGCCCGCCTCCTCCGTGGTGTCCAGCGGCATGAGCTCAGCTCCCGCCATCGTCACCAGCCCCGCCTCCCCCACCTTCACCTTCCCTCTAACCAGGCTCTTCTCACACGACTGCAGTGAGTGCCCCCCTTGAGCCGGACTACCCCGGACCAACCCCCCTGCATGCAGCCATACCAGAACCCAACAAACCTCTCTGCAGTGTCTGGTACCATGCTAGCAGACATGCCAACTCCACATCTATGGAGAGAATGGCTTACTGTACACAGGATGCTCCTTTGTTTCTCTGCATGAGTTGATTGACAATTTTTCCATGGCGAGGAGGTATAATGGCCTCCAGTAAGTAGACCTTGTGTACTTCTTTGTGCCTGGTAAGATGCATGCACGCCCTAAAGCAAATGTAGTCACTCCTCGGTGGACTAACTGCCTAGGCAGATGCATGTGCGTCATTGAAGTGAATGGGGTTACTCTCTACCTTTTGGAGAAAGTGTGTTTTGTACCAATAGGGTCCACATTTCCTCTGTATAGACTAGAGCATGAAGTCCAGTGGTCCTCGTACACCCAGCTTTAGTCCAGTCTGTCCAGGCTGACAGACAAACTCCCTTTGCATGACAGTAGTGAGCGAAGTGACCTGAGAAGACCTAACCTAACCTGACTCCATCCTGCCAGCCCACCTCTTCACCCGCTACCTCACCCCAGCCACCACACCCAACCACCCTCCACCTCTCTGTCAACCGCTCTCCCACGTCTGTTAACCCCACACTCCTTTATTAACATCCTCTGACTACCATTACATCTACTTTCTTCTCTTTCTTTCCCTCTCTCTCTCACTCGCTCCGTCTCCCACTGAGCAGGCGGTATTAAATCCAGTCGCCGTTCCTCCTATCTTCTAGCCATCACCACGGAGCGCTCCAAGTCATGTGACGAGGGACTCAACACCTTCAGAGAGGAGGGCCGCGTCTTCCCGTGAGTAATGGCTCACCGGGGGGAGACGTGGGAATCGATTAGGAGGGATTCATCTGAATCATATGATCAATTCATTTCGTAGTAAATCTTACAGTAGTCATTCTAAATTAACCCTCCGTTTTATTCTCCATAGGAGACTGCCAAAGAGAGTGAAGAGTTTCTTCATTGAGGGGGTGAGTTTTTCCCTGTTTCACACTAATAGTTGGCTGTACCCTACACGTGACCACTCTGCAGATTGCAGAGGACCTTCCATTTCTGGCAGCTAGGAGAGTGTGTCTGAAACCATTAGTGTGTTAATCCTAAAAACCTGTCGCGGAGTGGTGTGTAACTTTTGACCCTGTGTGTGTGTGTGTGTGTGTGTGTGTGTGTGTGTGTGTGTGTGTGTGTGTGTGTGTGTGTGTGTGTGTGTGTGTGTGTTAGTCTCTGGACAGTCTGGGGGCAGCGGAGGAGGTGCGCTCCAAACGCCACTCCACCTCAGAGCTGGGCAGTATCAGCTACAGTGACATATGGAGAGAGGGATGGCTGCACTACAAACAGATCCTCACGGAGAAGGGCAAGGTGAGAGAGAGGGAGGAGAAAGAAAGAAAGAACGAGTAGAGGAATAGGACCTACGGCAGTTTAATGAGCCATTTCTTCTCTCACTGTCCTTTCTGTCTCTCACTCCATTTCTTCTCTCGCTGTCCTATCTGTCTCTCACTCCATTTCTTCTCTCTCTCTGTCCTTTCTGTCTCTCACTCCATTTCTTCTCTCTCTCTGTCCTTTCTGTCTCTCACTCCATTTCTTCTCTCTCTGTCCTTTCTGTCTCTCACTCCATTTCTTCTCTCTCTGTCCTCTCTGTCTCTCACTCTCTCCATTCCGTTGTGTGTTACAGAAGGTGGGCAGCGGCATGCGTCCGTGGAGGCGGGTCTTCTCGGTGTTGCGCTCCCATTCGCTCTTCCTTTACAAGGACAAGCGGGAGGCGGTCCTGCGGGGCGCCACTCTGGGAGGCGATGCTGACGAGGAGCAGCCAATCAGCATCCGGGGCTGCCTGGTGGACATAGCGTACAGCGAGACCAAGCGTAAGCACGCGCTGCGTCTGACCACTCAGGACTTTTGTGAGTACCTGCTGCAGGCCGAGGACAGAGAGGACATGCTGGACTGGATCAAGGTCATCAGCGAGAACAGCAAGACCGACAATGAGGTGGGTCAGAGGGCACCACTCTCACCTCTCAACTGACCTTCCCCTCTCAACTCTCAACTCTGAACCTAGAACCCTCTGACCTCTCAACTCTGACCCTACAACCCTCATATCTTATGTCACACACTGCCTTCTATTTCTAGATCTCCTGTAATATTGTTGAACATGTCACCTTTCTTCACTGATGTTGCTACAGTGTAAGGCTGTATTGATGAGGGAGTGGACCGTGTGTTTGTCTGTCTCAGGAGCTGGGATTCTCAAGGCAGGCTCTGATCAGTAAGAAGCTCAATGACTACAGGAAACAGAGGTGAAGGACGCATACATGTCACTATACAGCAGTAGTGTTTTCTACATCCATCTTGCTTGTCCTGCCTGGTAGAGTCAGTTTGTAACAGTCTTCTCTCTGTCTCCCCCTGCCTCCAGTCCAACAGGCAACAAGCCGGACTCCTCTCCCAGGGTGTCCCGTGCCAAGCCTTCCTTCCTGCAGGCCAAGATGGAGAACGCTGCCGGGGCGCCGCGCTCACCCAAACCTGAGTGCAAAGGTCAGAGACAGGAACCAACCAGCAGTGGTCATTCCAGATGGATGTTTGTTCTGACTCTGTCTGTCTGTCTGCCTGCCTGTCTGCCTGCCTGTCTGCCTGTCTGTCTGCCTGTCTGCCTGTCTGCCTGTGTCTGCCTGTGTCTGCCTGTGTCTGTCTGTCTGTCTGTCTGTCTGTCTGTCTGTCTGTCTGTCTGTCTGTCTGTCTGTCTGTCTGTCTGTCTGTCTGTCTGTCTGTCTGTCTGTCTGTCTGTCTGTCTGACTGACTCGCTGTCCCTCTGTCTGTCCACAGATGAGAGCAGCGCCCCTAAGTCGCCATGGGGGATCAACATCATGAAGAAGTCCAAGAAGTCAGGGCCCAAGGCTTTTGGAGTGCGGCTAGAGGACTGCCAGCCAGCTGCCAACAACAAGGTCAGCCAGAGCCTCCCTTCCTCTAATCTTATCATATACTGTAAATGTATCATTTTGTGTGTGTTTATATGCCCTGTTAAAGTATTTACTGAAAATGCATGGCATATGGACATGTATGGGTCAGTGTGTGTCTACTGTTTACTATGATGTATCTGTGTGCTGGTAAGGTTTGTGTGTCCACTCCTGTCCGACCCTCCTCTGTTTGTCTGTCTGTCCTCCCAGTTCATCCCTATGATCGTGGAGATCTGCTGTGGGCTGGTGGAGGAGATGGGTCTGGAGTACACCGGCATCTACAGGGTCCCAGGGAACAACGCAGTGGTGTCCAGCCTTCAGGACCAGCTCAACAAGGGGTCGGACATCAACCCTGCAGAGGAGGTGAGCAGAGCAGGAACCCAGTCGCACACACACACACACAACCTAACGTACAGTAAGCAATAGGCACAGTAATCCATGACTGGATTAGATAGACACAGTATATCTAGTCATCTGTGGGATGGTGTTAAACAGCATCAGTGGGGTATACAAGTGTTCAGCAAAGGGAAAGGATGATATGACCATCAACTATTCTATCCAACCGTGTCTCTAAAGGCCCTTTAGTATTGCCTTTGACCTCTCTCTCCCTGTTCTTACCGCTTCACAGAAATGGCAGGACCTGAACGTGATCAGCAGCTTGCTCAAGTCTTTCTTCAGGAAACTTCCGGAGCCTCTCTTCACTGATGGTGAGTCCCCATTTTGTTAGATGAACCGTCAGTAAAGGCATGAATGAACTCTCATTCATCCTCCTTTTAACAATTACAGTTGAATGTTAGTTTTGTATTTTAATGTACTGTAACTATTCATATTACCCTCATCCTCACAGATAAGTACAATGACTTCATCGACGCTAACCGGATGGAGAATGCCGGGGACCGGCTAAAGACCATGAAAAAACTGGTATGTGAACGTTGTCTGAACATGTTCTTCAATTTGCATATCCGGTATAGTCTTTCCCTGGAAGGATGATATGTTCAAGGGCTAACAGATTACACAGGATACTCAGAAGTGTTGACATCTCTCTCTCTCTCTCTCTCTCTCTCTCTCTCTCTCTGTCTCTCTGTCTCTCTGTCTCTCTGTCTCTCTGTCTCTCTGTCTCTCTGTCTCTCTGTCTCTCTGTCTCTCTCTCCCTCTCTCCCTCTCTCCCTCTCTCCCTCTCTCCCTCTCTCTCTCTGTCTCTCTGTCTCTCTGTCTCTCTGTCTCTCTGTCTCTCTGTCTCTCTGTCTCTCTCTCTCTCTCTCTCTCTCTCTCTCTCTCTGTCTCTCTCTCTCTCTGTCTCTCTGTCTGTGTGTGTGTTAGATCCGTGACTTACCAGACCATTACTACCACACTCTCAAGTTCCTGGTTGGCCATCTGAAGACGGTAGCTGACCACTGTGAGAAAAACAAGGTCTGGATACTGTTATCATAGTGTTTTAACGTGAACGGGTTATTATAGTCTGCGTCCTAAATGGCACCCTATTCCCTATATAGTGCCCGACGTTTGTCCCTGACCCAATGGCACTTCATTCCATATGTAAAGAGCCCTACTTTTTACAGAGTCACAGTTCAGATGTGTTAAACGTGTGGTCGCCATAGTAACAGATGATTAAGGAAGACTGATTTATAAGGAGATGTATTGTTTCTGTGCGTGTAGATGGAACCTCGTAACTTGGCCTTGGTGTTCGGGCCCACGCTGGTGCGGACGTCTGAAGACAACATGACAGACATGGTGACTCACATGCCTGACCGCTACAAGATAGTAGAGACGCTCATCCAACATGTGAGTGACCCTCTAATCCACAACCAATGACAAACCTGTTTACTGGCTTCATGTTAACTCTCCTCCAATGAGCTGGCGCTACCCTGTCGGAATATCTTCTCACAGATCTCTTTTTTCTCTCTGTCTCCTCTCTCGCTCTGTTTCTTCCCACAGTATCTCTGGTTTTTCAGTGAGGACCTGGACAAGGATGAGAAGGTACAGTGGGACTTACTCAGCAAACTGTGGAAACTATGTGGGGACAGCTGTTCAGTTCACACGGTCATGTTGGAGCTCTCAGTGTAATCTGCTCCGGTAAACGGCCCAAATAGAATCCTGGGGATGTGCTATGACACAGTATATCTTACCTATGCGTCATTGCTTGCGTCTCATATTGCACCCTATTCCCTTCGTAGTGCACTACTTTTTTTACCAGAGCCCTATGGGCCGTGAGAAAATAGCACATTATATGGAGAATAGGGTGCCATTTGGGACACAGTCACTGATTCTGATGCAGGACTTAAATCCAGTGTTCATGTGTTGTTTATGACTCAATGCCTTTCTCCCCTTCAGACTCCAGTAGACACGAAGGACCTGGTGCCTGCCCCCAATATTGACCACTTGCTCTCCAACATCGGCAGGACCGCTCTGCTAGGGGAGGCGTCAGGTGAGGGCCCGCCCACCACTGCCCAAATGCATCCAATCACAACCTGCACTGAGCTACTGACAGCCTGTGCAGACCAATCACGGTTCATACTGTGGCCGAACTGGCCAATCAGTGACTGTCAATAATCATTGACAGCCACACAGTTGAACCAATCCCATACAATCAGGAAAGAGGCATGACATACATTTGAAATGATTTGCCCTTGCCGAGTTTCTCTCTTTCCTGATTTGATCACTAGACTGTGCTTCTTTCCTCTCACCTGGTTTTCTTTTCTTCTTTATTACTCATCTTTCACTTTCTCTTCTACATCGCTGCATCCCTCTCTTAGCTGAGCCGGTGGAGCAGCCACTGCGGTAGGATGGGATTTCCCCTGCCAATTCCTGTGTGTGTTTGTGTGTGTGTGTGTGTGTGTGTGTGTGTGTGTGTGTACGTGCGTGCGTGAGAAATAGTGAGTTTGGGTGTGATGGTGTTTGTTAGTAAAAGGTGGGTGGGTGTGTTTGGTATGTGTCAACATCTTCAGAGGAAGTTGCTCTCGGCTCCCTCTCAGTGTCCGCTTGACTAAGGCAGGAGTTGTGTGTGAGGATGACCCTGTACTGTCACCCAGTCTGACTAATGGATTAATGACTTTGTGTTCTTTGTCACTGAGAGAGAAAGCCCCTCTACAGTGGTCTCTCCATCTGTCTGTCCTGTCTACCTCACCTGCTCCACTCATTCTGTGTAGGCCCTCTTGTGTGTGTGTGTGTGTGTGTGTGTGTGTGGTGTGTGTGTGTGGTAAACAAACAAAGAATAGTAAATAGTAAACAAACAAAAGATTTGACCAACTGGGGACATTTTGTTGGTCCCCACAAGGTCAAATGGGGTTTAGGGTTAAGGTTAGAATTAGGTTTAGGAGCTAGTGTTAAGGTTAGGTTTTAAGGTTAGGGTTATGGAAAATAGGATTTCGAATGGGACTGAATTGTCTTCCCACAAGGTTAGTTACACAAGACTGTGTGTGTGTTTGAGTGAGAGCATGTATGAGTGAGACCATTTGAGTGAGAGCTTGTGAGTGAGAGTGTGTGAGTGAGCATGTGTGGGTGAGAGCGAGATCCAGTGAGTGTGAGCTAGTGTGAGTGAGTGAGTGAGTGAGAACTAGTGAGTGAGAGCTAGTGAGTGTTAGCTAGTGAGTGTGAGTGAATGAAAGTGAGAGCTAGTGAGTGAGAGCTAGTGAGTGTGAGTGAGAGCTAGTGAGTGAGAGCTAGTGAGTGAGAGCTAGTGAGTGAGAGAGACCGTGTGAGCGAGACCGTGTGAGAGAGACCGTGGGAGCTAGTGAGTGAGAGCGAGAGTGCGAGCTTGTGAGTGAGTCCTAGTGAGAGCTTGTGAGTGAGTCCTAGTGAGAGCTAGTGAGTGTGAGTGAGAGCTAGTGAGTGTGAGTGAGAGCTAGTGAGTGTGAGTGAGAGCTAGTGAGTGTGAGTGAGAGCTAGTGAGTGTGAGTGAGCTAGTGAGTGTGAGTGAGTGTGAGTGAGTGTGAGTGAGTGTGAGTGAGAGCTAGTGAATGAAACCTGGTGAGTGAGAGCTAGTGAGTGAGAGCTAGTGAGTATGAATGAGAGCTAGTGAGTGAAAGCTGGTGAATGAGAGCTAGTGAGTGAGAGCTAGTGAGTGGGAGTGAGAGCTAGTGAGTGGGAGTGAGAGCTAGTGAGTGGGAGTGAGAGCTAGTGAGTGGGAGTGAGAGCTAGTGAGTGGGAGTGAGAGCTAGTGAGTGGGAGTGAGAGCTAGTGAGTGGGAGTGAGAGCTAGTGAGAGCTAGTGAGTGGGAGTGAGAGCTAGTGAGTGGGAGTGAGCTAGGGAGTGAGAGTGAGAGCTAGGGAGTGAGAGCTAGTGAGTGAGCGGTAGTGAGTGAGAGCAAGGGTGTGAGTGTGCGATCAAGTGTGTGGTGATTGAAAAACCCTTTACTCAACCTTGTTTTCTGCCTTCCCTCCTCCCGACGCTTCCTTCACCAGTTGATGTCATCAGTGTTTGCCGTGATGTCATCAGTGTGTGCTGTGATTCCTTAATGCTGTTGTTTTTCCCCACCCTCGCCCCTCTCTCCAACAACCCTTGTCACATACCAGTCAGTTTGATCAACTCCATGACAATCAGTGGTTAGTGATGACACGTTGTTCTCTGTGTTAATGGTGTGTGTGACCAGTGTCTGTATGGTTCTGTTCCCCAGGGGAAGGTGACGGGTAGAGGGTGGGCACAGAGGATTCACAACTCTCTCCTAATTGGATTGGTGTTACATTAGAGCAGTCATATTTCCTGTGTTATAACAGTGTCAAAATGGTGTGTTTTAAAAGCTCTAGCAGAAAGGTTTGTTTTCTGAGCAGCAGCTCTGTGCCCCCCCTATCACTGCCATTCACACTCCTCCTCCCCTCCCATGTAACACAGACCAGCTTCACAGTGTACCTTCCCCTCTGACCCTCTCTCTTTGTCCTCTCTTAGACTCAACCAACAGTGACTCAGCTAAATCTAAGGTAAGACCTCAGATAGCCAACTATGCTGTTACACCTTTTTTTAAAACTTCTGGCCACTCATATCACACAGGGCAGCTTCACAGACACAAAACAATCTTCTTCACGACCACAAAAAAACATTCAAAGAGCTGAAGCAAGTAACAACATTTTTCTTCACACCATCTAGTTATGGTTGAGGTTGTGTAAATCATCCGACCTTTGACCTATGTGACTTTGTTTTGCCTCAGGGGTCGTGGGGGTCAAAGCGAGACCTCACTGCCAAGGACTTTCTGACCCTGTCCATCATGTCCGCCGTCACCGGACGCAAGCGCAGGAATCGCCACAATGGCCGCCTTGTGGGCAGCAGCACGGACGACGACTCGGAGCACGAGCCAATCAAAGTCAGCCACCTGGGGGCGGAGGAGGGAGAAGAGGCGGGGCTGGTGGTGGCAGGAACAGACACCGCCCCACGAGCAGAGGGAGAGGAGGAGGAAGATGAGGAGGAGGAAGAAGAAGAGTCTGTAGTAGAGAGAGTGAGAGAGAAGGTAGAGGAGGTGAAAGCTCCCAGCATGCCATGCGGTAGTGAGAAAGAGAAAGCAGGGCAGACGGTGATGCTGCTCCCTGAGGAAGAGGCGGTGACAGCGGAGGTGAAAGGCAGGGTGTGGCGGGGGCCAGAGGACGCTCGCTCTATCGTCTCCGGTTACTCCACCCTCTCCACACTGGGGCGGAGCCTGGCGTCTGAGGGCCGGTGCGATGAAGCTGACGATGAGCGCAGCGAACTGGTGAGTGAGACGGACAATGAGAGCGGATTCGCCTCGCGCTCCCTTACCCAGGAGAGACCTGAGAAACACCCCCCTGCATCCTTTACACCCACCCTCACACCCCCTACCCCCACACAGCCCCCCACAGCAGCACAACGAAGCTTCCTCTACACACACTACAAACCCCACCCTGTCTCCCCCACGACCCAGCAAACCACCCCCACCCCCTCCACACATACTCAGGACCCTGGGGAGAGGAGCGAGGGTGGGGCGCGATCCACCACCCCCTCGTCCTCCTCCTCCTCCACCACCCACAGACTGCACACCCGACCCTCCTTCAACTCCCACAAGCTGATCCAGTGTGACACGCTAGCCAGGAAGAAGCTAAAGGACAGAGGGAAGACCAAGGCTCATTCTCTGGACCTGCTGGACCTCCCTGGGCCTTCAGGAGAGGAGGGAGCTGGGGCACCAGGGGCCCAGAGGAACCGATCCAGGACCAACCCTTCCTCAGGGAGCAGCCAGGAGAGCCTACGTCCACCCCGGCCCAAAGAAGCCCTGCCCCCCAGCGAGGCTGCCTCTTTCACCCCCAGCGGGACAGGGCAGGGTCAGGGGCGAGGGTCTCTGGCTGACCAGGTGCGTGCGCGCCTGCTGGGCTCGGCTGATGACCTGCGTATCGTGGGGCTGAGGAAGCCACTCTCCCCGGAGACGAGGAGGAAGAGACGGGCTTGGAGAAGACACACTGTGGTGGTCTCACCTACCGAGTCGGGCGACAAGAGGCCTGCGCTAGCCACCAACAAGTTCCCCATGTCGCTGGCCACTTCCAACCAGGGCAAACCACAGGGATCACCCCTCGACCACCAGGAGCTTGACCCAAGACACCCTCTTCCCCTGGGCCAGAATCCCCCCGTCACACGCCGAGCACCCGCCTCCAGGTTCCATCAGTACCTGTAAGTATGGACAAAGACTGATAGGCCTGTAAGTTACAAGGCCCCTGGCCTCCCTCTCAAAGTCTCCCTCCCCTGAGCTGCTGAGCCAGGGCTGCTGTGTTAGAGGGTCAGATAGTGCTGACCCCGAGTCAGTTGCATGATGGCAGTGGGTAGTGGACAGCAGAGCCACAGACAGACACAAGGGGTCTTGTGACAGGTCTGAGAACAGTTTCTGGCCTCCAGTCTACTCTGTTTGCATGGCAAGGGGCATCCCAGTATTTGCCAAAGCTTATTTTGTTTGTGTTTTAAATAAAAAATAAAATAATGCAAAACTGCAATGGGGCAGCAGACACACAGACAGACAGACCTCATCACAGTTGATATTAAAGCCAAGAACTCTCCCTCATGCAGGCAGCAGACAGACAGTGTGTTACTGAATAATAGGATCCTTCCTGTCCTCTCTGTTGCTTCCTGTCTGACACAGGAAGTGGGTTGTCCTCTCCCAGTGCACAGGGAAGAGCATGCCAAACCAAGCCTACCCAGGGTTCTTCACAGAGTGACACTTTCAACAGGACTGTGAGCTCTCTCTCTCTGTCTTTCACACTCACACACACACACACACACACTAGCTGAGAGATCAGCACATACACTATAAGAAGAGTACAAGCAGTATTGGAATGTGAGTTTTAAGGGAGAACTCTGTCTAACCTTTGGCCCCAGCACTGACTTCTATATCAGTCTTCCTTAATATTCTGTTACTATGACGACCACAGAACAAATGGCTCTAACACTCATCTAGTTGCCAACACACAGAAATAACATAACTCTCACACACACACACACACACACACACACACACACACACACACACACACACACACACACACACACACACACACACACACACATGCTCACACACACACATGCTCACACAGCAGTAGTGGTCTGTAACCAAGATGTTTGTCTGTCTTCGTTAATGTTTGTCTGTCTGTACATATGTGTGTTTGCCTGACAATACTCGTGAGTATGTTTGAGTGTGCAGGTGTTTGTGTGTTGAACTATTTTGTAACATTTGTAAAAAGCCTTGTTAAGTTAACCTTGTAAATATATATATTACATTATCTTTATTTTTTAAAATTGTTTTATGGTTTACATAAGTGCACGCAGGTGCACCATAATTTCCTTCAAGATGTTACTTGAAATGTTTCCCTTAATATATTATTTTTTGTTTTATATACAGTAAATATTATATATATATATTTTGTATGAAAAGAATAAGTACTTTTATTGTGATTTGACTTCTCGGATGTACCTGTTTTTAAAACAAACAAATAAGAAACATCCTGAACCTGACTTAAAGCCTGTTCCTCGTTTCCTCATAGATGGCCTTTCTCTGTGACTCACAGTACTATGCAGAAATAATTTCTCTCATTTAGCAAAGATAGAATAACTCATCCAACATTAACATTCACCAGTCCAAATCCTTAGTTCTGGCCGTTGAAATGCCTCTCCGTTTCATGGCTGGAAAGCATCCATTTCCGCATTTGAAGAAAGCAATGTACTCTCCCCTTGCTGACACTACTATATCTACCTTATGTTGACAATGCTTATCTTATTTGGCAGCAAACAAGGCTTTATCTACCATAACCTAATTTAAGTCAGAATAATGTTTGTATGCATCTCAGCTCTCTTAACAAAGAACGATCACATACTGTCCTTGCATCAACTCTATCATAACTGTCTTTTCAATTGGATTAAGTATTAGTTGGTAATAATTTGCTTGACCAAACCTGCCTACGTGTACCAGAGGAAATATTTGTTTTCATTTTATGGGTGACCGAGAAAGCGCAAAATATTGACAACATGCCCTGTTAAACGTCAAGGGTTATAAAATGCAACCTGCATGTATACACAAAGTTACATTTTGTAAAGTCTGTCAATTATATTTTATTTGTTATATTATCAGGAATATTTCAAGTATTAAACCATCTACACATGATTTTTCATGTCATATATTACATTTCCATAAGGTTAGACTCAAGTGAATAACCACTGCGAGTGAGGTGCTTCAGAATTCCTGGATACAAATGACTGATTGCAGAAATGTGGTTACCATAAGTAGACATTTTGGTGTCTGCTGTGTTTCTAGACTGACATACCATTCTCTTGGCCATGGTCCAAGACGAGTTTCCATTTTCCTAATACTCTTTATTAACTGTCCCTCGACCAATGTCATATGGGACTTGTTCTTTGGTTTCCCCCTTTGCTTGACACGATTTCTGTCATCATAAAATGTCATTGACTTTTAGTTAGTCTTGTCTTACCTCAAGAGTTGCCCTGCAAGTGCCTGATTTCTAGAGTGTTTTTGTTCTGCAGTGCCATGGTCAGTCCTCACCTCCCCATTAACCCTCATTATTCCAGACTCTCAAAGCCAGAAGCCTCAACCTTCACATCTAGTTATAAGCCAGACTGAATCCATTCTCTTCTCGTTGCTGTGCTTACATCTTATCCGCTGACCCAAAGACGTGTATCATACATACGAGCAGCCTCTCTGGGAGGCCATTAAAAGCACACTGTGTCTGGCCAAGGACTTGTCTATGCAGTCTGTTTGCATCTAACAAACAGCAGAATACCTGATGCTGTAAGGAGAGGGGAAGTATAGTGCTCTCACCTGCTTTTCTCACACACAGAGGTTCTTTCATGTGGACAGTGTTTTGTATGGTACACATAACAAGCCCTAAGTAAGGGTATTCAATACCTAGAACAGGGTAATATGGTACCAACTCATTTGCATTAGATTTTGTTAGATTAACTAACTGTATACATTTAAACTGTCAGTCAATAGGAGACATACAGCTAAGCTTAACAGAGCTGAACCAAACTGCTCATGCCTTCATCAAAAGATAAATACAAACATTTTAGAAAATTCTGACAACACTCAATGTGTGTTTAGCTGTCCGTTTCTTGAAATGTGATATATCTTATGTTTGTTATTATGTCTTATAATATTTTGTACATATTTTCTTGATATGTAACATATTGTATTGTGTAAAGTACATTTTGAATTGCTTTGAGTAAACAATCTTTTAAGAACATTTCCTGACTAAAGGTTATCCACCTGGAACCATTTCATTCGATGGCATTTTGCTTCAAAGCAAGGTTATATGATGTAAATAAAACAGAATTAAGTTTAAAAAATGTTTTGCAGTTGCTTGATAATTTTGAAAATGTTTAATGTCAATAGTATTCTGTGATCATTGCTGACATGTCATTCCAGGCAACAGTTTCAGATATTTCATTGAAATTGGGAAGGATGTCAGTCCACATGAACAAAATGAATTTACAAACAAAAAAAGTGGAACCAGGTTTGTGACACCACTGATTGGCATCCACCTAATGCATCCTGCACCACAATAAAAAAATGCTGTACATTTTTTTACATCACGGATGAATCTTGGAACGACATTACCCACAATTATTCTGCTGTAGAGAACTGAGTCTTGCACCACACTTCCCTGCATGCATCCAGAGAGGACCTGACAACTCGAAATCGGTGCAAATTATATCAGTAGATTCAATTAAGATTCCTGAAGTTTTGTATACATTTGTTTCAGTGTATTGTATGTCGGTAAACCTCGTTTGATTGGGGGAATTTAAGGGTGTAAATCTGCGTAAACCTAGCTAACAAGTTAGCAAAGTCCTGCTAAAAACAAGGAAGTCGTTAGCTTGCTAGCTGGCCTAGCATGGTAAATATATGTCTGGTCAAAATATGCATATAGCTAGTTACCAAACCTGCGTTTTAAACAGAGGTATGTTAACAATTAGCTAGCAATCTAAGCACAAACAGCTCTAGCTGGTAAGCGATTTCATTTGCTTTGCCCACAGCCCACGTTGAACCACGGCTATATTTGTCAAATACATACGGTCGCAAACTAAGCATGAAAATGAAATACACGTCCTACTCATCTTGTAGCCATCACTGAAATCAAAATTCTTAGCAGCAGTCAAATGGCTGCCAGTATAAGCTCTAGACATTAGGATCAATACAACGTCGAAAGAGCTCAGGAAAATTCGTGGATTCCAAGTAGGCCACGAGAAACGCTGGAGTTAATAATTTAACACTGCAATCTTGGTATTTAATCATAGTTTAAACATACATAAAATGTACCATTTTGGAATATATTGACACAGATGTGTATTTCCAACTTTGTGTAAATGTTCTTGACAACATTTTATCTCTGAGTCTGAAACCAGACTAAATAGTTCAGCGTTACTTATCTATTTTTCATTATTAGCTTTCCTCTCTTTAAAGGGATAGTTCACCCAAATTACATATTGGTTTCCTTACCCTGTAAGTCTATGGACAAGGTATGACAGCAATCCATGCATTGGTTTGTTTTACCTGGCCACTGTTTCATACATAAATAACTTAATTGAGCAACACTCAATGTTGGATACTTTAGAATGATTTGGACCTGAAGAACAAAAAATACTAATTTCATTGACCTGCATTGGATTTGTTTATGAATGTTAGGCTTAACATTCACATTGAATTCAGTCTCATTTTATGAGTAATAGCAAAATGTAATGAAAAAGTGACAAAGTTCTTCCCTGACATTTGTTGATCGTCCTTGGCCCAATCCCAAATTATACCATGGAATATCCCAAATTATACCATGGAAGTAGGGCAATGCAACTCCAATAAGACCCTTGCCTTGTTTAGAAAGACTATTTTAGCAAGTCGGAGTCATCTGCTCGTTGAGCTTTAGCCTGCAACATTAGGTCCATTTCACATACCACTGAGACAGGTCAAGAGGTGACCTATTGAGCTTTGGAGTACAAAATAGCTTTTGTAAGGATATCATGTCGTGAGACCTCAAAACCATCAGCTACAGACATATCCAGGGTTGGGTACAGACCCTGGTTCGATTCCAGGCTGTATCACAACCAGCTGTGATTGGGAGTCCCTTAGGCACACAATTGGCCCAGCATTGTCAGGGTTTGGCCAGGGTAGGCGGTCATTGTAAATAAGAATTTGTTCTTAACTGACTTGCCTAGTTAAAATAAAAAATACTTTCTAAAATGTAATCCTTTACTAGTTACCTGTCGTAACTTTTAGATTACCCAAACGCTAACTTAATCTGATTACTTCCCCTCAATTAGATTAAGTCTAAAAGGAGCTATCGAATGCATTTGGTGTGATCATCATAGTGGTCAGACTCTTTCAGGTGAAACAAACTTTAACTTGCACCTTTTTTCAATGCTGAATTGAATGTCATTGAGCAAAAATGTGTTTTTTCACAAAAAAAATATTTTATTTAAAGGTAAATCAAGAAGTAGATGTCTTTTTCAAAAGTATTTCTAATCAGTTACTCCCAACCCTGCATATCTAAATATATGGATGTGTTCTTGGCAGTTTTTGTTTACCAAGGGTTGCATTATGCAACCTGCATATCATTTATATAGTGGTCATGAGTGAAGCAGTCACAACTTACCTGATTTGGTAGTGGCTAATCTAATAGTATAGTAGGATAGTAAGGGCACATCTGAAAGAATCTGAAAAACTAGGCTATTGAGCTTATTCCATCACTTTACTTCTGCCTAAATAGTGAAAAGAAATTGATGTAAGTCGATAGCTGTAAAATGGCCTGCAGATAATAGCCAAATACTTTGTTGGTATCAGGCAAAATCTTTATTTACCCCCTACGAAAAAAAACAATTGTGTACATGTTAATTTGCACATTTAATTTTGGGAAAGTTATTTGAAATTCTCGAAAGAAGCATTTTTTAACAAATGTTACATTTGGACAAACAGTCCTGCTGATTTAATAAATTGTGGGATAGAGTATATTAATGCATGCATACCAGGGAAACAAAAACAACGTATTTCCAAATACATTCTCTTTATAAAAAAGAAAATAATTTAAAATATATACATTACTTCTTGAAAAAGTTTAAACAGGCGCCTTTACAGTCCAAATAGAAAAGAAAGCTCAAATATTGCAACGCAATTTACGGACTGTCACTGAACCTTCCAGAGTTAACAAACCGATTTCATAAAACTGGTGACAATTTTTTTTAAAGTCCTGTTTAGTCCCCTCATTTCCATATTTTACCTGGTTCTATCCATTTCTAGTCACCTAATGTGACAATCTGCTCCCGCTCCTTGCTCTGCTGGTTATGCGGACGTTGCTCACTGTTCTGCGCCCTCAGTCTCTCCAATTCACCCTCCAATTCTCTGATCCGCGCCGAATCCGACTGGGGCACCTGGCTATCTGTGATGTCCGGATTGGTTACGCGCCGCAACCGGGTGTTCTCTTCCTCCAGACGCGACATGCACTTCTCCAGCTCCAGGTATTCTTGAACCAGCTCTTGCTTGGACATGTTTTGAAGACTCTCGATGTGGTATTTCTCGTAGGTCTCGGAAAAGTCTCTCTGAAGAAACTCCCCACCTGCGTTTCCAGGCCTCCCGATGCCATCGCTGCCACCACCGCTGCCATAGTCCTCCTCCTCCTCCATATCGAAAAGCTCGTCCTCACTTGCGGTGTCCTCTGGGCGAGCACCAGTCCCCAACAGACGTCGGGGACCACTTTCGGTATTCAGATCCGGTTCCTCTCGGTCGTGTTCATCCATAAGGAACTGCGTTGTATTGTAGGGGGCAACGGGCAACCCCTTCGCGAACATCTCTGCTCTCACTCGGGACGCTCGTTCTGTCTCTCGCTCGTCAAGCTTTTTCTTTTCTTCCCAAGACAGTTTAAAATAGGGCTTCCATTGACGCTTCTTTTTGGATGGTCGGCGCCTGTGTTTCTTCTTGCCCTGGCGCGCATCTACAGCTGCCCCGGCGCCTGGAGAGCCAGAGTCTGTTCTCTTCCCACACTCGCCTTGCACTTGACTCAGGGTCTCCTCGTGCGGTCCATCTCCACTATTTCCGTGGGCTACGAGGCCACCCTCTCCGGCTGCATCTGCTCCGGGTTCCTGGCAAGGCTGTGTTGCTGCTGGGCACTTAGGAAGTGCATTTCCGGCAACGAATCTTGGACACACCTCCCTCTGCCCGCCTTGCATTTGCCACAACTTGTCTGCAGGGATAACCCCGCCGTCACTCTCTGCTTGCTGCTGTTTATCTCCATATCGCCCCCTACCGCCAGTCTCGAGTCCCCGGCTCTCATTGGTTTGGGGATGCTCCACAACTCTTCCTCTCCCACTTGATGGGGTATCTGAAGTTTTCAGGTGATGGGTCTTCTCAATGCTCGGTTCTGTCATCCTGATGTATGCCGTTGGGCTGTTCGCCTTACCACATGTCAACCGTTGACTCTGTGCGAATTAAACTAAATGTTAATTAAAATATATTTTGCAAACTTTTGCTAAGTATACCGTTTCTGTGTCTTAATTATGAGCAACATTTACTTGACAAGAAATGTTTAGCTAACTTTCGAAACGTTCACTATCGCTACTCTTAAAAACAAAGTTATGAATGGTAACACTTGTTACTTCTCGAATGATTCGTCAGAGCTACTGTAGCTAGCTAGCGAACTAACGTTAACTATTTCGGTGCCGCTATCAATCCTTCTCAAGTTCGTATTTCATCTCCACAACAGTGACTGTCCAGTATGCTACCACAGAAGGAGTTCGCGGTTTTATATAAACTCTACCACCGCCAGTGCGCATGCTGCTTTTCTTGACTCTACTTGTTTTGTGGTATCTGTAGTTCCAATGTAGGTAAATTACTAGCGAGACCGCCCATGACCAACTACCTAACCCACAATTCTAGGGCATTTATCGAAAGTTTAAGCCAATCACGTTTTAGGATATAGGACCACCCTCTCATTGCTGCTATTGGACAAAATTGCATATTCACTGTTGCTAAGCTTTAACCATATTATTATTGGTTATCCCGAGAGTCAATCAAGTGCACATTGGGTCCAAGAGGAAAGCAGTCCGGGGCATTCTTTCAGACGCTACCATGTATAAATGGAGGGGGGAATTAGTTAACGTTTTGAAGAGTCTGTGAATTCATCTTCATTAATCGATATCCCACTTATACTGTATACTACTAGTAAATTATGACATATGAGTATGTCGTGGCTTTTATCTATCAATGATTTTTTTGCTTAGTATCACTACCACAATCATTGAGACAATCCTTTCTTTCTAAAGGTAATGAACCCGTCATCCTGAACAAACTAGTCCCTTTTTACAGACCGTGTAGAAAAACGATTAACTAACGGCTATGCACTATGTTCATTTTGTTAATACTTAAACAATTACACTATTATTTTATGTGGTTTTAAATAGTGTAAGGTTTTTCTTTATTTGTTTTTTTTATTATTCTCCCTGGTGCGGAGCGATATTTCCCTCGCCTCCCACTAATGCGCAAGGATAAGAGTTTGGAACGACGCGTAAAGAAGCGACATTTTATTTATCGAGAGCTAGCTAGCCAGTAGCAAGTCCCACTCAATTGAACGGAACAACAAACAATGGTGAAATGTTAAAATAACACAATTGCCCACTTTTTAGAGTTACGTTTAAGCTTATTGTCGACGGTTAGTTATCAGTTGATTAAACGTGCCTCTGACCCAGTTTCTATATCTATTTCTATAAAGGTTTGCCGACTGAGGTTAGCTGGCTAGCTAATGTGCTAACTAGCGTCACACATCATGCATGTGCAGTGAAATATACAACCTTAGATCCAAATATTGTATGGTCTTGGCAAACGCTTTCATACTCGTACACATTAGCATATTGTAAAATATAAGCTTCTCATTGCAAGCTGGTTGAAATCATTAATTAGCATGTGAGCTTGCTCGACCAGTAGCTAGGTACCAGGACCAATAATAACTAGTTAGCTAGCCAATTCCGTATTTTCATGGATGTTACCATAACCAGGTTCTAACTAAGCAAACACCAGGCACTAAAGTGGGAGTATCGGTGGACACAGTATTGTAATATAGCTAGCTGGCTAACAACATTCAAAACATGCAATGAAACTAAATGTTGAGCTAGCACTGATTTGCTAGCTAGTTAGTAGCATGCAGCTACTAGCTAGGATAGCTGGTAGTTAGGTCTCTTTACTGTGGTTGAAATAGTTAGTCTGTTAAATTACCTAATTATGTCTGCATTAATGTAAGCAGCATAGATCACTTCAAACTGTCATAATTTAGTAATTACCTCTTCAAACACAGCATATGTTTGCATAACAAATACACAGTTGAATGCATTATTTGCAAATCTCACTAAAAGTATGCACACAAGACAGAAATGACAGCGTCTGTATATTTTGACTGATATGCAATGTCCTTATTCTCTGCAGGCTAAAGATTCCTCCCACATGGAGAGGGCACATCTCAGTGGCATTTTACATGGTTCCTACTTTGTGTGTGATGGCTGCTGTAGGCTATATGCATGTAGGTCTACTTTTCGGTGGGTAGGCATCCCCTCCCCCTCATACCATAGACCTTTCTCTCAATCACATTCACTCTTATCCTGATTTTCTCCTAAATTGTCATCTTCAATCATTCCCCCACTCACAACCCCTTGCTCTCTCTTACAGTCTTTTGTCCTCTCTTTCATCTATTATTTTTGCTCCATTGCTTTCTCTTATTGAGCAACTCTCCCTTCTGTCCTCCTTTTTTTCTTGGTCCTTTCATCATAATTTTTCTTGGAGCAGTTGGCGCAAGAGTAGGCTATCCCCGAATGTATAGGCCCAAACTAGGAGGAACTTTCGCTATGAGGCGCTATTCCTGTAATGTGTTCTCTCGGTCAACCTGGTTAAATAAGGGTTAACTAGTTTGGTGTGAGGTGCTTGCTAGCTATAACTCTCAGAATTAAAGAGATTAATATATAGTAAATATCCCCTTGTAAATTGTGCTAAATCCATTTCTACATATGTAGCAAGCTCACAAATACAAAAATGTACCACACACACTCAAAGTAGGCTGACCAGATGTTATTCAGTCCAAGGCAAACTTTTGGCAATTGACAGATACCAGCCAAACTTGTGTATCTATCAGCTGTCATATTACCCATTGTTTACTGAAAAGGGAGTGATTGCTGGGGGGACCAGGAGGGAGGGTAGGGTTTGTCAACTGGGGTAGTGGGTGTTTACAGAGGCAGTGGCGTTCGGTGGAAGCTCTAGATGCCTGGGCAAGAGCACAACAACTCCTGGATCAGGGCCTCTGAGAGGATTATTGGACATGAGTTAATCTCTTACCCTATATATACTGCAACACGGCTGGGTACAATTGAGAATGGGTCAAAATATCTATTCTATAGCCATTTGGGATTTTCCCATAACACATCAGAGCCATATACTGTATTTAGATAAATATATGGATATGCATTATATTGTTCTATCCTTTGTCTCTGTTTTGATATTACACATCAAAGCTTACAGAGCCTGAATGGTTGTTCTAAAATGGATGCCTTTAGATCAGGTGTCATTAGTTATTAGGGGACCCAGTGCCGTTCTGTAAGCGAGAGAGAGAGAGAGAGAGTGAAGAAGCTTGCATCTATGCTGTAGGGATAGGTCTGTAGATGGCCTGTGAAACATGCCTCTCTCCCCTAGGCCTGGAACCTACAGCTGAGCTCGCTCCTTCTCCTAATTATCCTCTTTATACCCTTATCGAAACCTAATTAAGTCCCGACCCCACGGGTTTGTCACTGCAGTATCGCAGACCAAGACTTGTTCATCTAATCCACAGTTAGTGTTTCCCCCCCCCCCCGGCTTACTTACAATGACATATAGCACATATTAACCCAAGTGCCCTTCAAAAGCATTTCTCTTTGCACAAATTGACTTTGTATGTTAATAATATATGGATGTAGAAGAAGTAATAAGTCATAACTTGGGCTCAAAGCTATTTGATCATGTTCATCACCACTGCAGCCTGGCTTTGAACAGAACAGCAGGATAGGCTATAGAAATAGCTTTATCTTCAGAATTAGGCCAGGCTACTTGCTGCCTCTTCGATATTATGAAACCGTTTAATCAATGTTTTAGAGGCATATTCAAAGTATACGGTTTATGCGTTTTGGCACTTTACTTGAATGATTTAACTGAATTCGGTTGTAATAAAGCGATAGCCAGATGATCCATTATTCTCATGACAGCGGCTTTCTTACTTTAGTAATTCCTGCCTACACCCCACCCACCCATAATGGAGTTGAGATGACAGATTTGTACAACCATATATAACCGCTAGGTGGCGCCCAATGATAAGACTTTGAACATGGGTTGCAGGTGGGTGGCGCTGTGTGTATCAGTGGACGTAGTAATGCAAAACAATGCAGTGTGAATGTAGCCTGTGTTTGGAGTGCGAAACACTGCTTTATGCCACCCGTCATTTTGGACGGAGGAACTGCGCTAAAGAACACTAAATAAATGCAGATTGTAGGCTATATAGGATTAATTGCAACTCTTCATGAACCATGAAGTGTAGGCTAGGCTATTAGATCAATTCAAATACCATAATAATAGACCCTACCTATGAAATAGGTCAGTGAGATTGCGAAACTTTCTTTTGGCCATGACCACGATGCCCCTGATAGGCTGCTATGTTAAAGAAAGTAGGCTATATGAACGTGTGGCTGTGGGTACAAATGATTTGATTTCCGTCTGTGGGTATAGTTTTCAAGAGTTTCTGCGCCCCTGGCTGGACTCAGATTACGCACTGCTATGGGAGGGACTTCACATGGAAAGGGAATGAATTACTGTAGTGCGCTATCCTGGTGACGCAACGGAGAAACGCACAACTCAAGACTTGCTGAAGAGTTAAAAAACGGCACCTGCACTAGGAATTTGCGCTCCCCCAATACATACACCTGACTTTTCCATATCAGTCAAGAGAACCACAGACAGAAAACTACAACGAGGACGGCATTGGAACTTGCATCATGTTGGGCAGGAAACCTCCTACCGCCGTGCATCATGAACCCAAGGCAGTGGAATCCCAACCCAAGACGCAGGACCCACTTAGGAAACTGGGTAAGAGAATTGTGACTCTCATTGGTTTAAAAACGCTTCTTCTTCTGTCAATATTACTCTAATTTGTTTCCTTGAATCTTGTTTAACCTGTCTTCTGTCAGTATTACTCTCTTTTGTTTCCTTGAATCAATGTTTAATTTTGCTACAACAGATATCAGAGCACATAGTTCAGTTTTGCCTGTTGATTGTTTGACAAGTTATTACTATTATTGTCCGGTGTACATGTGTGTTGCTCTGGTCCACAAGGGGAAAGAAATCAGTGCAGGGTAAGGTTAATGACAGTTAGGCTATTGCATTCCACATCCATTGGCGTTGGTTTTTATTTTTCCAAGTTATCAGGAGGCATTGAATGTTTACATATGGACATTACGACTTCTTCTCATTGACAACTTATAATGCAAGGAAGATAAATGGAGAACAATATGCCTTGGCGGTAATCAGTTTTGCTAAACGAAATAAACTATTGCTTGAAATCCACTTATGCAATGGTCTTTGTAAACACACACACAGAGAGTGTGCGTGGGAGCTGACAAGTGGTCATGTGTTTGTGCAGTGTCCAACAGCTCACTGACCCCCAGGCTCTCCACCCCACTCCCACAGATCCCCACTCACCAACGAACAACTCTGACCCAGTGCCTAGCTCTCCCACCACCCTCCTACTATGGCCACCACACCCCCCTTCTTCATCCAACCCCCCCAGCTCACGGTCACACCTCAACTAAAATAGAGAACTGCTGAGGATGGACAGAGCACCTATCAAAGCCTCTGGATATCTGTCAATCTAGACGACAGAACCATGTCATACTATGTGAGTGTGTGTGTATTTACATGTCACACACAAGCTCCCTCTTCTTGTTTTGTGTATATACTGCATATATTTATTAGCATGTGTAAGCACAATTTCACCACAAAGCATGATAGTTAATTAAATAATACACGTTTTTCACCCCCCCATGTGTTACATACACACAGATACTCACATGTACAGTACCTATTAAGGTACAGCAATGCATACAATCAGACAAACAAAACCATCAACACCATTTAAAAAAAAAAAAATGAATAAACATGTCACTCATTATTTATTCACTCTTATTGCCATGAATGGGATGTGGGAAGGTTATAAAAAATCTTGTCCAAAGGGATGTAGCTAGATATAAAATGTAGCCAGTGTGTTAAAGTAGGAGGAATATCTGATTTAAGAATAATGTTATGGATTTCTTTACAGATCAATATATTTTTTGATTATTCCGTGGATCTAGTTCATTAGTCCCAGACAGACAAGCTAGGCATGAGGGATAGAAATCTGTAAACCTTGTGAAATTGTGTTGATTACTGATTCCCAAAACATTGAAATAACATTGCATGTGCTTGCTAACCAAAACATGTGATAAAAAGTACTCCTTTGCCTCTCCTTGCACCAACAAGGGAAAGACATTTCAGCATTCATTTTGTGAAGTTGGTCTGGTACAGTAAACACTGAATGGTTGTAGGAACATTTGTGTGCTTTCAAACAGATTAACACCATTCTCTGCTTATTTCACCCTGTAAATCTAGTTCCCATTTCAATCTAGTAACATCTGTGTCTTCTAGCATATGATCTAACAACTTATAAACTTTAGAAATAAACTTTAGAAATATACTTGAGTTTTCACGATCATTCAGTAAGATATCAAGTTGATACCCTTGTTCCAATTTAAACACGTCAGACTTGGTTCTATGACCAAGGGTTTCTATGACCTCTTGTTTTGAAAGCCTCTGAGATTAGCACACTGACCTGTGCAATCACAGAATGTGACTACACTAAACTTAGAATTATTTTAATTTGCATCCTATTGGTCATATACCTTTGCCATTGAATGATTTGTGGGGTGCCTAACCCCATGTATGCATTACTGTACCCTTTTTCAGGTACTGTACATGTGAGTATTTGTGTATGCAACACATGGGTGGGTGAAAAACATATTATTTAATTAACTGTGTCATGCCCCATAAACTCCCCAGGCATGAGGTCCTGTTAGTCATGACAGACCAAACTAACAGTATCAGATGGGTGTGTCTAACTGGCTGGAATGCAGGAGGTCAGAAGTTCTGCTGCCTTGCAGTTCTGACCTATCACAAGCTGTTTTGGCACATCAAATAGGAGAACCTAAGTCACGCCAAAGGAGAACCTGCATTTAAAAACAATTTGCTTTGTATTACAATGTCTCTTAACTTCTACCTCTTTTGCCAGCATGTGAAATAGCATTCAGTAGTAGTATGGAATCTTTAGGGGAGGGTGATTTGTTTGGTGTATGTATGAAGACACATTTCCAAAGTAATGTCTCCATAGACCTAGTTCCCAGTGGCCTTGTGTTTATCAAATGTTAAGGGTCAAAGGTTGTCTACAAATGTCATTAACCCAGCAGATGCATACCGTCTGACTGCAGAGAGACTGCAATATCAGTGTCACGAACCGGCTCGTAACCCGTAACAAATAAGGGTGACAACGTGGAGATCAAGAAATAACAAATATATGTATTAACTACAGTAAACTATAAACAAGTAACAATGGTGTGTGTGTAGTCAGTAGTGTAAGTGAGTGGTTGCGTGCATAGATGTGATAATGAGGGGTGTTGAAATGTGCCAGAGCAAACAAAAAGCCACAAAAATGCCACAATCAAAAATAACTGTCTGCGTTGAGAGAGTCTGCTCAATGAATGGGGGGTGGGACACACCCGAGCCCAGGTGTATCCCATTTCGCTGACGACCCTCCCGGCTCCGCCCACAGACATCCTATTAAGGAAAACAAGAGCAAAGAGAGAGAATTCGGCAGACGGAGTGGGAGGGTCCACACACAGAGTGGGAGGGTCCCCCCCATAAAACCAGGGACCCCGGAACACCACACCAACACAAAATATTGCAGACAGAGTGGAAGGGTCATCACATTTTTTACATTTTTATTTTATTTAACCAGCTAGGCTAGTTGAGAACAAGTTCTCATTTACAACTGCAACCTGTCCAAGATAAAGCAAAGCAGTGTGACACAAACAACAATACAGAGTTACACATGGAATAAACATATATACAGTCAATAACACAATAGAAAAAGTCTATATACAATGTGCAATTGAGGTGAGATAAGGGAGGTAAGGCAATAAATAGGCCATAGTGGCGAAATAATTACAATATAGCAATTAAACACTGGAGTGATAGATGTGCAGAAGATGAATGTGCAAGTTGTAACGCTTGTTCTCCTCCTCGTCTGAGGAGCATGGATCGGACCAAAACGCAGCATGTGGAGAATACATGTTTGATTTATTTTTAAAGAAGACGAAATGAATGAACACTTGATAAATTACAAAAACAACAAAACGACGTAGACCGACCTGAACATGACACGTAGACCGACCTGAACATACAAAAACACGAAGAACGCACGAACAGGAACAGACTAAACAAACGAAACAGTCCCGTGTGGTAACAACACAGACACGGAAGACAATCACCCACAAACAAACAGTGTGAACAGCCTACCTTAATATGGTTCTCAATCAGAGGAAACGTAAAACACCTGCCCCTGATTGAGAACCATATCAGGCTAATTACCAATGATCCCAACATAGAAACACATAACATAGAATGCCCACCCAGCTCACGTCCTGACCAACTAAACACATACTAAACAAAGGAAATCAGGTCAGGAACGTGACACAAGTAGAGATTCTGGGGTGCAAAGGAGCCAAATAAATAAATAACAGTATGGGGATGAGGTAGTTGGATGGGCTATTTACAAATGGGCTATGTACAGGTGCAGTGATCTGACAGCTGGTGCTTAAAGCTAGTGAGGGAGATATGAGTCTCAAGCTTCAGTGATTTTTGTAGTTCGTTCCAGTCATTGGCAGCAGAGAACTGGAAGGAAAGGCAGCCAAAGTAGGAATTGGCTTTGGGGATGACCAGTGAAATATACCTGCTGGAGCGCGTGCTACGGGTGGGTGCTGCTATGGTGACCAGTGAGCTGAGATAAGGCGGGGCTTTACCTAGCAAAGACTTATAGATGACCTGGAGCCAGTGTGTTTGGCGACGAATATGAAGCGAGGGCCAGCCAACGAGAGCATACAGATCGCAGTGGTGGGTAGTATATGGGGCACTTTGGTGACAAAACGGATGGCACTGTGATAGACTGCATCCAATTTTCTGGAAGCTATTTTGTAAATTACATTGCCAAAGTCAAGGATCGGTAGGATAGTCAGTTTTACGAGGGTATGCTTGGCAGCATGAGTGAAGGAGGCTTTGTTGCGAAATAGGAAGCCGATTTCTAGATTCAATTTTGGATTGGAGATGCTTAATGTGAGTCTGGAAGGAGAGTTTACAGTCAGACCAGACACCTAGGTATTTGTAGTTGTCCACATATTCTAAGTCAGAACTGTTCAGAGTAATGATGCTGGACGGGCAGGCAGGTGCGGGCAACGATCGGTTGAAGAGCATGCATTTAGTTTTACTTGCATTTAAGAGCAGTTGGAGTCCACGGAAGGAGAGTTGTATGGCATTGAAGCTCGTCTGGAGGTTAGTTAACAGTGCAGTGTAGAAGGGCCAGAAGTATACAGCATGGTGTCGTCTGCATAGAGGTGGATCAGAGAATCCCCAGCAGCAAGAGCGACATCATTGATGTATACAGTGATCCCTCGCCACTTCGCGGTTCACTTATCGCGGATTCGCTATTTCGCGGATTTTCATAATGCATTTTTTTTTTTTTTTTGGTGCATTGTGCTCTGCATTCTGATTCGCTAAAAACTCACTCCCGCTTCTTGTATCAAAACATGCTACGAATTGTGCTATCATTTTGTCGTCTCGTGCAGTTATGTGTACGTACATAAAACAGCTTGGCAAATTTACATTAAGTTGGCCAAATTATCTTGTAATTTCGAACATCTCCTAAACCCATAATGTCGACGAAACGGCCTACACGTGAGTCACTGTATTTGTATACATGTAATAGTTGCTAATTGTAAAAAAAAAAAAAAGTTTTCTATTTCGCGGATTTCACTTATCGCGGGTCATTTTCGGAACGTAACCCCCGCGATAAACGAGGGATTACTGTACAGAGAAGAGAGTCAGCCCGAGAATTGAACCCTGTGGCACCCCCATAGAGACTGCCAGAGGTCCGGACAACAGGCCCTCCGATTTGACACACTGACCTCTGTCTGAGAAGTAGTTGGTGAACCAGGCGAGGCAGTCATTTGAGAAACCAAGGCTGTTGAGTCTGCCGATGAGAATGTGGTGATTGACAGAGTCGAAAGCCTTGGCCAGGTCGATGACATCAGCCACACATGTATTAACACATATCGATGCCTGTGTTTGCCAATTGTTGCAGTTTGGTGTATTTTAGTTAGGCTATGTACTATCTTTTTTTTATTGTTGGACATAAAATACTGTAAAAAGACCGGCAAATCAGCTCCAAGTGATTTTGATTTTGGAAATCTGTTTGGGCTTCTTGTGGTCAATTTGCAGTCTATAAATTATTTGTAATTATGTTCCAGCAGCCTGACCATCCGCTCAAGAAAAAATCGTCTCGCAGCTGAATTTAGTTGATGATCTCTAGCCTATATGATCATATGAGAATTTAATGATCTGTTTTGGTTTGGGTGACATCATATGGCATGAACTGCTTTTTGACAAGCAATTTGCTACACCCACAATAACACCTAACAATATGTGTATGCGACCAATAAAATGTGATTTGATAGGATCAATGTTGTCTTGCGTGGTCTGTGGCATTTTTCCTTAGCTCAAAGTTAAACAGCACTCACTTTATGTGGTATAACTATGAGGTAAAATGTCAATGTCAATTAAAGTTGTGATCATTTTACAGTGGGAAAGTTACAATTTATAGTTGTGTATTGGGGATTTGATTTGCTGTGGTAGATATGAAAAGTTTATTTCCATAACGCTATACCTACCAATTTTTCACATTTGTGTTTTTTCATCAGAAATTATTGCTTATAGGTATCTTCATATGTGTGTAAAATAAATCTTAGATATTTTATTCAAAATTTTAGATGACTTCTCCAAAAGCTAATTGGAGTCAGGAGTCAACTAACCTGGAGTCCAATCAATGAGACGAAATTGAAGGTGTTGGTTAGAACTGCCTTGCCCTATAAAAAAACACTCACAAAATGTGAGTTTGCTATTCACAAGAAGCATTGCCTGATGTGAACCATGCCTGAACAAAAGAGATGTCAGAAGATCTAAGATTAAGAATTGTTGCCTTGCATAAAGCTGGAAAGGGTTAAAAAAGTATCTCTAAAAGTCAGTCCACGGTAAGACAAATGGTCTATAAATGGAGAAAGTTCAGCACTGTTGCTACTCTCCCTAGGAGTGGCCGTCCTTCAAAGTTGACTGCAAGAGCACAGCGCAGAATGCTCAATGAGGTTAAGAAGAATCCTAGAGTGTCAGCTAAAGACTTACAGAAATCTCTGAAAGATGCTAACATCTCTGTAGACGAGTCTACAATACGTAAAACACTAAACAATAATGGTGTTCATGGGAGGACACCATGGAAGAAGCCACTGCTGTTCAAAATAAACATTGCTGCACGTCTGAATTTCGCAAAAGAGCACCTGGATGTTCCACAGCGCTACTGGCAAACTATTCTGTGGACAGATGAAACAAAAGTTGTTGTTTGGAAGGAACACACAACACTATGTGTGGAGGGAAAAAAGGCACAGCACACAAACATCAAAACCTCATCCCAACTGTAAAGTATGGTGGAGGGAGCATCATGGTTTGGGGCTGCTTGGCTGCCTCAGGGCTTAGACAGTTTGCTATCATCGACTGGAAAATGTATTCCCTAGTTTATCAAGACATTTTGCAGGAGAATGTAAGGCTATCTGTCTGCCAACGGAAGCTCAACAGACGTTAGGTGATGCAACAGGACAACAACCCAAAAGACAGAAGTAAATCAACAACAGAATGGCTTGAACAGAAGAAAATGCATCTTCTGGAGTGGCCCAGTCAGTCCTGACTTCAACCCGATTGAGATGCTGTGGCATGACCTCGAGAGCGGTTCACACCAGATATCCCAAGAATATTGTGGAACTGAAACAGTTTTGTAAAGAGGAATGGTCCAAAATTCCTTCTGACTGTTGTGCAGGTCTGATCCGCAACTACAGAAAACGTTTGGTTGAGGTTATTGCTACGAAAGGAGGGTCAACCTGTTATTAAATCCAAGGGTTCACATACTTTTCCCAACCTGCACTGTGAATGTTTACACAGTGTGTTCAGTATAGACAAGAAAAAGTATAATTGCTTGTGTGTTATTAGTTTAAGCAGACTGTGTTTGTCTATTGTTGTGACTTAGATGATGATCAGATACAATTTTATGACCAATTTATGCAGAAATCCAGGTAATTCTAAAGGGTTCACATACCTTTTCTTCCCACTGTACACAGTGCCTTCTGAAAGTATTCAGACTTCTTCTCTTTTTCTACATTTTGTTACGTTACTGCCTTATTCTAAAATTGATTACATTTAAAAAATCATCAATCTACACACAATACCCCATAATGACAAAGCGAAAGCAGGTTTTTAGACATTTTTGCAAATAAATTAAAAACAAAAATACCTTTACATAAGTATTCAGACCTTTTGCTATGAGACTCGAAATTTATCTCAGGTGCATCCTGTTTCCATTGATCGTCCTTGAGATGTTTCTACAACTTGATTGGAGTCCACATGTGGTAAATTCAATTGATTGGACATGATTTGGAAAGGCACACGCCTGTCTATATAAGGTCCCACAGTTGACAGTGCATGTCAGAGCAAAAACCAAGCCATGAGGTCGAAGATATTGACCGTAGAGCTCCAAGACAGGATTGTGTCGAGGCACAGCTCTGGGGAGGGTACCAAAACATTTCTGCAGCATTGAAGGACTTCAAGAACACAGTGGCCTCCATCATTCTTAAATGGAATAAGTTTGGAACCACCAAGACTCTTCCTAAAGCTGGCCGCCCGTCCAAACTGAGCAATCGGTGGAGAAGGGCCTTGGTCAGAGAGGTGACAAAGACACGATGGTCACTCTGACAGAGCTCTAGAGTTCCTCTGTGGAGATGGGAGAACCATCCAGAAGGACAACCAGCACTGCAGAACTCTACCAATCAGGCCTTTATGGTGGAGTGGCCAGACGGAAGCCACTCCTCAGTAAAAGGCACATGACAGCTCGCTTGGAGTTTGCCAAAAGGCACCTAAAGACTCTCAGACCATGAGAAACAAGGTTCTCTGGTCTGATGAAACCAAGATTGAACTCTTTGGCCTGAATGCCAAGCGCCACGTCTGGAGGAAACCTGGCACCATCCCTATGGTGAAGCAAGGTGGTGGCATTATGATGTTGTGGGGATGTTTTTTCAGCGGCAGGGACTGGGAGACTAGTCAGGGTCAAGGCAAAGATGAACGGAGCAAAGTACAGAGAGATTCTTGATGAAATCCTGCTCCAGAGCGCTCAGGATCTCAGACTGGGCTGACGGTTCACCTTCCAACAGGACAACGACCCTAAGCACACAGCCAAGACAACGCAGGAGTGGCTTAGGGACAAGTCTCTGAATGTCCTTGAGTGGCCCAGCCAGAGCCCGGAATTGAACCCAATCGAACATCTCTGGAGAGACCCGAAAATAGCTGTGCAGGAACGCTCCCCATCCAACCTGACAGCGCTTGAGAGGATCTGCAGAATAGAATGGGAGAAACTCCCCAAATACAGGTGTGCCAAGCTTGTAGCGTCATACCCAAGAATACTTGATGCTGTAATCACTGCCAAAGGTGCTTCAACAAAGTACTGAGTAAAGGGTCTGAATAGTTATGTAAATTTGATATTTCAGTTTTAGATTTGGAATACATTTGCAAAATTTCGAAAACAGTTTTGCTTTATTTATACATTGTTACGTTACAGCCTTATTCTAAATAATGTGTAAAAAGTCAAAGGGTCTGAATACTTTCCGAATGCACTATATTTTAAACAAATACATGTCCGTCATTGAATCAAATCAAATCAAATCAAATTTTATTTGTCACATACACACATGGTTAGCAGATGTTAATGCGAGTGTAGCGAAATGCTTGTGCTTCTAGTTCCGACAATGCAGTAATAACCAACAAGTAATCTAACCTAACAATTCCACAACTACTACCTTATACACACAAGTGTAAAGGGATAAAGAATATGTACATAAAGATATATGAATGAGTGATGGTACAGAACGGCATAGGCAAGATGCAGTAGATGGTATGGAGTACAGTATATACATATGAGATGAGTAATGTAGGGTATGTAAACATAAAGTGGCATAGTTTAAAGTGGCTAGTGATACATTTTTACATAATTTCCACCAATTCCCATTATTAAAGTGGCTGGAGTTGAGTCAGTATGTTGGCAGCGGCCGCTAAATGTTAGTGGTGGCTGTTTAACAGTCTGATGGCCTTGAGATAGAAGCTGTTTTTCAGTCTCTCGGTCCCTGCTTTGATGCACCTGTAGTGACCTCGCCTTCTGGATGATAGCGGGGTGAACAGGCAGTGGCTTGGGTGGTTGTTGTCCTTGATGATCTTTATGGCCTTCCTGTGACATCGGGTGGTGTAGGTGTCCTGGAGGGCAGGTAGTTTGCCCCCGGTGATGCGTTGTGCAGACCTCACTACCCTCTGGAGAGCCTTAAGGTTGTGGGCGGAGCAGTTGCCATACCAGGCGGTGATACAGCCCGACAGGATGCTCTCGATTGTGCATCTGTAGAAGTTTGTGAGTGCTTTTGGTGACAAGCCGAATTTCTTCAGCCTCCTGAGGTTGAAGAGGCGCTGCTGCGCCTTCTTCACAACGCTGTCTGTGTGGGTGGACCAATTCAGTTTGTCCGTGATGTGTACACCGAGGAACTTAACTTTCCACCTTCTCCACTACTGACCCGTCGATGTGGATAGAGGGGTGCTCCCTCTGCTGTTTCCTGAAGTCCACAATCATCTCCTTTGTTTTGTTGACGTTGAGTGTGAGGTTATTTTCCTGACACCACACTCCGAGGGCCCTCACCTCCTCCCTGTAGGCCGTCTCGTCGTTGTTGGTAATCAAGCCTACCACTGTAGTGTCATCCGCAAACTTGATGATTGAGTTGGAGGCGTGCATGGCCACGCAGTCGTGGGTGAACAGGGAGTACAGGAGAGGGCTCAGAACGCACCCTTGTGGGGCCCCAGTGTTGAGGATCAGCGGGGTGGAGATGTTGTTACCTACCCTCACCACCTGGGGGCGGCCCGTCAGGAAGTCCAGGACCCAGTTGCACAGGGCGGGCTCGAGACCCAGGGTCTCGAGCTTGATGACGAGTTTGGAGGGTACTATGGTGTTAAATGCTGAGCTGTAGTCGATGAACAGCATTCTCACATAGGTATTCCTCTTGTCCAGATGGGTTAGGGCAGTGTGCAGTGTGGTTGCGATTGCGTCGTCTGTGGACCTATTGGGTCGGTAAGCAAATTGGAGTGGGTCTAGGGTGTCCGGTAGGGTGGAGGTGATATGGTCCTTGACTAGTCTCTCAAAGCACTTCATGATGACGGAAGTGAGTGCTACGGGGCGGTAGTCATTTAGCTCAGTTACCTTAGCTTTCTTGGGAACAGGAACAATGGTGGCCCTCTTGAAGCATGTGGGAACAGCAGACTGGGATAAGGATTGATTGAATATGTCCGTAAACACACCAGCCAGCTGGTCTGCGCATGCTCTGAGGACGCGGCTGGGAATGCCGTCTGGGCCTGCAGCCTTGCGAGGGTTAACACGTTTAAATGTTTTACTCACCTCGGCTGCAGTGAAGGAGAGCCCGCAGGTTTTGGTAGTGGGCCGTGTCAGTGGCACTGTATTGTCCTCAAAGCGAGCAAAAAAGTTATTAAGCCTGTCTGGGAGCAAGACATCCTGGTCCGCGACGGGGCTGGTTTTCTTTTTGTAATCCGTGATTGACTGTAGACCCTGCCACATACCTCTTGTGTCTGAGCTGTTGAATTGCGGCTCTATTTTGTCTCTGTACTGGGACTTAGCTTGTTTGATTGCCTTGCGGAGAGAATAGCTACACTGTTTGTATTCGGTCATGTTTCCGGTCACCTTGCCCTGGTTAAAAGCAGTGGTTCGCGCTTTCAGTTTCACGCGAATGCTGCCGTCAATCCACGGTTTCTGGTTTGGGAATGTTTTAATCGTTGCTGTGGGTACGACATCGTCAATGCACTTTCTAATGAACTCGTTCACCGAATCAGCATATTCGTCAATGTTGTTGTTGGACGCAATGCGGAACATATTCCAATCCGCGTGATCGAAGCAGTCTTGAAGCGTGGAATCAGATTGGTCGGACCAGCGTTGAACAGACCTGAGCGAGGGAGCTTGTTGTTTTAGTTTCTGTTTGTAGGCTGGAAGCAACAAAACGGAGTCGTGGTCAGCTTTTTCGAAAGGAGGGCGGGGGAGGGCCTTATATGCGTCGCGGAAGTTAGTATAACAATGATCCAAGGTTTTACCAGCCCTGGTAGCACAATCGATATGCTGATAGAATTTAGGGAGTTTTGTTTTCAGATTAGCCTTGTTAAAATCCCCAGCTACGATGAATGCAGCCTCAGGGTGTGTGGTTTCCAGTTTACATAGAGTCAGATAAAGTTTGTTCAGGGCCATCGATGTGTCTGCTTGGGGGGGAATATATACGGCTGTGATTATAATCGAAGAGAATTCCCTTGGTAGATAATGCGGTCGACATTTGATTGTGAGGAGTTCTAGATCAGGTGAACAGAATGACTTGAGTTCCTGTATGTTGTTATGATCACACCACGTCTCGTTAATCATAAGGCATACACCCCCGCCCCTCTTCTTACCAGAAAGATGTATGTTTCTGTCGGCGCGATGCGTGAAGAAACCAGCTGGCTGCACCGACTCCGTTAGCGTCTCTTGAGTTAGCCATGTTTCCGTGAAGCAGAGAACGTTACAATCTCTGATGTCTCTCTGGAATGTTACCCTTGCTCGGATTTCATCAACCTTATTGTCAAGAGACTGGACATTGGCGAGTAGTATGCTAGGGAGTGGAGCGCAATGTGCCCGTCGCCGAAGCCTGACCAGGAGACCGCTACGTTTGCCCCTTTTACGGCATCGCATAGGGTCGCCGGCTGGGATCAGATCCATTGTATTGGGTGGAAGGCAAAACACTGGATCCGTTTCGGGAAAGTCATATTCCTGGTTGGAACGATGGTGAGTTGACGTTGCTCTTATATTCAGTAGTTCCTCCCGACTGTATGTAATGAAACCTAAGATTACCTGGGGTACCAATGTAAGGAATAACACGTAAAAAAACAAAATACTGCATATTTTCCAAGGAACGCTAAGCGAGGCGGCCATCTCGGTCGGCGCCGGAAGTAGATGTGTGAACAATCCCATGCCATGATTAGATAGTAAAAAAAACACACCAATTTCTTTAAACATCAAAGCTAATTTACCAACATTTCTGAAAATGGATATATGGGGGTTTGGAATAAAACTTTTCATATCTTTATAGGTGTGATCTTAGAAAATCAGTGCCTTAATGTCAACCCTCTCAGCCTAGTTGTCCCGTTCTTTGATGTGCTCTCCTCTCCTTATCAGGGTTCAATGTTTTCCTTGGCGTCTGTCCCAGTCTGTGTCTGAGAGCATTGTTTTGATTGAGTTCTATACTGCTGTTTTGACCTCAATTGGCTCATTTTTTACTTAGTATCAATACAACACCTATGTTTACAGCAGGTCCCATGGGACCAGTACTTAGTTCCACAGACAGACATGGAGAAAGATGAAGTCTCCTACATCAAATGTACTACATGTTGACTGATACATCCGACCATAATTCTATCCTCCTGATTCCTGCTTACAAGCAAAAACTAAACAGGAAGTACCAGTATCTCTCTCAGTACGGAAGTGGTCAGATTGCGCGGATGCTACGCTACAGGACTGTTTTGCTAGCACAGACTGGAATATGTTCCGGGATTCATCCAATGGCATTGAGAAGTATACCACCTCAGTCATCGGCTTCATCAATAAGTGCATCGACGACGTCGTCCCCACAGTGAACGTACGCACATATCCCAACCAGAAGCAATGGATTACAGGCAACATCCGCATTGAGCTAAAGGCTAGAGCTGCCGCTTCCAAGGTGAGCAACACTAATCCGGACGCCTGTAAGAAATCCTGCTGTGCCCTCTGACTAACCATCAAACAAGCAAAGTGTCAATACAGGATTAAGATTGAATCCTACTACACCGGCTCTGACGCTCGTCGGTTGTGGCAAGACTTGAAAACTATTATGGACTACAAAGGGAAACACAGACACGAGCTGCCCAGTGATGCGAGCCTATCAGACGAGCTAAATGCCTTTTATGCTCGCTTTGAGGCAAGCAACACTGAAGTATGCACGAGAGTACCAGCTGTTCTGGATGACTGTGTGATAACGCTCTCAGTAGCAAATGTGAGCAAACCTTGTAACAGGTCAACATTTACAAAGCCGCAGGGGCCAGATGGATTACCAGGATGTGTAATCAAAGCATGCGCGGACCAACTGTCAAGTGTCTTCACTGACACATTCAACCTCTCCCTGACTGAGTCTGTAATACCTACATATTTCAAGCAGACCACCATAGTCCCTGTGCCCAAGGAAGCGAGGTAACCTGCCTAAATGATTACCGCCCCGTAACACTCACGTCGGTAGCCATGAAGTGCTTTGAAAGGCTGGTCATGGCTCACATCAACAGCATCCTCCCGGATACCCTAGACCCACTCCAATTCGCATACCGCCCTAATTCGCATACCGCCCTAACATTGCAATCTCAATTGCACTCCACACTGCCCTTTCCCACCTGGACAGAAGGAACACCTATGTGAGAATGCTGTTCATTGACTACAGCTCAGTGTTCAACACCATAGTGCCCACGAAGCTCATCACTATGCCAAAAACCCTGGGACGAAACACCTCCCTCTGCAGCTGGATCATGGACATCCTGACGGGCTGCCCCTAGATGGTAAGGGTAGGCAACAACACGTCTGCCACGCTGATCCTCAACACTTGGGCCCCTCAGGGATGTGTACTTAGTTCCCTCCTGTACTCCTTGTTCACCTACGACTGCGTGGCCAAACACAACTCCAACACCATCTGTTACGGCTGTCCTCGTTGACAGAAGGTGGGGACCAAAACGCAGAGTGGTTAGTGTTCATTCTTTTAATGAAAATCAACAAAACACTTCAAAATACAAAAAACAACCAACGTGACAAAACCGAAACCGTCCTGTGTGGTAACAAAACCTCCACAGGAACAAACACCCACAAAACACAAGTGAAACCCAGGCTGCCTTAGTATGATTCTCAATCAGGGACAACGATTGACACCTGTCTCTGATTGAGAATCATACCAGGCCGAACACAAAATCCCAACATAGAAAATCAAACCTAGACCAACCCACCCAACTCACGCCCTGACCAACTAAAACAAATACATGACAAAGGAAAACAGGTCAGGAACGTGACAGAACCCCCCCCCTTAAGGTGCGAACTCCGGGCGCACCAGCACAAAGTCTAGGGGAGGGTCTGGGTGGGCGTCTGTCCACGGTGGCGGCTCTGGCGCTGGTCGTGGTCCCCACCCCACCATAGTCAACCCCCGCTTCCGTGGCCTCCTCCCAATATTCACCCTCCATGTCAATCCCACTATTTCAAAGGGCAGTAACAGACTGAGGGGTAGCACCTGACTGAGGGGTAGCACCTGACTGAGGGGTAGCACCTGACTGAGGGGTAGCACCTGACTGAGGGGTAGCACCTGACTGAGGGGTAGCACCTGACTGAGGGGTAGCACCTGACTGAGGGGCAGCACCGGACTGAGGGGCAGCACCGGACTGAGGGGCAGCACCGGACTGAGGGGCGGATCCTGGCTGGCTGGCTCTGGCGGATCCGGATTGCACCCTGCCTCAAGGACCTCCACAAGATGTACCTCAGTGCCTACAGTCGCCCCCAACAGGCCATCATGGAGAAGTTCAAGGGGTCAAAGTTTGGCAACGTGTCTATGCTAAGTCCTCCTGAGGATCTGCCTTTTTACTGAAGCTGCTGGGAAATGACTGACAACACAGCTCTTAGCTCCCTCTGTAGATGCCTACTGGAGAACTTTTATTTGTATTGCTTTTAAAAAAAATTAATCTTATTAACACTTTGTTCTAGCTAGCTATTTGTGTAGGTAGCTATCAAGTAAACACAATGATATAGTAACTTGTTGACTTAACTCTAGAATGCCTACTTCAAGTGTTTTAGTACTAGTCTGTAATCTCAGGACTTAACCTATGCCTCTGGCGGATCCTGGCTGGCTGGCTCTGGCGGATCCTGGCTGGCGGAAGGCTCTGGCGGATCCTGGCTGGCGGAAGGCTCTGGCGGATCCTGGCTGGCGGAAGGCTCTGGCGGATCCTGGCTGGCGGAAGGCTCTGGCGGATCCTGGCTGGCGGAAGGCTCTGGCGGATCCTGGCTGGCTGGCTCCGGCAGCTCCTGGCTGGCTGGCAGCTCCTGGCTTGCTGGCTCTGGCTGGTCCTGGCTTGCTGGCTCTGGCTGGTCCTGGCTGGACGGCTCTGGCTGGTCCTGGCTGGACGGCTCTGGCTGGTCCTGGCTGGACGGCTCTGGCTGGTCCTGGCTGGACGGCTCTGGCTGGTCCTGGCTGGGCGGCACTGGCTGGTCCTGGCTGGACGGCTCTGAAGGCTCGGGACAGACGGGCAGCGCTGGGCAGGCAGGCAGTTCAGACAGCGCTGGGAAGGCAGACAGTTCGGGCAGCGCTGAGCAGGCAAGCAGCGCAGGCGGCGTTGGGCAGACGGCCGACTCTGACCTGCTGAGGCGCACAGTAGGCCTGGTGCGTGGTGCCGGAACTGGAGGCACTGGGCTGGAGACACGCACCACAGGGAGAGTGCGTGGAGGAGGAACAGGGCTCTGGAAACGCACTGGAAGCCTGGTGCGTGGTGTCGGCACTGATGGTACTGGGCTGGGGTGGGAAGGTGGCGCCGGATATACCGGACCGTGAAGGAGGACACGCGCTCTTGAGCACCGAGCCTCCCCAACCCTACCAGGTTGAATGGTCCCCGTAGCCCTGCCAGTGCGGCGAGGTGGAATAGCCCGCACTGGGCTATGCAGGCGAACCGGGGACACCACCTGTAAGGCTGGTGCCATGTACGCCGGCCCGAGGAGACGTACTGGAGGCCAGATATGTTGGGCCGGCTTCATGGCACCCGGCTCGATGCCCAACCTAGCCCTCCCAGTGCGGCAAGGTGGAATAGCCCGCACTGGGCTAAGCACGCGTACTGGGGACACCGTGCGCTCCACCGCATAACACGGTGTCTGACCAGTACGACGCCCTCTCACTCCACGGTAAGCCCGGGGAGTTGGCTCAGGTATCCAACCCGGCTTCGCCACACTCCCCTTTAGCCCCCCCCAAGAAATGTTTGGGTGAGCCTCTCGGGCTTCCGTGCTAGCCGCGTACCCTCATACCTCCGGTTCCTCTCTCCGGTTGCCTCTGCTCTCCTCGCTGCCTCCAGCTGTTCCCATGGGAGGCGATCCTTTCCAGCCAGGATCTCCTCCCATGTGTAGCAACCCTTGCCGTTCAAGACGTCTTCCCATGTCCATTCCTCTGTCTGTCTCTGCTGCTGTCGCTGCCCTTCTCCACTCCGCTTGGTCCTCTTGTGGTGGGTGTTTCTGTTACGGCTGTCCTCGCTGACAGAAGGTGGGGACCAAAACGCAGAGTGGTTAGTGTTCATTCTTTTAATGAAAATCAACAAAACACTTCAAAATACAAAAAAACAACCAACGTGACAAAACCGAAACCATCCTGTGTGGCAACAAAACCTCCACAGGAACAAACCCAGGCTGCCTTAGTATGATTCTCAATCAGGGACAACGATTGACACCTGTCTCTGATTGAGAATCATACCAGGCCGAACATAAAATCCCAACATAGAAAATCAAACCTAGACCAACCCACCCAACTCACGCCCTGACCAACTAAAACAAATACATGACAAAGGAAAACAGGTCAGGAACGTGACACCATCATTAAGTTTGCTGACGACACAACAGTGGTAGGCCTGATCACTGACAACGATGAGACGCCTATAGGGAGGAGGTCAGAGATCTGGCAGTGTGGTGCCAGGACAACAACCTTTCCCTCAATGTGAGCAAGACAAAGGAGCTGATCATGGACTACAGGAAAAGGCAGGCTGAACAGGCCCCCATTAACATCGACAGGGCTGTAGTGGAGCGGATCGAGAGTTTCAAGTTCCTTGGTGTCCACATCACCAACAAACTATCATGGTTCAAACATACCAAGACAGTCGTGAAGAGGGCACGACAAAACCTTTTCCCCCTCAGGAGACTGAATAGAATTGACATGGGTCTCCAGATCCTCAAAAGGTTCGACAGCTGCACAATCGAGCGCATCCTGACCGGTTGCATCACCGCCTGGTATGGCAACTGCTCGGCATCTGACCGCAGGGCACTACAGAGGGTAATGCGTACGCCCCAGTACATCACTGGGGCCAAGCTTCCTGCAATCCAGGACCTTTATAATAGGCGGTGTCAGAGGAAAGCCCATAAAATTGTCAGAGACTCCAGTCACCCAAGTCATAGATTGTTTTCTCTGCTACCGCACGGCAAGTGGTACCAGGGCGCCAAGTCTAGGACCAAAAGGCTCCTTAACAGCTTCTACCCCCAAGCCATAAGACTGCTGAACAATTAATCAAATGGCCACCAGACTATTACATTGACCCCCCGCTTTTGTTTTGTACGCTGCTGCTACTCGCTGTTTATTATCTATGCATAGTGACTTCACCCTTACCTACAAATAACCCTTATGTACAAATAACTCTAACCTGTACCCCCGCATACTGTCTCGGTACCTGTACCCCCCCGTATATAGCCTCGTTATTGTGTTACTTTTATTATTTTTTACTCTAGTTTATTTGGTAAATATTTTTCTTAACTCTTCTTGAACTTCACTGTTGGTTAAGGACTTGCGAGTAAGCATTTCACTGTAAGGTCTATACTTGTTGTATTCGGCGCATGTGACAAATTAAGTTTGATTTGATTTTGATGTTTATTACAAATGGATGAGCCCATGTTATAATTGGTTCTCTGTTTTACCCTGAGACACCTGGCTGTGTCTCAGGGTATTAGGTCTAACAATGCCCAGAAATCTCCCTATCGATTCTGTATCTTCACTTACTTTTTTCCTGTCTTGTTCCTCTCTCCAAGTCGCACTCCTCCATTTCCCAAACTTTTTATTTTGTCATTCACTTCTTCTGCTGTAGTAATTATCTCTTCTCTTTCCTTCCTTCGCTCTCTCTCTGTTCAGAACCCCCATCTTGTTGTGTGAATGGTTTCACATACCTTTTTTAGCGTTGCTAGCCAGCCAGGTTGTTATGGCCCAAATGACAAAGTGTGTGTCAACAAAATTCTCCTTGGCTTGCTGTAGGAGCTGTGATGAACAGGGTACCCAGCTCATGGGCCTCAAAGCCCCTTCTTTCTCCCCTCACACCCACATGTGCTTCATTACAGCAGTGTTACTGTATGGAGTTGTTACTGTATGGAGTTGTTACTGTATGGAGTGCTTGATACTAAAACTCTCTCCTTCTTGGCTCGGTTGGCAGTGGGGGTATCCTGCATCCCTGAACATTTGCATATGTACCCATGTGCACAGATTTTTCATCTGTATTCCTGGATGGGGAGGTATGGGGGCGGGACAGGGAGAAAATAATGGGGTTGAGGTCAGTGAGGTGACAACAGTAGGTCCAGGAATAATAATTTAACAGGCTCATAAGGGTTAGTGGTGTGAGGATGGGCAGAGCGAGAACACAACTCAGTTAGGACAGCTTAGCATGGTCACTGACCTGCTGTTAATAGGGTCCTTGTGCTCAATGCTCAGCCTGTGGGAATTCCTTGCATGTGGTAACAGCTTGGTGACTGACTGTGTCAAAAACACGGTTGTTATGGTGGGGGGTTGGGGTTGGGGAGGAGGGTTCTCTTTGTGTTTGACCAACGGCTTGGGAGAGAGAGAGAGAGACATGGCTGGGCTCAGTTTGTTCCCCCCTTTTCTACTTAGGGGGAGAGGAGGGTTGGGGGGAGGGGAGTGGGTGAGAGCACTGAGCTGCTCATGGATACATTTACATTTACATTATTTAGCAGACGCTCTTATCCAGAGCGACTTACAAATTGGAAAGTTCATACATATTCATCCTGGTCCCCCCATGGGAATTGAACCCTGGTCCCCCCGTGGGAATTGAACCCACAACCCTGGCGTTGCAAGCGCCATGCTCTACCAACTGAGCCACACGGGACGTACAGTCTCTCATAGCCCACGTCTGCGTTCCAAATGGCACCCTGTTCCCTATATAGTGCACAACTTTTGAGCAGGACCTAAATGCACCCTATTCCCTATAGTGCAGTACTTTTGGTACTACTATGGGCCCTGGACAAAATGTGTGCACTTTGTAGTGAATAGAGGCCAGCTCTGGAAGCCTGTGAAGAGCTCCGTCACAGACTGGCATGGCATTGGCAGTATGAAGAACTCTGAAAGGGATTTTAGCTGATTCAAGAGAAATAATAGATGAGGGCATCCATGGCCACAGTTTTTGAAGTAAATCTTTGAGGATATAGAGAAGAGAGGAGGAAAGGGAGGGAGGGAGGATGGGAGGATGGGAGAGTTTCTTTCAGAGCACTCCTTTGAAATCCTATTTTATAGGTGAAAACACAGTTGAACAGTGTACGAGGTCCAATTCACCTACTGCAGAGAGCCAAAGAGGCTTCCAACTGTCAGACGGAGAAACAGAGAAAATACTATCTCTTTGTTTTCAGTAGTGTCTGGAATGCAGTTCCAAGTACACAATACCGTGTACACTTACAACATGACGGTGCATGTCTTGTTACAGCTCTGCCTATCTTTCCCTTCAATTTTCTATATTTGTCTGTTAACTCTGCTCTTAACATAGATGATAAAGCTGCTCAACATTTTTGATGTTGGTTTTTCTCTAAAAGGTCACTTGTGACCTGCACATCAGGGATAGCAGGCTGTATCTGTGAATCACATTAGTATTAAATAACCATTAGCGGAGATAGGTTTCCCTGGCTAGATGAGCTGCTGCAACTCCAGACTGACTGACTGACCGACTGGTTGTTTGTGACAAACTGTTTCTGCAGCTCTGTAAACCCCTCCCCCTTTCCGGGTTCTCTGTTGGACTGCCTCTGGCCTGTGGGGGAGATTCATCTTTGGAATATTGGCATTTGTTCCAAATCCTAGCATTCTACTTCTTCCTTTGTTGTGCAGCGTTCCAAGGTCCGGCTCGGCTTATACCGCATACCGCAACGAACCATGGGGAAATAAACAACATGTTCTAACTCGCATGTGGAAAAGTGTGTCTTCTCTCAAGTCCGTCGATTCCGTGGTGATTTCCTGCTTCAGTAACCTGAATGTCAACCTTGAAGCAGCGTTGTTCCTTTCAGGGGTTTGTATGTGAAACAAAGTCCTATGTTCAGGCCCTAGTTATGAGATCGTGGCCTGTGTTTGTGAGTCATGACGGCGGTGCTTCCAAAGGAAGATGACTGCTGTATGTAGAAAGGTGAGTGAGTCATCGCAGGAACGCCCACTGCTGCCAAGCCCTCAACACACAATACAACCACAGTAGAGATACTGAAATGGATTGTGCTTGACTGGTTTGTTAGCGTACTTGTTCTCTTTCATAAATAACTCCTAACCCTCCCTTTTCATCCTCACATGACACCGAGTGTTTATGAGTCCCTATACAGTAAAATTATCGTCACAGTCATTTTACTGTAATAGCATGACGAGGGAAGGCCAAGAAGGAATATGGCTCATAGACTTCTACTGACATTTATGACAGTAGAGCAGACAGACTGAACTCTCAATGAACTGCCAGTGGAGCTTGGTGTGGATGGCCTACCATTGAATTAGACTAGAGTGAATGATATAAGGGTGTGTTCAACAATGACATGGTATCAGTGACATACTATATTACATCATACTGGAAAATTCACAGTGATACTGCATGTTACCAAAAAGGGTATGACAGTGTATTTGACCGTGACGTGTGTGTGTGTTTCTAGGGGTGCTGGATGATGAGAATGTCCGTGCGATGATGCACGGTTCCAACATGGTGAAGGTACGCTCCCAGAGGTGGCAGAAGAGCCGCAGCCTGCGTCTGCTGGAGGACGGGGTCACCGTGTGGTGTGAGTCCACCAAGAGCTCCCGCAAGGCCAAGGCACAACAGACCTGTGAGTATACAATGTGGGACGGAGGGGTGGAGGGAGGGGTCAGATGAGGGGAAAAGAGTAGGTATGGGGAGGGGGAGAGGAAAATAAAGGGATGGGCGAGGAGAGAAAGGAGGCATAAGGGAGGAGAAGGAGAAAGGATAAGGGTGTGGATTAAGGGAAAGGGAGGGTAGAGGTTAGGTGTAGATTGAGTGAGCAGAAAAGAAGAGAGGAGTGGGGATGGGGAGTGGTCACGAGAGGGGGATGTTTTGGTCTTTTTGATTTTCAGGATCTGAGGCTTTCGCGATAGTTGGAAAGGAAGCTTAACCGACATCAGATTAGAAGAAGTAGCCTTGTACTAAGGGAAGACTATATACAGGAAAATAATCATGTATAAACAAACGAACAGGACTTCCACAAGCACACTCCCTGTTCTAGTCCATTCAACCCTCCTCTTAGACCTGATTCAGTAGACTAATTTAGCCAGCTCTTTGTCCTAAGCCGTTCAGGCTTTTCATGTTGACCAACAATAATGCCCTCTTGTTTACATTTGCCTTTAATTATTTAAAGGGATACTATGCTGTGAGCCAGGATTTAAGTCCGATGCTATAACCTGTGTAATTGTATGATACAGGTAACTGCCAAAATAATGGAACCACTTAAGTAAATGAGGGATACAAAGTATATTGAAAGCAGGTGCTTCCACACGGGTGTGGTTCCTGAGTTTATTAAGCAATTAACATCCCATCATGCTTAGGGTCATGTATATAAAGGCTCGGCATGCCATTATTTTGGCTACCATATCCCCATAGGATGACAATGCTCCCATCTACAGGGCACGAGGTTCGATGAGCATGAAAACGTTATAAATCATATGCCACGGACACCACATCTCAACCCAATCGAACACTTATGGGGGATTCTGGAGCGGTGCCTGAGACAGCGTTTCCACCACCATCAACAAAACATCAACTGATTGAATTTCTCTTTTGAGGAATTGTGTTGTTATCCCTCCAATAGAGTTCCAGACACTTGTAGAATCTATGTCAAGGTGCATTGAAGCTGTTCTGGCTCGTGGTGGACCAACGCCCTATTAACACACTTTATGTTGGTGTTTCCTTTATTTTGGCAGTGTCACCTGTAGTAATGCATCCGTATAGTACACACAGAATCTCCATACCTGCTGAAGGTTCACAGCGGTCAACCACTGTTACAAAAAGGTGTAAAAGGACACAAGCTGCATTAGAAACAGTGAACATAGACATATAGACTTGTTATCCGTTAGCCTCAACATACTGGTTTACCTCAGCATGCTAATCTTTTGCAGGCAATGAGCCAATCAGAAATGGAAGCAGGCACTCCATATTAGTGCTCTAATGATCACAACACTCTTAAAGAGGAAATGTTGGCAGTAATCCTAGATGTTTTGGCCCATTAAACTGTGGGAACGCTATTTCTAACCTTTGACCGCTTCCTCTTCCTCACATGCACAGATACATGCGCACACTGTCAAACACACACACACACACACACAGTTTTGTATTGCTATCTTTCTGGGGACCAAAGAATTGATTTCCTTCCCAAATTCTATTTTCCCTAACCCTAAATCTAACCCTAACCTTAACCTAACACCAACCTTAACCTAAACCCTAAGCCTAGCCTTAACCCCAACCCCCTAAACCTAACCATAAAACTATCCCTAACCCTAACTCCTAAACCTAACTGTAACCCTGACCCGATTCTAACCCTAATTGTAAACCTAACCCCTAAGCCTAAAATATAATTTTTTTCCTAATGGGGACTGGCAAAATGTCGAATTTGCCTTGTTTTACTATCCTTGTGAGGACTTCTGGTACCACAAGGATAGTTCAACAAAAAAACACACACACACACACGTTTGTTTTACTGTCCTTGTGGGGAACAAACAATTTATTCCCATTCAAAATCCTGTTTTCCTGAACACTTAACCCTAAACCTGTAAACCTAAATATAACCCTAACTCTTAAACCTAACCCATAACCCTAATTCTAAACCTAACCCATAACCCTAATTCTAACCCTAAACCTAACCCATAACCCTAATTCTAACCCTAAACCTAACCCATAACCCTAATTCTAAACCTAACCCATAACCCTAATTCTAACCCTAAACCTAACCCATAACCCTAATTCTAACCCTAAACCTAACCCATAACCCTAATTCTAACCGTAACTCTAATTTGAACCCTTAACCTAACCCCTAAACCTAAAATAGCTTTTTTCCTTGTGGGGACCGGCAAAATGTCCCCAATTGTGCTAACTTTCCTTGTTTTGATATCCTTGTGAGTTATGGTCCCCACAAGAATAGTAAAGCCAAAAACACACACACACAAAGTTCAATGGTTTGAGGAGAAGGATAAGTGGGCAGCCGGTGAAGCGCTTAGAGTCGTCAGGCCTCCTAAACCAGTAGTAAATCTCAGTATAGTTTAATACATCTACACCTACAGGGTTTGCCTTTCAGATTGCTCTTGAAATATCCCTCCGGTAAATGAGAGGCCATGGCTCTGGCCCCTCTCCATGTTCTATAGGACAAATATAGGGCTCCTCTGCACTGCCCGTAGGAATCTGATGGCACAGGCTAATTATTGTTGTTGGCATGCATGACGAAGGATGTGTGTGCGCGTGTGTACACGCTTGTGTCAGATTATAGCCCTACCAAATGGGTAAACCTCTTTGACCTCCCAATTGCAGGGTTTGGCCGTGACTTAAAGAGTCTAAACATGTCTCTGACACACATAATTTTATGAATTAGTGCTGGCGGTCCTTAGAGCTTTGGAGTTGCCGAAGTCGATCAGATTTTTTTTCTTCTCATTTTTGAGTCATACTGTACAAACATATTATACTAGTGATCTAGATAACACACATGCAAACACACCCACCTACACACAGAGTGGAAACATCACAGACAAGTTTATGTCCACTCAATTCCAAAGTCCAGGTAACGATTACAAGGTTTAAGAGCTGTTTTGTGACGGGTTATAAATGTCAAGGTCAGGAGAGTACATTCATCATGTCGACTCAGACAGCATACAGCCACATTGGTTCACTTCAAGTGGAACACAACACTTCCTTAGTACCTTCTAACACCCACTAGTCCGAGTCTGGTACCAGAAGATAGCACTGCTGCTAACCTAACACACTCTGGGCTGGGAGGCAAGCTGAGGGGCAACGGTTAAGAATGGGATAATGCTGATGGGAGGTTGTAATTGCATGACCTCCTTGTAACGCTCTCTTTCGCTCTACCTTCATCTCTCTCTCTTTCTTTCTATCTCTCGTTCGCTCTCTCTTTCTCCTCTTTCTCGTTCTCTCTCTTTCACTTGTTGCACAATCCACCCCCCACTATGTCACTTCAGCAAGGACTATTCCTCGGTCATGAAATTCAGGTTATGTCCCCAGTTCTCGCCCATCGCTGTCCCTCGGGGACCCAGGAAGCACCCGCTGCTGTGGGGAATGGTTAAGGCCAGATCCATGTGTTTAGAGAGTTGGGCCAATGCCGTTTCTGCATTATGATGCATTTACATGACACTTCAACATTCAATGGCAGCCATGTTAGCTCCCCATTAACATCACATGGGGAATATGTAAACAATGCTATGTAACTGAATGTCTAGAATTCGAGCAATATTCAAATTTCAAAAGGTTGTCCCAACTCTCTAAATGTACAGTGCCTTCAGGAAGTATTCAGATCCCTTGACTTGTTCCACATTTTGCTACGTTACACACAATTCCCCATAATGACAAAGCAAAAACAGGTTTTGAGACATGTTTGCAAATGTATTAACATTTTTAAACAGAAATACCTTATTTACATAAGTATTCAGACCCTTTTCTATGAGACTTGAAATTGAACTCGGGTGCATCCTGTTTCCATTGATCATCCTTGAGATGTTTCTGCAACTTGATTGGAGCCCAACTGTGGTAAAATCAAATGATTGGACATGATTTGGAAAGGCAATCTGGGTAAAAGGGCCTTGACCAAGAACCCGTCACTCTGACAGAGCTCCAGAGTTCCTCTGTGGAGATGGGAGAACCTTCCAGAAGGACAACCATATCTGCAGCACTCCACCAATCAGGCCTTTATGGTGTAGTGGCCAGATGGAAGGCATTCCTCAGTAAAAGGCACATGAAAGCCCGCTTGGAGTTAAAGGCACCTAAAGACTATCAGACCATGAAAAACAAGATTCTCTGGTGTGATGAAACCAAGATTGAACTCTTTGGCCTGAATGCCAAGCATCATGTCTAGACGAAACCTGCCACCATCCCTACGGTGAAGCATGGTAGTGGCAGCATCATGCTGTGGGGGTGTTTTTCAGAAGCAGGGACTGGGAGACTAGTCAGGATTGAGGCAAAGATGAACGGAGCAAAGTACAGAGAGATCCTTGATGAAAAGCTGCTCCAGAGCGCCACTGAAGGATGTGTTTAGGGTTAGGGGTTCTCTCTTTTTTCTGGAGAGACCTGAAAATAGCTGTGCAGCAACGCTCCCCATCCAACCTGACAGAGCTCGAGAGGATCTGCAGAGAAGAATGGGAGAAACTCCCCAAATACAGGTGTGCCAAGCTTGCAGCGTAATACCCAAGAAGACTCGAGGCTGTAATCGCTGCCAAAGGTGCTTCAACAAAGTATGGAGTAAAGGGTCTGAATTGTTATGTAAATGTGATATTTTGAAAGATTTATAAAAACCTGTTCTTGCTTTGTTATAATAGGGTATTGTGTGTAGATTGATGAGGGGGGAAAACAATTTAATCAATTTTATAATAAGGCTGTAACCTAACAGAATTTGGAAAAAGTCAAGGTGTCTGAATACTTTCTGAAGACACTGTATGTCTCTGGATAAGGCCTCGTGTACAGTAGGATGAGAGGCCAGGTGGCTGATGTGGGGGGTCAGGGGTTGTGACGTCGTCTTCCCCCAATCAGGCCACAGTTAGAGCCGGTGTTGCGTTATCACTTCAGTCAGAACATCGACAGGCCACAGGACAAAGGCAGGCTGACCACTTCAGCAGACAGCTACTGATAACACAAAAGCGGCTGTGTCGACGGACGTATGCATGCTCATTAACACACACATGCATGCAGACACGTACACACACACACACACATGCTGACTACAGGTGGTCTCAAGGGCCTTTTGGGTCTGGCACCTGCAGCTCAGCATGATCCCCTCTGTTCAGATGGGCTTTAGAGAATATGCACCGCACTTAACACTGGCAGTGCCAGTCTCTCTCTCACACACACACACACACACACACACCACAGTTCCCCCTACTCTCCGCATTGAAATGTCACCCTTGTGATGGGGCAGGAATTTATCAGCGATTTTGAGGAGGTGGAGAGGCGGGGGCTGTTCAGCAGAAAGAGGCAGTTGTCAGAAGAGACAGTTGTCTAGTGGCTGCCCCTGGCCCCTGGCTCTGGCACAGTCAGCCCTGTGGCTGAGCCATCGTTGGTCTGTGTGTCACTATTTGCCTGGAAAGCTGATCCCAGTGTAGAAAGGCATTGCTAATTGTACTTAAATCAACTGACTGATTTGAAAGCTACTCCACCAACCCAACCACAATTCCAGCTATTAAATTAATGAAGGGATATGGGGTTTGTCGTTGTAGTGGAGATAGTCTTATGTTTGAAACCTTCACCGGGCTTTATTCTGGATGTGGTGCATGGAGGGTAATGGGGTAGTAGGCTGGTGTTGTGTTGTGTTGCTGGGCAGAGGTTCAGCCATCACGTGTAAAGCCCTGCCCACTCCCACAGATATTACTGTTATAAATAAGAGCTGAAATACATGCTAATCTCTCTAGAAATCAATGAGAGCTGAAATACATGATAATCTCTCTAGAAATCAATGAGAGCTGAAATACATGATAATCTCTCTAGAAATCAATGAGAGCTGAAATGCATGCTAAACTCGCGGAAAATCAATGAGAGCTGAAATACATGATAATCTCTCTAGAAATCAATGAGAGATGAAATACATGATAATCTCTCTTGAAATCAATGAGAGCTGAAATACATGATAATCTCTCTAGAAATCAATGAGAGCTGAAATACATGATAATCTCTCTAGAAATCAATGAGACGGCGTCCTTCTTTCTTCCTTTATCTCTTTACACACACAAACACGTCATGGCATTGGGCCAAAGGTCCTGCCTACACTTGAGTGTCAGTTTGACTGCTGTGCCCTGAGTGTCGTGGAGTTGCTGGTTAAATGTGGATCTTGTCATGCAGGTGAATGTAGACCTGAGTCGTAAACATATCCTGCAGCCGCAGCTGACGCAGGTCTGTGTCTGTACAGGTCGTAATATTAAAGAGCCAAATCAGGACCCCAGCACCGAGATGCCATGTCACACTGCTACGTGAGAGTTACCACACTCCCCCTGAAGTTCACGACCTTTCAGCTCCGAGCCTCCCTCCAAGTTCCACGTGTTTTGGTGCCCTGTTTGTAATTCTGTTTATTCGTACACCCAGATTAATGCAATCCCCCTCTCTGCTTCTCCCACCGTCTCCTTTCCCACCTCCCCTCCCCCACCTCTCCCTGTGCCAGTCTCAGTGACAGAGGTGGAGTGTGTGCGTGAGGGCTGCCAGTCTGAGGCTCTGCGGAGGCTATCCGGGTCGGTACCAGAGAATCAGTGCTTCACGGTGGTGTTCAGAGGAGCCAGGAAGAGTCTGGACCTCCTCTGCGCCTGTGAGGAGGAGGCGAGGCGCTGGGTCCAAGGGATACGCACGCTGAAGGAGTGCGTGGCCAACATGACCCAGAAGGATAAACTGGACCAATATCCTTTACCCCCCGTGGGCCTTTGTTGCGCTGTGCCAGGCTGCCAGCCTTCGACCCAAAGTAAATATAGTGCAGGCTGGGCAGCCAAGATCGCTACGGTGACTGACTCTGAACATAACACTGTCACATGCACCATCCCGCATCCACAGCATACCTAAGATGTGCAGCAATGGCCCAGCCAAAAAAGCACCGTCTAAATATAGTCTGAATTTCCTGTCAAACATGATCCCTGGTATAGCTGCTGGGTTGTTAGCGACACGTGGGTACGACAGACACACTTGTGTAAAACGCAAAGCCAGATCTTGAGAACAGATAGAGCAGTAGGGGCTCTGGGACATGTCCAGGCTAGTGTGGTGCGGTTTTACACTGGCAGGTCCCAGCAGTGTTTGCAGTAGATTGATAAAGACCATCTTTGCAAAAGCTCCTATTGTTGTGTGTGTCCTGGAAGAGGGAGGTGTCATATAGGCTCCTTTCTCTACGTCAGCCCTGTGTTCTATTCCACTAGAGGCCTTGGGGGAGGCTTTTAGTATTTTGACTTCAGATGGATGTTGGCACAACAGGACATGTGTGTCTACAGCCAACACACATCTGAATCATAGGCTGGGGGTGTATTCCATTTCAATTCTTGGTAGTTGAATTAGACACTGATCCTCCTCGGAACGGTTACACAATTGATTGCTGTAAATTAAGAAATGATGCGTTTGACCCTTTACCCATAGTTGGATGTGGGCTGTAATGTGCCTATATGCATGTGCATCAACTCTGCCTGTATGTATAGATGTGTTTTGTGTATATACCATCGAATGTACTTTTAAGGATGTGTTTAGGGTCAGAGGTTGGGTATGCTCCCCTGGTTGCTCTCCTTAACCCCCCACACCTGGATCCGTGGCTACCTGAGACGGGCTGATGAGAACGACGATGGGAAGATGAGTTACGACGAGGTCAAACGGCTGCTGCAGATGATCAACATAGACCTGAATGAGCAGTATGCGCGCTCGCTATTCAAGGTGAGCACATTCTGTATGTATGTGCAGCATTCAGTATGCTTGTACGTTAATGTGTGTAGACCTTGACTGCATGGGTGTGTGCATGTGCGTATGTGTGTGAGCGAGATGTTGTTGTTGGTTGAGGGCCATTGTTTACCCAGTGTGCTGTTTGGGGCTGCGTTTCTCTCTCAGCCTGGAGTCTGTGTTCAATTACCAACCCAGTGGCAAGCCAACCAGGAGGCCCCTCGCTCTCTTTCTCAATCTCTCACTCACACACTCATTCTCTCTCTCTCTCCCGCCCCCTTCTCTCTACTGCTGTCTTTCTGTCTCCCCTGAAGGTCTTGTCCTCCCCCATCGCCCTCTTCCTCCATCTTCCCCCTCTCCTTTCTCCCCATCCCCTTCTCAAATGATCAGGCAGCCAGTCATTTCTCCATAGTTGAGGATTACTGCTAGCTAAGTCTCTCAGCTCCCCTCTCCGTTAATGTCTAGTTGTTTTCCTGCTCCTTCCTTCACCATGTGATTCCTTCTCCAACCCTGCCCAGCCCTCTCCTCAGAGACTGAATATCAAACCAACTGCAGTGCAGTAATGTGTGGAGTGTATGTTTGTCTATATGGTATGAATTATAGGAGTGGACGGGGTTGCTGGGCATTTGATAATATAAACATGGCTCACCTATAAGAATTGAAGATATTAACTTTGATCTAGCCCTCTGTTTTTAGGGAACCGCTTTGAAAATGTGTGGAGGGGTTGTGCATGTGAGTGTTTTTAATCAGATCAGCCCTAACCAAGGTCTCTCTGTCTGTCTCTGTCCCTCCCTCCCTCCCTCCCTCCCTCCCTCCCTCCCTCCCTCCCTCCCTCCCTCCCTCCCTCCCTCCCTCTCCGTCTGTCTGTCCCTCCTTCTCCTCTATTCGTCCATCCGTCCGTCCCTCTCTCAGAAAGCTGACCGGTCGTGTGACGGCCGTCTGGACCACGTAGAGATCGAGGAGTTCTGCAGGGAGCTGATGAGGCGGCCGGAGCTGGACGCGGTGTTCAGACACTTCTCTGGTAACGGCTGTGTTCTGTCCACCGCTGAGCTGAGAGACTTCCTGGGAGAACAGGGGGAGGACGCATCACTAAGCCACGCTCAGAGCCTCATCCGCACCTACGAGCTCAACGACTGGGGTAGGCCGAAGAAACAGGGAACATCATTTTAGCCTTGGATTTTTCTGACCTTACATTTCACATTTTATTCATTTAGCAGACACTCTTATCCAGAGCAACTAATCCAGAGTGCATACATTTTCATATCTTTTTATACTACATTCCATATATTCACTGTGCTTTTATTTATCTGAATGTTTTATGCATTTATATTTTACATGATTTAATTGCTGCAAATTCAGGGCCAGTTGCGCACCTGACTTTATTTTCCCACAATCATATGAGCATGTCTATACCCGTCTCTTCCTGTTCATAACCCTGATAAAAGGTCGATGATTTGATGTGCCCCTCTTCCCTGCAGCCCAGAAGAACCAGTTCATGACCCAGAATGGTTTCACCGTGTACATGCTGTCCCTGGAGAACGATGTGTTTAACCCCGACCACGCCAGGGTGCACCAGGACATGACCAGACCTCTGGCCCACTACTTCATCTCATCCTCACACAACACCTACCTCACCAAGGACCAGGTCACCAGCGCCAGCAGCGCCGAGCCATACATCAGGTATTGAATACACACACATGCGCACACACAAACATACATATGCATGCGCATAGACACAAAACACATAAACACACATGCACACACACACTAAGAATATGTACTGTGTGATCCAGAGCTCTGAACCAGGGCTGTCGCTGTGTGGAGCTGGATTGTTGGGACGGGGACAAAGGAGAGCCTGTCATCTACCATGGACACACCCTTACTTCTAAGGTGCCCTTCAAAGAAGTAATCGAGACCATCGTCCAGTATGCCTTCAAGGTGAGCAATTTATTAAAAAAATTACAACAACAAAATAAATACAACAAAAAGTGAGCACACCTGGCCTGTGAGAGCCTGTTAGTGGGTTGGGAGGGATGATGGACAGATGGTTGTGTGGTTTATAGGGAGGCCAAATGTTTCACCTTAACCATCATGCCCATATGTCTTCCATGTGTGACTCTTTATGGAAAGCAAAGGATTCCTCATCTCAACAAAATAGAGTTAACAAGTAAATGGCAGCAAACAGCTGAAAACAAATCTAGACGGTTGACTTTCTGCCTCTGCCAACATGCAGTTCAAGATACAGTCATAGTCTTGGCTCAGAGTCTAATAAGACTGTCCAACAGCTTCTTGGCCTCAGTGTAGTCCAGAATAAACCCTGGCTTATTACCTAATGAGCTTATGGTTTCTCTTACATTTTAATGAGTGGCCTCTTATGAACCAACCCTTGTTTTTTCCTTTAGGCCTCCCCGTACCCCCTGATCCTGTCCCTTGAGAACCACTGTACGGTGGAGCAGCAGACGGTCATGGCCAGACACCTGCGCACCATCCTGGGCAAGAGGCTGCTCACCAAGCCCCTCAACGACCAGACTCTGAAGGACCTGCCCTCTCCTGAGGTACGACACACACCCCTGTCCCCGGCTCTCTACTCACGCCTGTCCCCGGCTCTCTACTCACGCCTGTCCCCGGCTCTCTACTCACCCCTGTCCCCGGCTCTCTACTCACCCCTGTCCCCGGCTCTCTACTCACGCCTGTCCCCAGCTCTCTACTCACGCCTGTCCCCGGCTCTCTACTCCCCCCTGTCCCCAGCTCTCTACTCACCCCTGTCCCCGGCTCTCTACTCACCCCTGTCCCCGGCTCTCTACTCACCCCTGTCCCCGGCTCTCTATTCACCCCTGTCCCCGGCTCTCTACTCACCCCTGTCCCCGGCTCTCTACTCACCCCTGTCCCCGGCTCTCTACTCACCCCTGTCCCCGGCTCTCTACTCACCCCTGTCCCCGGCTCTCTACTCACCCCTGTCCCCGGCTCTCTACTCACCCCTGTCCCCGGCTCTCTACTCACCCCTGTCCCCGGCTCTCTACTCACCCCTGTCCCCGGCTCTCTACTCACCCCTGTCCCCGGCTCTCTACTCACCCCTGTCCCCGGCTCTCTACTCACGCCTGTCCCCCGCTCTCTACTCACGCCTGTCCCCAGCTCTCTACTCACCCCTGTCCCCGGCTCTCTACTCATGCCTGTCCCCAGCTCTCTAGGACACACACCCCTATCCCCAGCTCTCTACTCACCCCTGTCCCCTTCTGCCTAAGAAACCTGTTGTCTTTTTCTACTCTCTCTCCCATCCCTCGCATGTTTATGGAGCGATTGTGGAATACTAACAGGAATATTTACATATGTTTTGAAGCATCTCTGTCTTCCCTCTGCAGGAGCTAAGGGGTCGTATCCTGGTGAAGGGGAAGAAGGATGTTCATCACCTGAACCAGCTGAGGAAAACCAGCAGCTTTGATACCAGCTCAGACGACGAGGCATCAAGCAGAAACAAAAAGGACCCTGCCAAGGTGCTACACATTTACCTTCCATGTGACTGAGACGGCACTGTAAGTCTACAGAAATTGATCAGGAACATACAATATATCAAGCTTTTCTCATGTGCACTCTGTGTTTCTGGCTCAGGCGGTCTCATCTAAGCTGAGCCCAGAGCTGTCTGAACTGGTGGTGTACTGTCGAAGTGTCCCCTTCCACGGGTTCCAACACTCTGCCCAGAAACCACCCGATGAGATGTCATCCTTCAATGAGAATGACGCCCTCAAACACATCAAGGACACAGGCAAGGGGCCTAGGAAGACATAACTCGAACAGAACAGTTTTCTGTGAATCAGTTCCTGATTAGACCCTATAATGACTCATAGTTCTTACTGGCACTGTAGCTGTAGAGAAAGTCCTTGTATACATGGGTGCATTTGTGCATCATGTTGTCATGCATATTTATGTGTGTCCGTCTTTTTATTTGAGTTTGAGGTATTGTAATGGATCTCTTACCCTGTCCTCTCATCACCTTCCAGGAAAGCTGTTTGTCAGACACAACAGCAGGCAGCTGAGCCGGATCTACCCCTCCGGGCAGCGCCTCCAATCCTCCAACTACGACCCCCAGGATATGTGGAACGGCGGCTGCTCGATGGGTCAGCACTCTGGGCTGGAGGGGGGGTGGGATGGAGGAAGGAGTTGGTACAGGTGGCTCATTTATTTAACATTATCTAGCTTGGAAGTCCCTGGAGATAGAAAGCTATTTTACATTGGGCCTCCTATTGCAAATGTTTGGTATTTGCCTCCTATTCCTCACTTCGCTTGTCATAATAACTAACCTCACACTCTGCTGCCTGGTAAAGTGTGTTCTGTTGTTCATGTGTTGCGGTAAGTTGTTGTCTCTTTTCACACCCCTGTCTGTCCTCCCTCTCTCCCTCTTTCTCTCTGCAGTGGCTCTGAACTTCCAGACTCCAGGGGAGCAGATGGATCTGAACCAGGGCCGCTTCCTGCCTAACGGCCGCTGTGGATACGTCCTCAAGCCCAGCTTCCTGTGCAGCTCCAGCTCCAACTTCAACCCAGAGATCACAGGAGGTGGGCCAGGACACGTCCCCACACAGCTCACCATACGGGTGAGAAACCTGCTGGGAATCAGATTCTGTTGTGGTGGTTTACATGTGGTAACTAACTGCCTTGTTGGAAGAGTAGGGCACATTTTAGTTAGCAGTGTTATGGAAGCAGACCAAGGTAGTAAACTACTTCACCTTATTAGTAATTTTGTAAAACCATTTGAATACTTTTCATATTAGAATTTTATATACAAAGGCACAAAAAGTCATTGGGGTGATTTTGTGTTCAGATAATATCAGCACAGCAGCTCCCTAAGATCAACACAGACAAGCCCAACTCCATTGTGGACCCGCAGGTGTGGGTGGAAATTCACGGGGTGGCCATTGATAATTCCAGAGACAAAACCCACCGAATCGACAACAATGGTAACCTTCCACTCATCTATCTATTGCACATCTATTATACTCCCATTAACAAAATGAATCACACGGGTTGTATGCACCCTTGAGTTCACATATTAACCATATTAGAAATAGAATTAGAAGAACATAATAGTACTAGGAACACTTGATGTTTTACCATGAAATAACATAAGTATTCCAGGGCACCTGTATGACTCCCACCACCCATGGCACTATTCCACACAGAGAATTGATCAGAAACGTTATTCCGTACTCCCATATTTATTTTTACCGTAATGATAATCAAACATGATAGATACCCCAGCTACTCCATTATCTTTGCTCAGTACAGGTTTTCTGAGACATGTGAGCACCAGAAAATGATACTTCTCGTGTAGAGTGCCATTATCCCGGTCTGTGGAGTAGTTTCAGGCTGTGAATGGTGTTGGGTGACAGTGTCTGACAGCTCTCCTATGCCCCCTGCAGGTTTTAACCCACGCTGGGACAGCACTTTGAGCTTCCAGCTGCAGGTCCCTGAGCTGGCCCTGGTACGCTTTGTAGTGGAAGACCATGACCACAAAGCCAAGAACGACTTTGTGGGCCAGTACACCTTGCCCTTCACCAGCCTCCGTACAGGTACTAGGATACTGTCTCTGTATTGTAGGGGTGTTTGTGTAGCTAGTGTGTCTGTGAGGTGACACTGACACCAGTGGGTCTATTTTTCTCTAGGTTACCGCCATGTTCACTTGCTGAAGGCAGATGGCTCCAGCCTCTCTCCATCTACCCTTTTCATCCATGTCAAGGTGTCCGATAAGGGGGTCCACATCAAGACTGTGTCCGAGCGCATGGCCTTGGCTAAGAGCAAGGGCAAAGCATGACCCATATCTACCTGAACTAGTGCCACACTTATCTGATAAGCGCCATGCTTATCTTTTGGGGGGGAAAGTCTCCCTAATTGGGATGAAAAGGACAAGCTGCTGCCTGCCTATGTCCCAGTGCTCTTTTCATACACCCAATTTAGAATTGGCAGGACATATAAGGCTCCCTGGCCACAGAGAGGAAGACATCATTCCTTCTCAGTCAAACCTGGATGGGAGTCTTGCCTGTTGATGAATAGTGTTGGCTGGGAGAGAAACTCACTGGCATGTTGCTGTTGTGAGAGTATTCTGTACTCTGTCGTCAGTGCATTCAGAGTGTTCGTGTCTGTTTCCATAGAGACATGACTTTGGCGCTGACCTGTTTTACACCAGAACCCTACCTGGCAGCCATCTGCCTACTATGAAGACAAAATAGAGTTGTTTTTTAAAATTCAAAGCCAGGTTTGTGTCCTGGAGTCCCTGAAGCAGATCTTGAAGATGTTTCCCAACATTTTTTACATATTTAAAGTTAAGCAATATTTAACTTTTTTGCTACTTTTAGCTGATGTGTGGTGAGCGTTCTGGCACAAAAATGGTCACCGGGCATCACCCAGGTGGGTGCCGCACATTGATGGTGGATGAGGTGAGTTTCCCCCTACTATGTAAAGCTCTCGGAGTACCTCAGTTGGTAGAAAAGCACTATATATATCCAATTAATTATTAAAACTTTTTTTACTATTACAGAATATTATGGTTGAAACTTATAGAAGCGTTTTATCAGGGCAAGACTTGTAGTTGTGCTCATTTTTCCAGGACAACGATAGTGTTTATTGACTCAATTTTATCTGTAAATGAAGTCTAGTTGTTGTGGTATTGGTCTGTCACACTTGTCATGACACAGTCCAAAATACTGAATGAATGCCTTAACCTTAGTGACAGAATTAATACATTTCAACTCTTAATGTTTTTGTAATGTATTTGCAACAAATTGTGTTTGTTGCAAATGATGAAACACACTTCTTTCTGTGTGAAATTGCTGATGGAAGTTTTTAGATTATATTTAACATTGTTGTAAAATGTTATATTCTAATGTAGTTACAGTATTCTAATTCTCCCAGTAAAATGAATTCATTTGCATACTGTATGTACTTTCTCTGACACTAACTTCCTTTTGCCAAATAAAAACAGCATCAAAGAGGGTCAAATCGAGACTAATGCAATTGACCATGATTATGTTGAATACATATAATTGAAGTATTAGCTTTCATGAATTTCCAAGGTCAGTTTTCATTTCAAAGCAGTAATCCATAATGCACTAGTAGAATGTATTGTTACTGGACATTATTATTTGTATTCTTTCTTCTGGTCATTTAAATTCAAAGTCACTTTAATTTTGAAAACCGGCAAATGGTTTTGACAGTTTGAAATGCCTTTATTTGCCTTATTTCAATGGAAACGGCTGTTAGTATTCTTTCTTGTAGTTGCTAAGACAGTATATACTTACCTGTTTACCTTAGTGTCTCTTTCATTGTGTACTTTGTTGTGACTTATTTCTGTGGGCATCAGATTCATATGGGTCTCCCAGTCTATTTGAAATCTGAAAGGTCTCCCAGTCTATTTAACAACAAAAAGCACTTGAATCCAAACTTTGAAGATGGTGTTTCTTTATAGTACTATAGAAACTAATCATTTCCCTGAGCTTCAGGAGCAATATTCTCATTGACATTAGTATAGTAAGTGACATGAGTACAGTATTTCTTTGTCTGTGTGAAAGCCAAGAGAAGCATGTTTAGTTTTTATTAAAAAAAAGTATTTTAACTCCATTGTGCCCTTCTGTATTTTCAAATTTGGCATACTATTTCAATGTTTTTGTGCTTGAATGGTGTTTGTGTGAGAAAAGTGATTTATTTTTGAGGGAAGTGAAGTAGGAGATAGTATGCACAACATACTGACACACAACACACAGAGCCTCCTTCTGCCATATAAATCGTATACATGTCTAGTTAGTCTGTAGTGCTGGATTCCTTGGAGAACATCAAACTATCACAACTCATTTAGTATCAGTGTAGATGATTAAACCCCCATTTGTCAGTTTTACTTGTTTCACCTATCCAGATGTTGTAAAGATGTATGAGTAATGTGAAATCAAAAGACAGAAATCAGTGCATCATACAGTGGTGGAAAAAGTACCCAATTGTCAAACTTCAGTAAGGGTATAGATACCTTAGTAGAAAGTTACTAAAGTGAAAGTCACCCAGTAAAATACTACTTGAGTTAGTTTAAAAGTATTTGGTTTTAAATATATTTAAGTATCAAAGGTAAATGTAATAGCAAAAATATGCTTAAGTATCAAAAGTAAAAGTATAAATAATTTCAAATTCCTTAAGCAGGCGGCACCATTTTCTTGTTTTTAAAATGTACGGATAGCTAGGGCACACTCCAACACTCAGACATTATTTACAAAAGATGCATTTGTGTTTAGTGAGTCAACCAGAACATAGGCAGTAGGAATGACCATGTGTTCTCTTGATAAGTTTGTGAATTTCACAATTTTCCTGTTCTGCTAAGCATTCAAAATGTAACGAGTACTTTGGGTTGTCAGTGAAAATGTATTGAGTAAAAAGTACAATATTTCTTGAGGAATGTAGTGAAGTAAAAGTTGTCAAAAATATAAATGGTAAAGTCCAGATAGTAAAGGCCAGTGACACAAGCTAGCAGACGAGCTGAACTACTTCTATGCTCGCTTCGAGGCAATAACACTGAAACATGTATGAGAGTACGAGCTGTTTCCGAACAATAGTGTGATCACGCTCTCCGCAGCTGATGTGAGTAAGACCTTTAAACAGGTCAGCATTCACAAGGTCGCAGGGCCAGACGGATTACCAGGACGGGTACTGCCAGCATGCGCTGACCAACTGGCAAGTGTCTTCACTGACATTTTCAACCTCTCCCCGTCCGAGTCTGTAATACCAACATGTTTTAAGCAGACCACCATAGTCCCTGTGCCCAAGAACACTAAGGTAACCTGCCTAAATGACTACCGACCCGTAGCACTCACATCTATAGCCATGCAGTGCTTTGAAAGGCTGGTCATGGCTCACAACACCATTATCCCAGAAACCCTAGACCCACTCCAAATTGCATACCGCCCTAACAGATCCACAGATGATGCAATCTTTATTGCACTCCACACTGCCCTTTCCCACCTGGACAAAAGGAACACCTATGTGAGAATGCTATTCACTACTACAGCTCAGCGTTCAACACCATAGTGTCCTCAAAGCTCATCAATAAGCTAAGGACCCTGGGACTAAACACCTCTCTCTGCAACTGGATCCTGGACTTCCTGACGGACCGCCCCCAGGTGGTAAGGATAGGTAACACATCCGCCACGCTGATCCTCAACACAGGGGCCCCTCAGAGGTGCGTGCTCAGTCCGCTCCTGTACTCTCTGTTCACTCATGACTGCATGGCCAAGCACGACTCCAACACTATTATTAAGTTTGCAGATGACAGGACAGTGGTAGGCCTGATCACCGACAACGATGAGACAGCCTATAGGGAGGAGGTCAGAGACCTGGCCGTGTGGTGCCAGGACAACAACCTCTCTCTCTCAACGTGATCAAGACAAATGAGGTGATTGTGGACTACAGGAAAAGGAGGACAGAGCACACACCCATTCTCATCGACGGGGCTGTAGCAGAGCAGGTTGAGATCTTCAAGTTCCTTGGTGTCCACATCACCAACAAACTAACATGGTCCAAGCACACCAAGACAGTCATGAATAGGGCACAACAAAACCTATTCCCCCTCAGGAGACTGAAAAGATTTGGCACGGGACCTCAGATCCTCAAAAGGTTCTACAGCTGCACCATCGAGAGCATCCTGACTGGTTGCATCACTGCCTGGTATAGCAGCTTCTCGGCCTCCGACTGCAGGGCACTACAAAGGGTAGTGCGTACGGCCCAGTACATCACTGGGGCCAAGCTTCCTGCCATCCAGGACCTCTATACCGGGCGGTGTCAGAGGAAGGCTCTAAAAATGGTTAAAGACTCCAACCACCCTAGTCATAGACTGTTCTCTCTGCTACCGCATGGCAAGCGGTACCTGAGCGCCAAGTCTAGGTCCAAGAGGCTTCTAAACAGCTTCTACCCCCAAGCCATAAGACTCCTGAACATCTAATCAAATGGCTACAAAGACTATTTGCATTGCCCCCCCTCTTTTACGCCGCTGCTACTCTCTGTTATTATCTATGCATAGTCACTTTAATAACTCTACCTACATGTACATATTACCTCAATTACCTCGACTAACTGGTGCCCCCGCACATTGACTCTGTACCGGTACACCCTGTATATAGCCTCGCTATTGTTATTTTACTGCTGCTCTTTAACTACTTGTTACTTTTATTTTTTATTCGTATTTTTAAACTGCATTGTTGGTTAGGGGCTTGTAAGTAAGCATTTCACTGTTGTATTCGGCGCATGTGACTAATATAATTTGATTTGATTTTGATTTGAGATACCCCAGAACTCTTCTTAAGTAATCAATCAAAATCAAATCAAGTTTATTTTATATAGCCCTTCGTACATCAGCTAATATCTCGAAGTGCTGTACAGAAACCCAGCCTAAAACTCCAAACAGCAAGCAATGCAGGTGTAGAAGCACGGCGGCTAGGAAAAACTCCCTAAAAAGGCCAAAACCTAGGAAGAAACCTAGAGAGGAACCAGGCTATGAGTGGTGGCCAGTCCTCTTCTGGCTGTCCCGGTTGGAGATAATAACAGAACATGGCCAAGATGTTCAAATGTTCATAAATGACCAGCATGGTCAAATAATAATCAGGAGTAAATGTCAGTTGGCTTTTCATAGCCGATCATTAAGAGTATCTCTACCGCTCCTGCGGTCTGTAGAGAGTTGAAAACAGCAGGTCTGGGACAGGTAGCACGTCCGGTGGACAGGTCAGGGTTCCATAGCCGCAGGCAGAACAGTTGAAACTGGAACAGCAGCAAGGCCAGGTGGACTGGGGACAGCAAGGAGTCATCATGCCCGGTAGTCCTGACGCATGGTCCTAGGGCTCAGGTCCTCCGAGAGAGAGAAAGAAAGAGAGAAGGAGAGAATTAGAGAGAGCATACTTAAATTCACACAGGACACCGGATAAGACAGGAGAAGTACTCCAGATGTAACAAACTGACCTTAGCCCCCCGACACATAAACTACTGCAGCATAAATACTGGAGGCTGAGACAGGAGGGGTCAGGAGACACTGTGGCCCCATCCGATGATACCCCCGGACAGGGCCAAACAGGAAGGATATAACCCCACCCACTTTGCCAAAGCACAGCCCCCACACCACTAGAGGGATATCTTCAACCACCAACTTACCATTCTGAGACAAGGCTGAGTATAGCCCACAAAGATCTCCACCACAGCACAAACCAAGGGGGGGCGCCAACCCAGACAGGAAGATCACGTCAGTAACTCAACCCACTCAAGTGACGCACCCCTCCTAGGGACGGCATGAAAGAGCACCAGTAAGCCAGTGACTCAGCCCCTGTAATAGGGTTAGAGGCAGAGAATCCCAGTGGAGAGAGGGGAACCGGCCAGGCAGAGACAGCAAGGGCGGTTCGTTGCTCCAGAGCCTTTCCGTTCACCTTCACACTCCTGGGCCAGACTACACTCAATCATATGACCTACTGAAGAGATAAGTCTTCAGTAAAGACTTAAAGGTTGAGACCGAGTCTGCGTCTCTCACATGGGTAGGCAGACTATTCCATAAAAATGGAGATCTATAGGAGAAAGCCCTGCCTCCAGCTGTTTGCTTAGAAATTCTAGGGACAATTAGGAGGCCTGCGTCTTGTGACCGTAGCGTACGTGTAGGTATGTACGGCAGGACCAACTCGGAAAGATAGGTAGGAGCAAGCCCATGTAACGCTTTATAGGTTAAGAGTAAAACTTTGAAATCAGTCCTTGCCTTAACAGGAAGCCAGTGTAGGGAAGCTAGCACTGGAGTAATATGATCAAATGTCTTGGTTCTAGTCAGGATTCTAGCAGCCGTATTTAGCACTAACTGAAGTTTATTTAGTGCTTTATCCGGGTAGCCGGAAAGTAGAGCATTGCAGTAGTCTAACCTAGAAGTAACAAAAGCATGGATTAATTTTTCTGCATCATTTTTGGACAGAAGATTTCAGATTTTTGCAATGTTACGTAGATGGAAAAAAGCTGTCCTTGAAACAGTCTTGATATGTTCGTCAAAAGAGAGATCAGGGTCCAGAGTAACGCCGAGGTCCTTCACAGTTTTATTTGAGACGACTTTACAACCATCAAGATTAATTGTCAGATTTAACAGAGTAGTTAAAGTAGTACTTTAGAGTATTTTTACTTAGCTACTATACACCACTGGTATCATATGATTATACCCAGGTCAGGTGACAAGATTTGCTGGCACCCCCATACTGTCTATGGATGGCACATATCAACACAGGTGAGTCCAATGATGTATCTAATCGCTGGATTTCTGATGCCATATTTGCACTTCCCTGAAAAAGACGTCCTCCATAGCTATGAATTGAAGTCTACAGTATTACAAATAAATATTTTAAGGACCAAATTACATGTATTTAAGTAACTTTGTTGTTGTAGTGGGGACAGTAAAATAGGTACTTTATAAAAACAACACTTAAAGGAAATTTGTTTTATTAAATTGTTTAAATTTTAATTTTTAGTTCACATCTGAGCGATCATCAGTGTATATATAAATCATTGAGTGAGTCACAAATACGTGACATTGCTTAATAGACAACTGAGGCTCAATCCTGTTTAGGGACATGTTATGAAGCCTTATACATCCATTTGCCTGCTTCGAAAGTGTTGTTAAAATTAAAATGTCAATTTCACAACCTGTCACATGAATAACTACAGGAACCAGAATGCACCACAACAATCGGCCAATAGTATCGCAGGTTGTGTTGAGGCGTTGAATGCACGCGGTGGTTCTTCACTTCCTGGTTAAAGATGGCGGATGAGAATGAGACAGCACCGAAGCCGGAGAAAGAAGAGGAGGTAGAAGAAGACCATGTACATTGCAGTGATTGCGAAAATGAAGAGCATCACTTTGATGATGGGTAAGGGTGCAAACTTATTTTTGAAGCATTATAGAAAATGTGTCATGCTCTTGCGCTCGTTTTAAAGATACGATACAAGCTAAGCTTGAGCATACCAATTCAACTAATCCCTCCCACTTTCTTTTGGACGATTGGTGATAACGGTTTACTAATTGCCTGCTTTTCGCTCTGATTGGATCTAAATTGGGTATTTTCCTGTTGTGGGCGGGGTTTCATGCCATTCCTCCTTTTGCTTTTATCGCGAGGCATAGTTAACTACCATTGGTCACTGTACAAGAAATTGAACCCATTATTATGATAAATTAAATACAGTTATGCGGTGAAGACCAACACAAATCAGATTGTAGTAAAATATTAAACTGGAACACCTGGCATTCGAATCGAGAACAGCGCCCAAATGTTAAATACCACGTCCTAACTCAAATGCGAAACTAGTAACGTTAGCCAGCTAGCCAGCTATGCCTTTTTACGACGTTGACTTGTTAGCTAGCGGACTCCCGAACTTGTGACACTGTCTGTCAAAAACAATCAACATATTATTTACCCTAACGATGCATCGTCTGTTTTCCTTTTCAGCACAGCAACACCAGCATGATGGGTGCTAATTTATTTAGCATAGTTGGTTCATTCCTACCATGCGCTGAATTTTCTGTTCCCAGGAAATGTCACTTCTTATTTAGTGTAAAATGTGGATTCCAAAAGGCTTTAATTATATGGTCAGGTGTACTTTACCATAACACATAAATATGGCCCTTGAAAGGGAATGTTATGCATTTTTTAACGTTATTTATCAACTTCCATGAGAAATATAAGCCTGATAGTATTTTACATTATTTTATAGTCCTTGTTAAATTATCTTATCAATAATGTTTTTTTCATGGTTATTGTATTTATTATTTAAGATTTTCTTTGTGTCCCTGAAAAGTTTGTTGTAATTCTCCATTTAAGAAAACAATCCCTTTCTAAAATGACACCACATTCAGGAAGTTGCATAATTTCTTTGGTGGGAAAACGGTGGTGCAAAGGTACAACAATATAAACACACATTTTTGTTATCTATTTTTCCATGTTTCATGTAGTTAGTCTGTATGGCCCACTCATACATTTCTACCCTGTTAGGCTAAATTATAGAGAAAATTAACCACATTTCACATGTTTGATAGAGAAGTTAAAATCCTGTTCAAGTGATCACTATTATCTTAGCTCAATCTTGCTCACTCTATGGCTAATTTCTGTTCAAATTTCTACCCAGTTAGGTTCCACCCTGTTAGTTGGAAAATGCCCCCCCCCCCCAGTTTGCGCTCTAGAGCGCCCTTATTTTGCCAGAAGAAAATTTAAATAACTACTCAACAACCTAACCATAGGTAGCTAGCTTGCTATTTGTTTAGCTGGGATGCAACCATTGTCAAAACTCTTGCTTGCATTGAAGCTATATTTGTTCTTCCAACAATCAACAACAACCTATTTAAACTGGGTGTGGATTACAGCCCTTGTGTGGCTTGACGATGTCAGTGTGTATGCGAGCATCTGGAACCCTGCTAGGTAGATAAATAAGTTAGCTATCAAATCAAATATTCATGTTAACGTTAGTTAGCTAAATGAAATGAAAGGGTGAATGGTTCTGGATGGTAGTTAGGCTCGACTGCTAGAATGGAAGCCTGTCGAATAAGCCATTGAATGCTTGGTCGTCTATTGTTCCTGTCAGTGTCCCCTTAACATCCCTCATACACACGTACACACAGACACGCATAGCCACACATACTCCCCCCGGGGTCATGTGATTCACCATCTGTCCTGGTGTTACAAATACAGGCCAGTCCCTAGCCTCACTCCCCTCTTGGACGCTAATGGGATTATCCCCTGTTTTTGTAAGTATGCTACTGTCGTCCTGCCCAGGAAATGGGCCTCAGGGTGGGGGTGGGGGCTCTTCTAGAGTCATTGATGATCAGGGGATGGAGGAATAACTCCAACCAATTTAAACTAGCTTGGGGATGAACTGTAAGTTATGTGTATTTGAGACAAAAGGTCACCACATGCTTGTTGCCAACCTATCTTTAAAAAACTGGGTATTCTAGGTTGTAATGAAGAGGACTGAAACAGTTGTAGCATTCTCCTGGCCTAAGGAAAGTCTTATAGTTACATGTTTTTTTGTTGTTGTCCTATGGTAGTGACAAGGGCCAGGGAGATGACAGCGGTGCCAAGAAGAAGAAAAACAAAAAGAAGAAGAAGAAGTCTGGGGCAAATAAAGAACCTGCAGAGGAGGATCCGCTAGCCAAGGTAGATGTATGTACATGTGTGTAGGCCACATGAGTGAGTGTGGGGGCAAATGTTTTTGCTTTGTGTTTGTGTCCCTCTGTTTGTTCCTTTTGCGAGAGTAGTGCTAGAAAGACCGACATTGACTTACTGTTCTGTAACTTTTGAAAACGACCTCTACGAAACTGAATGGAGATTAGTGGGTGTGTTTGATTGTCTGTGCAGACATTGTTTTGCTTTTGGCAATTTATTTCCTTTTCAACCCTACATTACTCTTTTTCTCTCTCTCTACACACAGGTGAACTCGCTGCCTGCTGATAAGCTGCAGGAGATCCAAAAGGCCATTGAACTGTTCTCTGTAGGCCAGGGCCCTGCCAAAACCATGGAGGAGGCAAGCCGACGCAGCTACCAGTTTTGGGACACACAGCCCGTCCCCAAGCTAGGTATGACATTTGGCAGGGGTACAGAAATGTCTCCACAACCTCACTGTAGTGACTAGTAGGGATTAACACGGGTAACCGGGATCCTGGAACTGTACCAGGACAACTCTTCACATTTCCCGAAAAAATTAAATGACAAGACATGGTCCAAGCAAGAAATTACATAATTTTCCCCCAATGTCGCACTAATGCAATTCCACAAAATACACATGTGCAGTAGCAGATTGGCAACATAAAATAGCCTTGAATCTAGCGTATTTACTTCATAAAGTTACCATAAATTCAAAGTTCATGCATAATTGACACTGCCGGACTGCAGACGAGACCCGAATGCAGTTTAGATTTCTTATCAGAACTGAAAATTTGATCCTGGTCTGACCCAAGCTCGATTAGCTGAAAACCCGAGCCCTGGTCCGACATCACAGAAATTAAATGAACCCGGAAAAAAAGCCAGATTTCTAGAAAACCGTAGCGGAGGCGGGCGGAAGCGGAGTAAAAAGAGACGAGGAAACAGCCATTGGGCCTAGATAAAGTGCAGAGAGAGAACACACCATAGTGATGCAAGTGGCTTTTGATTTTCACTAGCGTAGCATCCTGTTCTACTCCTGACCTAAAGCCTGTGACTTGCCTGATAATCAATGGGATTTTGTTTCACTGATTCTCTGTATGTTTGGTTAATTGATATCTGTCTGGACAAGTGGAAGTGGTAGCTCATTTATTCGTTTGCTGATCTATCACTGATCAGAAACATTTAGCTTGCAATAATGTAGCCTAAATCAAGTGTATTATTTATCTTTTGACTCAAGTAGTAGCCTTATAGAGCCGAGGCTATTGTCCTATCATCCCAATCCCACTGAAACCCAAAATTCTGACTCCTGTCTCGCATGATCAAAAAACCTATGGTCTAACCTATGGCCTCTACAAGTTTGTCTATCATCCCATCTGGTAGTGCCTGTCTTGACTGCATCAATTCGATGTAAAGAAGCTAGCTATGTTAGCCAGCTAATTTTTAGCTATGTACAGTGCATTCGGAAAGTATTCAGACCTCTTGGCTTTTTCCACATTTTGTTGTTACAGGCTTATTTTAAAATGGATTTAATAGTTTTTTCCCCCTCATCAATCTACATACAATTATCCATAAAGGCAAAGCAAAAACTGTTTTTTAGAAATGTAAATATCACATTTACATAAGTATTCAGACCCTTTACTTAGTACTTTGTTGATGCACCTTTGGCAGCGATTACAGCCTCCAGGCTTCTTGGGTATGACGCTACAATCTTGGCATATTCTTCTTTATTGCTGCAGACATTTTGGTACCCTTCCCCAGATCTGTGCCTCGACATAATCCTGTCTCTGTGCTCTACGGACAATTCCTTCGACCTCATGGCTTGGTTTTTGCTCTGACATGCACTGTTAACTGTGGGACCTTATAGGTGGACTCCAATCAAGTTGTAGAAACATCACAAGGATGATCAATGGAAACAGGATGCACCTGAGCTTAATTTCGAGTCTTAATAGCAAAGGGTCTGAATACTTATGTATTTTTATGCATTTGCAAAGATAGCTAAACACCTGTTTTCGCTTTGTCATTATGGGGTATTGTGTGTAGATTGATGAGAACCCTCTCCAATATAATCCATTTTAGAATAAGGCTGTGGAACAAGTCAAGGGGGCTGAATACTTTCCTAATGCACTGTACCTAGACTATTTGAGGCTATTTTGCTGCTCTTCCTGACCTTGTTTACTACAACTCCATTCAGAATAAACAGCAGCCTACCTGATGATTGCGGTGTAGCTTTCACCTTCTCGTTTAGCTAACTTAATTCTGTAATTTAATAATTACATTTTGCATTGATTAGAGCTCTCCCAGGTTGCTTGCTACACATGGAGCTAGTGCCACTTTGATTGGCTGACCATAATAACAAAAGTGTGTAACCTGTATAGGCTACGTTGTCTTTTTATGGGGCGCACGTCATAAAAACTACATCAGGTTGTTTTATTGAAATAAGAATTTCAAATGTCAGGGGCCTCTCGGGTTGCGCAGTGGTCTAAGGCACTGCATCGCAGTGCTAGCTGTGCCACCAGAGACTCTGGGTTCGAGCCCAGGCTCTGTCGCAGCCGGCCGCGACCGGGAGGCCCATGGGGCGGCGCACAATTGGCCCAGCGTCTTCCGGTTAGGGAGGGTTTGGCCGGCGGGGATATCCTTGTCTCATCGCGCACTAGCGACTCCTGTGGCGGGCCGTGCAGTGCACGCTGACCAGGTCGCTAGGTGTACGGTGTTTCTTCCGACACATTGGTGTGGCTGGCTTCCGGGTTGGATGCGTGCTGTGTTAAGAAGCAGTGCGGCTTGTTTGGGTTATGTTTCGGAGGACGCATGGCTCTCGATGTAGCGATGAGACAAGACAGTAACTACTAACAATTGGATACCACGTAATTGGGGAGAAAAAGGGGGTAAAAAAAATGTATAATACGATTTTCAAATGTCGAAGTATATCCTTGTGTGTAGCAATGTCACATACACTGAACAAATATATATATAAACGCAACATGCAACCATTTAATTGATTTTACTGAGTTACAGTTCATAAAAGGAAATCAGTCAATTCAAATGAATTCATTAGGCCCTAGTCTACGGTTTTCACATGACTGGGAATACAGTTGGTCACAGATTCCTTACAAAAAAAGTATAGGTGTGGATCAGAATCAGTCTGTATCTGGTGTTACCACAATTTGCCTCATGCAGCGTGACACATCTCCTTCGCATAGAGTTGATCAGGCTGTTGATTGGCCTGTGGAATGTTGTCCCGCTCCTCTTCAATGGCTGTGCGAAGTTGCTGGATATTGGCGGTAACTGGAACACGCTGTCATACACGTCGATGGGTTACAAGTCTGAGTATGCAGGCCATGGAAGAATTGTTAATTGTCTGTAGTTTATACCTGCCCATACCATAATCCCACCGCCATCATGGGGCACTCTGTTCACAAAGTTGACATCAGCAAATCGCTGGCCCACACGACGCCATACACGCCATCTCCCTGGTACAGTCAAAACCGGGGTTCAGCCGTGAAGAGCACATTTTTCCAGCTTGACAGTGGCCATCGAAGGTGAGCATATGCCCAATGAATTTGGTTACAATTCGCTGAACTGCAGTCAGGTGAAGACCCTGGAGAAGACGACGAGCACGCAGATGAGCTTCCCTGAGACTGTTTCTGCAGAAATTATTTGTTTGTTCAAACCCACAGTTTCATCAGCTGTCTGGGTGGCTGGTCTCGGACGATCCCGCAGGTGAAGAAGCCAGATGTGGAGGTCCTGGGCTGACGTGGTTACACGTGGTCTGTGGTTGTTAGGCCGGTTGGATGTACTGTCAAATTCTTTAAAATTACGTTAGAGGCTTATGGTAGAGAAATTAACATTAAATTCTCTGGCAACAGCTCTGATGTACAGTCCTGCAGTCAGCATGTCAATTGCGCACTCCCTCAAAACTTGACACATCTGTGGCGTTGTGACAAAACTGCACATTTTAAAGTGGCCTTTTAGTGTCCCCAGCACAAGGTGCACCTGTGTAATAATCATGCCGTTTTATCAGCTTCTTCATATGCCACACCTGTCAGGTGGATGGATTATTTTGGCAAAGGAGAAATGCTCACTAACCGGGATGTAAACATATTTGTGCATAACATTTGAGAGAGCTTTTTGTGCGTATGGAACATTTCTGTGATCTTTTATTTCAGCTCATGAAACATTTGACCTAGACTTTGCATGTTGTTTATATTTTTGTTCAGTGTAGATTAATTACATTTAGACAGGCATTTCATTGTTAATACATTTTTTTAAATTATTAATTATTATTTTTAAAGCGTTAGTGACCTGAGGAGATTTGATGAGTAGGCCAATTGGGACCTCTGTTTTTGAATTAAACCTCCTATAATGGCTCCCGAGTGGCACAGCAGTCTCAGGCATTGCATCTCAGTGCTAGAGGCGTCACTACAGACCCTGGTTCGATCCCGAGGTAGGGTAGGCAGTCATTGTAAAATACGAATTTGTTCTTAACTGACTTGCCTAGCTACAGGTTAAATAAAAGAGAAAAAAAAGTATGCTTTGTATATTTACATTGAATATGCAGATTGCTAATATCCTCTTACATTGCATTTTGTTGTTTACCTTAGGGGAGATGGTGACATCACATGGTTCCATCGAGCCTGACAAAGACAACATCCGGGAGGAGCCCTACAGCCTTCCTCCAGGCTTCACGTGGGACGCCTTGGACCTGGGCAACGCCGCTGTGGTGAGCAGGTTCCTCTACAACCCCTCCATCCCAGAGTGTCCCAAAACAATATAGTGATAGCAATCAAAATACTTCCGTTGTGGTTATTCCAACAGCTGACTCCACTTTACCCTACTAATTTTAACCCTAGACCTTTTTCCCATGGCTCAGTCTCTTACTCTTCCTCCTCTTAGCTGAAGGAGCTGTACACACTGCTCAATGAGAACTACGTGGAGGATGATGACAACATGTTCCGCTTCGACTACTCTCCAGAGTTCCTGCTCTGGTAACTCTTTATTACTTAGCTACGTCACATTTGTTACTCAGCTAGTCTCATTTATGTAACAATCTCTTTCAATAGAGAGCTATTTTATGTTAGTAGTTTTATCTATTAAAGGCAGGAGTTTTTTTCTGACCAGGAAAACTTGGCCCTCCGGTTTTCTTTCATAGTTGTGAACTGACCTGTAATTGTAATGTCTCTCGCGCAGGGCTCTGCGCCCCCCCGGCTGGCTGCCCCAGTGGCACTGTGGGGTGAGGGTGAACTCCAACCAGAAGCTGGTGGGCTTCATCAGTGCCATCCCTGCCAACATCCGCATCTATGACCAGTCAGTGAATACGCATCATACTCTTGTTCACACACTTTTATTACTCCCATACACTGTAGTATTTTAATATAGCTAACAATAGGAATGTAATATTCATTTGCTCCTTGACTATATCATTTCCTGTGTTAATTTGCTGTAAGAAGTCAGACATTAAGAGGCCTTAGTCACTTTAGACTGTTTTTGTCATTTAGAGATAAGAAGATGGTGGAGATCAACTTCCTGTGCGTCCACAAGAAGCTGCGCTCCAAGCGGGTAGCGCCAGTCCTGATCCGAGAGATCACCAGACGGGTCAACCTGAAGGGCATCTTCCAGGCTGTCTATACCGCTGGCGTGGTATTGCCCAAACCCGTGGGCACCTGCAGGTGGGTCACTGGGAGACACACCAACCACACCAGACAGATACCCATCCAACCAAATTCATATGCTCTTAAACACAAAAACAAAGTGATTATAAAATCTGTTATCTGTATAGGTACTGGCATCGCTCTCTGAACCCACGCAAGCTGATCGAGGTGAAGTTCTCTCACCTGAGCCGGAACATGACTATGCAACGCACCATGAAGCTGTACCGTCTGCCTGAGGTGAGTCAGTGAGCAAAGCGCCATTAAGAGGCTATCCTCTGCACAACACCTGACCGCTCAGCCATCTCCTGATGCCTCTATTTGAAATGTCTATTGTGTTGACATAAAACTCTCCATTGAAAATGATTGCCATGACCTTCCATCTCCTTCTCTCCAGTCCCCAAAGACGTCTGGCTTGCGGCCGATGACCAGAAAGGATGTTCCGGCCGTGCATCGCCTGCTCCTGGAGTACCTGAGCCAGTTCCACCTGGCCCCCGTCATGAGCCCCGAGGAGGTGGAGCACTGGCTGCTGCCCCAGGAGAGCATCATCGACACCTACCTGGTCGTAGTCAGTACCATTGATAAAACGTACACTACCGTAGACACCTATAACATTACAACACCTTGCACGCTTAGTATATATGGTATATACTAAGTAGACCATTACACACGACCATATATTGACAGCTACCCAGATACCCTCTAGACTCTTCTACCTCTTGACAACATTGTTCACATTATGTCAGAGCTCTGGAAATGCATTTCACACACATCTAAAATGGAGTGAATGTAAAGTTGGAGGATGTGTGTCTTCTCCCTGTGGCAGTCCTCTGGGGGCAAGGTGACAGACTTCCTGAGCTTCTACACGCTCCCCTCTACTATCATGAACCATCCAGTGCACCGCAGCCTCAAGGCAGCCTACTCCTTCTACAACGTGCACACCACCACCACCCTGCTGGACCTGATGTCTGACGCACTTATTCTGGCCAAGTCGGTGAGTTGGTCCTCTTCAGGTGGTTGGGGGTCAAATGGGAGTTGGATTTGGGTACCAGGTCAAATATTTACTGTGTACACTGAGTATACCAAACTTTAGGAATACTCCTAATATTGAGTTGCACCCCCACTTATTTGCTCTCAGAACAGCCTCAATTTGTCGGGCTATGGTCTGTACAAGGTGTCAAGTGTTTCACAGGGATGTTGGCCCATGTTGAATCCAATACTTCCCACAGTTGTGTCAAGTTGGTTTGATGTCCTTTGGGTGGTGGACCGTGCTTGATACACACAGGAAAATGTTGAGTGTGAAAAATCCAGCAGCATTGCAGTTCTTGACACAAACTGGTGTGCCTGTTACGTACTACCATACCGGTTCAAAGGCACTTAAATATTTTGTCTTGCCTATTCACCCTCTGAATGGCACACATATCTTAGTTGTCTCAACTTAAAATCATTTTAGTCGGTCTCCTCCCATTGATCTACACTGATTTGAAGTGGATTTAACAAGGGACATCAATAAGGGATCATAGCTTTCACCTGGTCAGTCTTTCATGGAAAGAGCAAGTGTTCTTAATGTTTTGTATACTCAGATAAAGATGAATTATACACAACTCAATCCCTCTCCCTCATCTCTCTGTATCCCCCTCTCTCATCCCTATCTATTGTCAATATCCAGAAAGGGTTTGACGTTTTCAATGCACTGGACCTGATGGAGAATAAGACTTTCCTTGAGAAGCTCAAGTTTGGCATCGGAGACGGGAATCTACAGTATTATCTGTACAATTGGAAGTGTCCTAGCATGGGATCAGAGAAGGTGCGTCATGGTTCATATTTACTGATAGTTCAGTCAGTTCCTAGAGAGATGACTATTTTTCACATTTATATAAATTATCCATGGTAATATGATGATATTGAAACAGTGTTTTGTGTTACCTAGACTGTACTGTAAACCAATAGGTCATTAGATCATGCCGATGGAGATATCCACCACTAAGAGCTAAATAGTTATTTTTTTCTAGTACAAAAGGAGGAAGTGTAATGAGAGAGGGAGGGAACCATTGACTTGATTATCTTGCTATCACAGTTAAGCCAGGCAGAGAAGTATACAGGCCTCACAGAACTCATTGTGTGTGTTCTCATTTTAGCTTCTGGTGCAACTATCATAAGCTTCCTTTTTCTGTGGTTCACAGGTTGGCTTAGTACTACAGTGACATCCCTCTTCACCTCCCCCCACCCCCCCACTGAGCGTCAGTTAGGCCAGGAGACCACAAAACGCACTGACCACCTGACAGATGGACCGATGGACTTCCTGCTTCAGGAAAGAGAACCCACCGCCCATTTTTACTTCTTGACCTTTGAACTTTGACCTGCACTACCGCTGCCAGGCAGAGAGTCGGGGGAGTTGGTCCTTCTCCACGCTCTCTCTCCCTCCCATCACATGGACCTTAAGCCATTTTAGTTACCAATCCAACTGGAGTCAGTCATGATTGTACCAGATATCTTATACACACACTGCACAATTCGCCAAATAACACACGTGTAACTACACAACATACATGTACAGTAAGACAAACATGACAGGAAAGTTATACTAACACATACTGACCCAGGGGTGGGCAACTCCTGTCCTCCGGGGCCTGATTGGTGTCACACTTTTTCTCCGTCCCTAGCAAACACAGCTGATTTAATCAAATTGCATTCTAAACTGAAGATCGTGATTATTGGAGTCAGGTGTGTTAACTGTGGCTGGGGCAAAACTGGGACATCAAGCGGGCCCTCGAGGACTGGAATTGCCCACCCCTGCACTAGACGCTAACATTTTATATTCCTTCATGTGTGCGATGCGCTTTTTCAAAACAAATCTCTCATCATCCCCGAAGTACAGTGTTAGAGAAAAAAATAGAAACAATCAAAAACATTTATAAAGGAAGAAGAACTTAAAAAAATATATAAGGTAATTAATATCCAAAGTGGACACAAGACAAGGGCTTCTGTCAATGTTTTTCTTCTTTTGCTATTGAGGCTTGAAACTGCAGATTTACTATCAACCCCTCAATTTTCTTCACTGTAGGCGTTCTAGACTTGACTCTGTACACAGCTGACCGAGGGGTAAATGAGGGGTTTTGTCCTTCATCTTTTTCTTTATATATATATATATTTTTTGTCCCATCTTTACTGTCATGACCCATTCAGAAGCCCTGTTCAGAAGAAAATACAACGATGACCGTTTAAATGGAACAGCTGTCAACAAGAACTTAACAAAGTGGAGTAGTTCGGACTGTTATTTTTTAGTTAAAAAAAAAAAAAAAAGCTGCAGCCGGGAGAGCAGATATTTGGAGTAGGGAAATGGTTGGGTGGGGGCTGCTGAGACGGGGCACGGAATGGACTGGATACTGTTTGTGGGTATAACACCTCTGAAATTGAGAATTGAAACTGTCAAGGATTTGGGGACCTGGGCCGGGGAGGGGGCTGGGTAACACCCCAAGTAAACGTTTTGTTTTTATGTAGAGTGTGGTATTGGATGCAAACCGAAATGAATAACGGGTCTCATGGTTTTATGATGCAGGAAAACAAATGTGAAGATGCAGGGGAATTTTTGTGCAAAATAAAATATAGAAGTTGCTGTGAGGTTTTGTAATGGTTGCTCTCAGGTGATTTCTATCCTTTAGTTTATCATGAAGATATTCACTGAGTTACTTCTGCCTTACCCATCACCCCTTGGTAGTCAAATTCGACTTAAGAGGTGTGACTCCAAAATCAGTCAAAACAATTCATTTGGATTCTTGTTATACTTGTTTCTTGTTCTGTAAATAATTTCCCATGAACCATTTGGTTTGAGTTTGCTATTTTAGTGCAGACATAAAGGTTATAACATTCAAAGGAATTTAACAGAAAATGGAAGTGGGTTTAAACATCTCCCTTTAGTAAACTTAGAGATGTTTTTGAGTTGGCTCAAATGGTTTCAGACTACAATCATCTTTCTAATTACTGCACCAGTGCCCAAAATGGATGTATGCTGAACAAAAATATAAACGCAACATGCAACAATGTCATTGATTTTACTGAGTTCAAGTTCGTATAAGGAAATCAGTCAATTGAAATAAATTCATTAGGCCCTAATCTATGGATTGCATATGACTGGGAATACAGATATGCATCTGTTGGTGACAGATATCTTTTAAAAAAACAAAAAGGGCCAAATAATGGCCTCAGGATCTCATCATGGTATTTCTGTTCATTCAAATTGCCATTGATAAAATGCATTTGTGTTCGTGTTCCGGAGCTTATGCCTGCCCAAACCATAACCCCACCCCCACCATGGGGCACTCTATTCACAACGTTGACATCACCAAACCGCTCGCCCACACGACATCATACACGTGGCCTGCGGTTGTGAGGCCGGTTGGACGTATTGCCAAATTCTCTAAATGATGTTGGAGGCTTATGGTAGGGAAAATTAACATTCAATTTTCTGGCAACAGTTCTGGTGAACATTCCTGCAGTCAGCATGCCAATTACACACTCCCTCAACTTGAGACATCTGTGGCATTGTGTTGTGTGACAAAACCACACATTTTAGTGTGGCCTTTTATTGTCCCCCACAAGGTGCACCTGTGTAATGATCATGATGTTTAATCAGCTTCTTGATATGCCACACCTGTCAGGTGGATGGATTATCTTGGCAAAGGAAAATACTAACAGGGATGTAAACAAATTTGAGAGAAATTAGCATTTTGTGCATATGGAAAAGTATTTTATTTCAGCTCATGGGATGTTGCGTTTATATTTTTGTTCAGTGTATTTTGTCAACTCTTTCAACCCTGTCAGGGGGCTGGTCAGAGGTATTACATTTTTATATTTATCCATTAAAAGCAAAGGGATTGAGTCTCTGGGGAAACCATTATCTTTATGACATTTCCTCTCTGCTGTGTCCAGGCAAATGTTATGTGCAATTTATGACCACCGATTTCAATATGAACAATTCACTTGTCTCGATCATTGGCACCATTACTGCTGAATAATTACAGTCAAATCTCTGTACACTGACTGGCCTCACACCGTTCTCTTTTTTGACGCTTGCGGCCTCTTGCTGATGACGTTTTATTTAGGGGACGACAGTTAGCTAGAATCGATAGCTAGCTACAACGCTTCAAAATGTATATATTAATGTTTTACGCATTGTAGCTTTGGTTTAAAGTCCCAATCCCGCGTAGACTTCAAGTATTCTTTCGATCATTTGCAATGAAATGTTGGTGACGTTAACTAACTGAATTAATCTAATCATTTACAGAGATAGCTTGTAGGAAATGATTAGCTAGCGAGCTTGTTTTGTTGCTAGCAAAAGTAATGGGAACAACAATGGGAAAAGGGGATACCTAGCCAGTTGCACAACAATGTATTCAACCGAAATGTGTCTTCCGCATAATATGGTAGTAATGTAACTAGTTAGTGATCCAGTTTAGGTAGCTATGTTGACATTGTTTTTTGAGTTTCCAAGATGGCTGTCGTTTTAGGGTAATTAGCTAATATGATTGTTCATAGTAAAATGCATAGTATCTCTGGTTGACGCTTCAAGATGTTGTGGTCATATCAATTATCAGAGAGGAAGAAATGAAGCAATAACTTACACTAGAAAATCTTTGACAATACCCAGTTTTGGTGTTTTTTTAATAGACTAGCTACATACCATCCCATAGAGCTCTAACCTGTGGTTGGTGTCTAAAGTCACAGAAACAGCCAGGTAGAGCTGTGCCAAGATGGATGTCCAGTTGTCCATCAGCTTCCTGAGGGACAGACTGGGCGGGGCCATTGAGGAGGCAGTGCGTACAGCAGTGGAGTCTGTGCTGTGTGAGACTGTGCGTCTGTTAACCGGGCTTCAAGGGGACCAGCAGCATGGACTTTCCTCAGTGACCCAGAGGGACCAGGACACCCTGGGACTGAAGCAGAGGTTAGAGGCCCCCAGCGGGGGTGACTGGAGGGTGCAGGGTGGGTCTTCAGGGGCATTCTGTAACACAGGACCGAGGGGTAGTGGTGGGCGCTGCAACACTAAGAATCCAATGGGTCAGACCACTTGCTCAACCTCCCAAGCATCACAAAGGACCACCGTGGAGCCCCATCCCCAGGAGGTGGTGGAGGACTGTGCTGGACTGCCTGACCCGTTTGACCTTGTGTCGGCTGGGCCAGTGATGGTGGACTTTGAGGAGGGTCAGGGCATGGGGATCCCAGAGGAGTGGGAGCTGATGAACAGAGTGTACAAGACGGAGCACAATGAAGACATGGCCCTTAGTGACGGGGGCGGTACCACTCAATGTAAGTCCTGACTCAATGTTGTGAAAGATGGTTGTGATGTAGTTTCACAAAGAAAAGGCAGTTTTAGTGAGAGCCTCTCTTGATGTCTTGACTTGCAGTATTTTCATGTAGCCTCGCAAGCTGCCTGATATCGCAAGCTTACATGAATGGTATATCCGTACAGCGAACCATTCATGTAAGCTCGGGAGGTCTGGCGGCTTGCTAGGCTACCTCTCATGCACTTCCTCATTGTCTCCTCTCTGCTAATGTTCAGTTGCAGATGACCACAGGCTGCATGAAGGAGACCAGAGGACTGTGGCTGTGCCCCTGGAGGGAGAGATGGCTGCCAAGCCCCAGGACACATTGCACCCCTGCTTCAGCCCAGCCAACATCAAAACAGAGCGACCTGAGATAGAGAGATGCTGCATGGCTGAGGAGGCCCTTGCTCTGCCTCTGCCTCATCCTGCCAATGTGAGTAAAGTACATCTACTCAGTCCTCAAACGCTGACCTCGCAATCTCATTAACAATATTAGGCACTAAATGTTCACTGACATAATGTGTGCCTCAGTTCTTATCTAAACCTGTCATTCTCAGAGTGGTGTGGAGGCCGGTGAGTTTGGGCAGGAGCAGGTGGAGGCTGGTCCACAGGACTTTGTAGGTCGCCTGCGCCTGTGGCTGGAGCAGCTGTGTCCTGAGGTGGTCCGGGAGTACGAGAGGGAGGGCTGTCTGTGTGAGCTGTCCCGCAGGAAGCTTATCAAGTTCTCTGTGTCCTTCATCGTGGAGGAGGTTGGATTGTGAGGAGCTGATTGTATGCGTATTTGGGCTGAGAAGGGACGTGACTGAGAGAGCAGAGATTTTGCTCTTCTAGTTAGACTCAATGTTTTGTGAGTGTTTCTGACGTTTAATCTCCTGTCCTTCTCTGCAGCTACCCTACCTCTGCTCAGAAGACCATGCTGGCAGAGCACATAGTGGAGCTCTTCCCAGGCCTCAGGCTCTGTGCACCCTCTGCTGGCATCAATGGCATAGTGAGTTAGTAAATTGATTAGTAGTGTAAAATTCACATAATTCTCAGTTACTGAGTAGACGATTGTCTTATCATTTTTTCTCCCTGTGTAGGAACACTTGTACGACCCTTTGTCCCGTACGGGTTACATTGAGACGCGCCTGCGCAACTCTCGACGCACCCTTGAAGACCACAAGAAGAAGTATGTGCTGAAGAGGCGTCGGCCAGAGCCAGGCCTGGCGGACCCTCCTGGACCTAGATCGGGGCCTGGGCTCCTGGAGAGACAGTCCAGCGAGGAGACCCAGAGGTGGATGGAGCTGATGAAGAGAACCAGGCCCCTGACCAGGAACCTGCCTGCCATCCACAGTGCTATGGACCTCACATTCAACGCACGCAGGAGGTGGATCAGCAACACACGGCCTAGTATGAGGGCTGTGTTGGCCGAGTACCCACGTTTTCTTGACGTTCCCGCCACGGTGAGTCCAGTCTTCATGGAGAAAGCTACGGATGCTCACTAGACTAGAAAGGCCACAGATAAACTTGTATTAGGGTCATTCCATGTAATTTCAGCCAGATATGACACCCACCATCTCAAATTGATATGAAATTGTTTCTGAAGTTAGAAACAGATAAGATCAGCATTCCTGCAACATTATTTTGATGAAATATAATTAGATTTCTGAGAATTTAAGCTAATTGATTGCACCCAAAATTGCCCTTTTTTTTAAGTTATAGGATTCATATAATATTCCATAAATATAGTACCTAACATCCAATTTGAACCAAACTTTGTTCTAACAATGAGGTAAGATACTGTATGAGGAATCAAAGAAGTGGTCAAAAGCCACCCACTGACCCCCCCCCCCTTCAAATGGCCAATTTGGATGCGATCAATTACCTTAATTTCTCAGAGATCAAATTATATTTAAACAAAATAATGTTGCAGGAGTGATAATCGACTAAGTGTATTATTGGGATCTGAAAGGTGTTTGTTTGTTCAGATTGACCTGGAGTTTGAGAGGATGTTTCCAGGTAAAGGCCACTCCTTCCTGGCCCAGTGGTCGTCGTTCGTGTTGCCCAGGGTGTACCAGATCGCAGAGTGTGAAAAACACCCGGACATCTCTGCACTTCTCCAACTGGCTGCCACACAGCAAGGAGGTCAGAGGTTAACTACACTGAACAAAAATATAAACTCAACATGTAAAGTGTTGGTCCCATGTTTCAAGAGCTGAAATATGAAATCCCAGAAATGTTCCATACGCAGTTTATTTCTCTCAACTATTATGCACAAATTTGTTTATATCCCTGTTAGTGAGCATTTCTTCTTTGCCAAGATAATCCATCCACCTGACAAGTGTGGCATATCAAGAAGCTGATTAAACAGCATGATCATTACACAGGCACACCTTGTGCTGGGGACAATAAAAGGCCACTTTAAAATGTGCAGTTTTGTCACACAACAAAATGCCACAGATGTCTCAAGTTTTGATGGAGCCAAGATGACTGCAGGAATGTCCACCAGAGCTGTTGCCAGAGAATGTATTGTTAATTTCTCTACCATAAGCTGCTTCCAACGTCGCTATAGAGAATTTGGCAGTACGTCCTACCGGCCTCACAACTGCAGACCATGTGTAATCACACCAGTCCAGGACAATATTTGAAATTGTTGCATTTTGTGTTTCTTTTTAAAAATTGAGTATACACGGAATAGACACTTTACAGTCAACCTCCTAATCAGCCATTGACAGACTGACTGATAATGATCTGTATGATTTACTCAGTGGTTAGAGTAATAGGAGAGAAGATTGCTGTGTTTGTTTTAAGTTTTTTTATGCCAAGTTTCACATATTTGTTCCCCTCTGATTCCTCTGCAGACTCCTACACCCTGACTATGCTGAAGGTCCTGATCTATGTACTACCACCAACAAACACCAGTAGAGCCTCCTTACCCTCCAGGAGCAGTGTCAGGCAGGCCATTCGGTATCTGGTGGACATTGTACCGGTGAGCAACACAGTATTTTTCTTCCTGGTCAGACTGAGCAGTAAACCCAGACATTTCCTCATTGCCATATAGATTAAGTTTGTGAACTAGTGGAATTTTAGAAGGAAATGGTTGGCAACTTTAGAAGGTAACAATGACGTTTTGAAGGAATGTAATTGAAGAATCCCCTTGAAAGACCTTTCCTCCTTTGTTCCTCTACAGATAGACACCATGGTGTCCTCCTTATTCTGTGACCTTACCTCCTTGGAGGGCCCAGAGTCTGTGTCCCACGCTCAGCCCTACATATTGAGCGTGGGGCCCCTGGAGGCCCCTGGCCGGCAGCTTTGCATCGTGTTCCCTGTTGATAGGATAGCAATCCCCCTGCCTCAGGAGGGCCTGAGCAATGCACTGGACAAGCTATTCAAGCTTCTGCGTGTGTTTGAACTGGGGTACCCAGATCAGCTAGCCTCCCTCTATGGCTTCCTTGAGCACCTGTATGGGTTGGAGATGACCCCACAAGATAACCATGACTTCCCCAGTGGCAAGGGGTCAAAAGTGCTTGAACTTTTATCACGGCTCCACATGCCCTCCTGACAGAAGGCATAGGTCTACACAAGAATTGAACTCGCCCCACAGACTTACCTTTTATTTTTTTGATATTTTATTATAGCCGTCCTTTACAGAACACCTCCTTTACTATGATCTGGATTTGCCCCAAAATTAAAGTATGTCAGACTGAACTGAACAATGCTGATGGAACACTGGTGTTATACCTTCATTATACAGTACCAGTCAAAAGTTTGGACACACCTACTCATTCAAGGGTTTTTCTTAATTTTTACTATTTTCTACATTGTAGAATAATAGTGAATACATCAAAACTATGAAATAACACATATGGCATCATGTAGTAACCAAAAAAGTGTAAAACAAATAAAAATATATTTTAGATTCTTCAAAGTAGCCACCCTTTGCCTCGACAGCTTTGCACACTCTTGGCATTCTCTCATCCAGCTTCATGAGGTAGCCACCTGGAATGCATTTCAATTAACACGTGTGCCTTGTTAATTTGTGGAATTTCTTTCCTTAATGCATTTGAGCCATCAGTTGTGTTGTAGGGGTGGAATACAGAAGATATACCTACTTGGTAAAATACCAAGTCCATATTATGGCAAGAATAGCTCAAATAAGCAAAGAGTTAGCAAAGAGACAGTCCATCATTACTTTAAGACATGAAGGTAGGTCAATCTGGAAAATTTCAAAAACTTTAAAAATTACTTCAAGTGCAGTCACAAAAAACATTAAGCGCAATGATGAAACTGGCTCTCATGAGGACTGCCACAGGAAAGCAAGACCCAGAGTTACCTCTGCTGCAGAGGATAAGTTCGTTAGAGTTACCAGCCTCAGAAATTGCATCCCAAATAAATGCTTCACAGAGTTCAAGTAACAGACACATCTCAACATAAACTGTTCAGAGGAGACTGCGTGAATCAGGCCTTCATGATCAAATTGCTGCAAAGAAACCAGTACTAAAGGTCACCAATAAGGAGAAGAGACTTGCTTGGGCCAAGAAACACGAGCAATGGACATTAGACCGGTGGAATTCTGTCTTTTGGTCTGATGAGTCCGAAGTTGCGATTTTTGGTTCCAACCGCCGTGTCTTTGTGAGACGCAGAGTAGGTGAACGGATGATCTCTGCATGTGTGGTTCCCACTGTGAAACATGGAGGTGGTGGGATGGTGTGGGGGTGCTTTGCAGGTGACACTGTCAGTGATTTATTTAGAATTCAAGGCACACTTAACCAGCATGGCTACCACAGCATTCTGCAGCGATACGCCATCCCATCTGGTTTGTGCTTAGTGGGACTATCATTTGTTTTTCAACAGGCAATGACCCAACACACCTCCAGTGTTATTTGACCAAGAAGGAGAGTGATGTAGTGCTGAATCAGATGAGCTGGCCTCCACAATCACCCGACCTCAACCCAATTGAGATGGTTTGGGATGAGTTGGACCGCAGAGTGAAGGGAAAGCAGCCAACAAGTGCTCAGCATATGTGGGAACTCCTTCAAGACTGTTGGAAAATCTTTCCTCATGAAGCTGGTTGAGAGAATGCCAAGTGTGCAAAGCTGTCAAGGCAAAGGGTGGCTACTTTGAAGAATGTAAAATAAACAAATCAAAAAATATATATATATTTTTTTGGTTACTACATGATTCCATATGTGTTATTTCATAGTTTTGAAGTCTTCACCATTATTCTACAATGTAGAAAATAGTAAAAAGAAAGTCAAACCCTTGAGTGAGTAGGTGTTTCCAAACTTTTGATTGGTACTGTATATTCACTGAGTTTCTCATTGACAATGCAAATATTTGCATAAAACTAACATCTTGTATGAATTTTCTGTGTGGGGAAATTATACTGTATTTTGTACTTTAGGATACCTTTTCAGTTTTTGCTCAATTGCTTTAGTATTTAACTTGCTCATGATACTGTTGTGGTTTACTTTTTTTTAATTAAAAAGATCTATGTTTCACTGTCCAATATTTTAATATGTGAAATACTGGTGAGGTATGTAATGCTACCATTTTCTGTCCTGTCAACACATTTAAGTAATGCATGACTAAGTGATATGTTCTTTGTGAAGTCTATGTTCAATCGGTGGCAGCAGTGTAATATGGCCTCGGTTGAACCTGCCTATGGGCCATCACTTCACCAGGTGAAGCCAGTGAGGGAGGAGTGCCCAGCTCAAGTGGAACAACAATCTGCGCCACTCCCTTATGTTGTCAATAAGGCAGCATGATCCATCGTTCAGAAACATCTCTTTAACATAAAATATATGTTCAAATTTTCAAACTAGTTTCATGTGGAAGGCAGATACAATGTTGTCAAAAGCAATCACTTTTGCAATTGAAAACAGAATCCTACTCATTACTCCACGTGCTGACCTACGTCACTTTTGTTTTGAGCCTGTTTTGAGCCGATTTATATTGAACAGAAATATAAACGCAACATTTAAGGTGTTGGTTTCATAAGCTGAATTTTTCCATATGCACAAAAAGCTTCACAAATTTGTTTACATCCCTGTTAGTGAACATCTGGCTTCTTCACCTGTGCGGTCGTCTGAGACCAGCCACCTGGACAACTGATGAAACAGGAGTATTTATGTCTGTAATCAAGCCCTTTTGTGGGGGAAAACTAATTCTGATTGGCTGCACCCCTGGCCAGTCATGTGAAATCCGTAGATTAGGGCCTAATGAATGTATTTAAATTGACTAATTTCCCTATATGAACTGTAACGTAGTAAAATCTTTGAAATTGTTGTGTTTATATTTTTGTTCAGTATATAACTATTTTCCTCAACCTAATCATCATAACCTGCTACGTGAATTCTCCTAACCTGCTGCGAAAAGTCAAATCTGACGTTAATTCGACTAAAACTGAGTTTGCCTGGGAGGCAGCTCGCTTTTCACCCGGTAGAAACTACGCGCGTTGAGCCCGGGTCAGTTTAATAGAATCCTCATTATACAATCGGTCAGTTTAATAGAATCCTCATTATACAGTCTGGGCGAATCAGCTGTGGGCGTCGGTTTTACACTATTTAGTAATCCTGATGTTCTTTGGCTGAAAACGACGGAGATACTACCATAAACACTTGAATTAAACACGTCATGCGTGGAAGGGTTCCAAGTGGCTCTGAACCACTGCAGACCTTGTTCGTACGCGGAAGTGTGTGTCCACTTCGAAAAGTGAGAAGGTGCCCTGATTAAAATTCGTAAAATGTGGATCATTGTAGCAATCAGTTGTGCGGCTCTAGCTGCATTCCTATACAAATATGTGTTCCGTACATCCGGACCAAATCCTTTCGATATCGACACTCGTGCGCCGCTTAAACCACTGGTCACCCAAAAGAAGGAGAAAAACAAAGTTCTGAAGCAGGGTGAGTCTCGTGGACACAAGGCTTGACCGATCACCAATGCATGCAGGAAATATCGTTTCCTAGGAATATGTGCGCAAATAGATTTACATTCGAAAGTTGTATCTTGTTGCATAATTAAATTGCTCTGTCGTTCACATGTATTCCAAGAGTATTAGCATTCATTTGAAGTAGGAAAGCAGGTCAGGCAACTATGTCGTCTGTTAGAACCGTTGACATAACGATTTACAATATCCTATGGCTACACTGATTGTCACCGACGGTACTGCGTCACAAGCTGGCCAAAGCTACTGTACTGCACTCGTGACTAAACTCATTTTTGAAATGAAATCCACCCGCACTATATCATGTTTATAACTACTACACAAACACCTGTTTCAGTACCACTAGCTAGGCTTTCATCCAATTTGGGACAGATTTTCATTCGAATATTCAAAAATCTGCATAAAACCACCAGACATGTTTTTCCATCACACTGACTTTTTGCGGATAAAACGCTGTGCGTAATTACGTAGTGCACATCATTAATTTATCGCATAATTAATTTTACCGACACAAAAAGATCCCACCATGTCGAACGAACAAATTTGGTTTGCATTTATGCCTATATAATGGTACTGTATTTGAATGTTTCCATGAAAATGCGGTCGTAACTTTTTTTCATGGGTCAGGTAATTCATCCGCATGAAATGGTTAGATGGAAACGTGGTTATAGGCTGTCTTTGCACAGTCCATGGGATAATATTGCTGGAACACATCGTTATTTGTTTAATGTAAGAAGATTTAACTGTGTTAATTGTATGCTTTTATTACTCTTCCTTACCAGGTTTCTTGGCCAGTAAAGTACCTGAGAAACTAGATGCGATTGTCATTGGCAGTGGAATTGGTGGTCTTGGGGTGGCGGTGCTGCTTGCTAAGGTTGGAAAGCGGGTCCTGGTTCTGGAGCAACATGATCGGGCTGGAGGCTGCTGCCACACCTTTACAGAGAAAGGCTTTGAGTTTGACGTGGGTGAGAAGGCTCTTATCAGTTTACCTTTCCTTACCTAGAAGGCAGCTATCAGTTTACCTTTCCTTACCTAGAAGGCAGCTATCAGTTTACTATTCCTTACTAAATGTGGTAGATACCTTCCTTTACTCAGAGGTGGAAGTGGTAGTGGTGACGAACCTAGTCTATTTCTGTTGTTGACCTCAACCAGGGATGGGCAACTTTTTGATGGTGGGGTTCTTCATACCTACATCAGATACCCACACATGCAGACAGAGCCGGCCCTAGCCTTTTGAGGGCCCCAAGTAAAATTTCCCTACACATTTTAGAGCCCTCCCCCTCTTGACAGCGAAAAGAGAAAAAATGAAATGTTCCTGCAGTTCTACACATTTTGCCATGGGGCGTAGAGAAAAATGGCACCTTATGTATTCTACTATTCCAACTTTCAACAGTAAGTTGAGACCCTGAATGAGTTCCTAAAAAAACTGACCGCATGTCCTGACCACATGTCCTGGGCTGACCCTAGCCTGGTTCTGTCTCAACAACAAAACAATTGTGAGTTTGTGTCTAAGTGTGAAACACTGTAAATGCAAACTATGTATCAATAATACTGTGTCTTATAAGCCCATGTGATGTGAGCTAGACATCCTAAATATATAAGACAATCTAATAATAAAATACATCTATCAATCATGCCTCCACCTCAGGTATCCACTACATCGGGGACCTGTTGGAACATAAGCCATTCCGCTGCATGCTTGACCAGCTGACCGATGGTCAGCTGCAGTGGGAGCCGCTGGACAACCCATTTGACCAGGTGGTGCTGGGCCCTCCTGGAAACAGGCGCACCTACCCCATCTACAGCGGCAGGAACCGTTTCCCTGACGAGCTGAAGAAGTTATTTCCTGGGGAGGAGGCGGCCATCGATGAGTACATGAGGCTGGTCAAGGTATGGTGCTGTTACATGATGTCATCAATAACTTCAATAACTACTACCATAGACATCAGTTGACAAGTGTTTGAATGGAACAGTAATGGTGATTGTTTGGTATTTGTTTAAGGTCAACTAAGTAATCAGCTTTGCAAGATGAATAGACTACTATGCTGCTGCTTGTGCTAATGTTGCTGCTGTTATTGGAAATTGTGGTTTATGCTGACTGCCTTGTGCTGTTATCTGAGCTCAGAACCTTTTCCCTACTTATTTCAGGGAAAGGTTGGGCTCTATGCCAAATGCAGGAAATTGTGAGATTGCACTTTGGCAAAGAGGAGCTACCATCTGGGGACTGGTCTGTTATGTTTGTCATCTGTGTTGAGGGCAAGGGTTGTTGAGTCAAGAGTGTGCAAAGCTGTCATTATGGCAAAGGGTGGCTACTTTGAAGAATCTCAAACATAAAATATATTTGGCTGATGGCGCCGGAGGGGAAGGCTGCCGTCTTATCGGCTCTTAATAACCAACCATGCTATTTTGTTTGTTTTTTGCGTTGTTCGTAACTTGTTTTGTACCTAATGTTGCTGCTACCGTCTCTTATGCACGAAAAGAGCTTCAGAACTGCGATTGCTCACCTCGAACTGAACGAAGAGTTCTTCTTCAATAAGTCGGACGGGAGGGATATAATACAGACCCGACTAGGCCCAGATCCCCGTTATTTGCTGGAGAAGGAAATGGAGACTTCGCAATAAGAGATCAGGGTGCCTTGTGAGCATCAGGGGGCGAGTGGCTAATCTGCCCTTGCCTTCCATCCTGCTAGCTAACGTTCAATCGCTGGAAAATAAATGGGACGAACTGAAAGCACGTTTATCCTACCAACGGGCTGAACGACGACATTAAGAACATACAGCTGGTGGGTTATACACTCTATCGGCAGAACAGAACAGCAGCCTCTGGTAAGACACGGGGCCGGGGCCTATGCATTTATGTGAACAACAGCTGGTGCACGATATCTAAGGAAGTCTCAAGGTTTTGCTCGCCTGAGGTAGTGTGGTCTACAGCTTATCATGAGATACTCTATCTACCTAGAGTTTTCATCTGCATTTATTGTAGCTGTCTACATACCACCACAGACCGATGCTGGCACTAAAACTGCACTCAATGAGCTGTATACCGCTAAAAGCAAACAGGAAAACACTCACCCAGCGGCGGCGCTCCTAGGGGCCGAGGACTTTAATGCAGGGAAACTTAAATCAGTTTTACCAAAGCATGTTAAATGTGCAACCAGAGGGAAAAAAATTCTAGACCACCTTTACTCCACACACAGAGTCGCGTACAAAGCTCTCCCTCGCCATCCATTTGGCAAATCTGACCATAATTCTATCCTCCTGATTCCTGGTTACAAACAAAAATTGAAGCAGGAAGCACCAGTGACTCGGTCTATTTAAAAAGTGGTCAGATGAAACAGATGCTAAACTACTGGACTGTTTTGCTAGCACAGACTGGAATATATTCCGGAATTCTTCCGATGGCATTGAGTACACCACATCAGTTACTGGCTTCATCAATAAGTGCATCGAGGATGTCGTCCCCACAGTGACTGTACGTACATACCCCAACCAAAAGCCTTGGATTACAGGCAACATCCGGACTGAACTAAAGCGTAGAGCTGCCGCTTTCAAGGAGCGGGACTCTAACCCGGAAGCTTATAAGGAATCCTGCTATGCCCTCCGACGAACCATCAAACAGGCAAAGTGTCAATACAGGATTAAGATCGAATCGTACAACACCGGCTCGTCGGATGTGGCAGGGCCTGCAAACTATTACAGACTACAAAGGGAAGCACAGCCGAGAGCTACCCAGTGACATGAGCCTACCAGATGAACTAAATAACTTCTGTGCTCGCCTCAAAGAAAGTAACACTGAAACATGCATGAGAGCATCAGCTGTTCCGGACGACTGTGTGATCACTCTCTGTAGCCAATGTGAGTAAGACCTTTAAACAGGTCAACATTCACAAGGCCGCAGTGCCAGACGGATTACAAGGACGTGTACTCCGAGCATGCGCTGACCAACTGGCAAGTGTCTTCACTGACATTTTCAATCTCTCCCTCCCTCTCTGTCTGTAATACCTACATGTTTCAAGCAGACCACCATAGTCCTTGTATTCAAGAACACTAAGGTAACCTGCCTAAATTACTACTGACTCGTAGCACTCACGTCTGTAGCCATGAAATGCTTTGAAAGGCTGGTCATGGCTCACATCCATACCATTATCCCAGAAACCCTAGATCCAACCTAATTTGCATACCGCACCAACAGATCCACAGATGATGCAATCTCTATTGCACTCCACACTGCCCTTTCCCACCTGGACAAAAGGAACACCTACGTGAGAATGCTATTCATTGACTACAGATCAGCGTTCAACACCATAGTGCCCTAAAAAGCGCATCACTAAGCTAAGGACCCTGGGACTAAACACCTCCCTCTGCAACTGGATCCTGGACTTCCTGACGGGTCGCCCCCAGATGATAAGGGTAGGTAACAACACATCCGCCATGCTGATCCTCAACACGGGGGCCCCTCAGGGGTGCGTGCTCAGTCCCCTCCTGTACTCCCTGTTCACTCATGACTGCATGGCCAGGCACGACTCCAACACCATCAAGTTTGCTGATGATGCAACAGTGACAGATCACTGACACAAATGAAACAGACTATAGGGGGTAGGTCAGAGACCTGACCGTGTGGTGCCAGGACAACAACCTCTCCCTCAACGTGATCAAGACAAAGGAAATGATTGTGGACTACAGGAAAAGGAGGACCGAGCACGCCCCCATTCTCATCGACGGGGCTGTAGTTGAGCAGATTGAGAGCTTCAAGTTCCTTGCCGTCCACATCACCAACAAAATAACATGGTCCAAGCACACCAAGACAGTTGTGAAGAGGGCATGACAAAACCTATTCCCCCTCAGGAGACTGAAAAGATTTGGCATGGGTCCTCAGATCCTCAAAAAGTTCTACAGCTGCACCATCGGGAGCATCCTGACGGGTTGCATCACTGCCTGGTATGGCAACTGCTCGGGATCCGACCGCAAGGGACTACAGGGGGTAGTGCGTACGGCCCAGTACATCACCGGGGCCAAGCTTCCTGCCATCCAGGACCTTTATACCAGGCAGTGTCAGAGGGAGGCCCTAAAAATTGTCAAAGACTCCACCCACCCCAGTCAGACTGTTCTCTCTGCTACCGCACGGCAAGCGGTACCGGAGTTCCAAGTCTGTCCAAAAGGCTCCTAAACAGCTTCTACCCCCAAGCTATAAGACTCCTGAACATCTAATCAAACGGCTTCTCAGACTATTTGCATTGCCCCCCTCGCCCAGAACGCTGCTGCTACTCTGTTTATTATCTATGCATAATCACTTTAATAACTCTACCTACATATACATATTACCTCGACACCGGTGCCCCGCACATTAACTCTGTACCGGTACCCCCTGTATATAGCCCTGCTATTGTTATTTACTCTTTAATAATTTGTAATCATACCTTTTTGGGGAAGGGGGATATTTTCTTAACTGCATTGTTGGTTAAGGGCTTGTAAGTAAGCATTTCACTGTAAGGTGAAGGCTGTATTTGGTGCATGTGACAAATAACATTTGATTTGTTTAATACTTTTTTGGTTACTACAAGTTTCCATATGTGTTATTTCATAGTTTTGATGTCTTCACTATTATTCTACAATGTAGACAATAGTCAAAATAAAGAAAAACTTTTGAATGAGTAGGTGTGTCCAAACTTGTGACTGGTGCTGTATGTATTCCATCTACAGAAAGCAGGACACAACATTTGGTTCCTGGGTCTGCTGAAGCTCATTCCTCTCCCCCTGGCCAAGTTCCTGGTGTACACGGGCCTGGCCAATCGTCTGTCATTCTTCTTCCGCATGGCGTCTCGCAGCGTGACAGAGGTGGTCAACGAGCTGACTAAGAACAATGACCTCAGGGTCATCTTCAGCTACATCTTTGGCACTTACGGTAGGGTAGACAGCTGTTGTTCCTGATAGTGGAGAGCATAGCCACAGCCATCTCAAATGATAGACGGCATCCCTATTCCCTATGTGGTTCACTAATTTGTGCCATTTGGGGGGGACACATTCTCTCCACGTGGACCAAATTAATTGCATCTCTTTTTGTAGTGTGTTTGGTTTTATAGGACTCCATTTTTTTGTGTAACTGCAGGTAACATGCCCAAGGATGCCAGCTTCTCCATGCACAGCCTGATGGTCTGCCACTACCTGACTGGCGCCTGGTACCCAATAGGAGGAGCCAGTGAGATCGCCTACCACATGATCCCTATCGTTGAGAAAGCCGGGGGGGGCGTGCTCGTCCGCGCCCCAGTCAACCGCATCCTGTTCAACGACAACAAGGAGGCTATTGGTGAATAGGACTGGATGAAAGATGAATTGATTGATCACACAGATGGTCAGATTTGACCACCTCTGGTTCCCATGGTTTCAGGTGTGAGCGTGATGAAGGGTCAGGAGGAGATCCATGTGCTTGCTCCAATGGTCATCTCCAACGCTGGCATCTTCAACACCTACCAGCAGCTGCTGCCTAAGGAACTCCAGGCCATGCCAGGTGGGTGAGGGTATTAAAGTGTATGTTCAAGATGTCTGCGTTTAAAAAGACTGAATTGTTAGTTGACACTTGTCTAGATAATGTTTCTTTGATCTTGTGATGCCTAATCATTAATGATGTAACAGTTCACCACTGGGCATCGGTCCCTGGTTCAAATGTTTAAGATATCTGTGCATCGAGACCCCAAACCAATCCAAATGTAGCATGCATCGGTCAGAAAATCGATTCAAATGTTATAAATTGCAGGTACAGCAATTTTTTGGGGGTTCAAATTACTTTCTTTCTACCTTCCGAAAATACCTCATCTTTTGTCACACTTGTTTCCTCTCCTTCAGTGTCAAACTAAGCATGGAATTATGTTGAGTCATTGATCTTCAAGTCATTTTTCAAGTCATATTTAACAACCCCAGGCAATGTCAGTAGCCTAGTTAAACTGCACCCTGTCCATAGCGTTGCGCGCTGACCAATGAGAGGTAGGCCTATTCCTAATCATACACCATAGACCTATACATCACTTACACACACACAGCTCCATCAGCTGCAGATTTGAATTTCAAATGAATGTGTTTATGAAACAAATGGTAGTGTACCGAACCGCATCGATTTGTTCCTCTAATCAAACCAAATCATTTCAAACTAAAACTTAGCGTGTCGGAGCCCATGTTTCTTTGATACATATAGAGTCTTCTTGAAAGGGAAAGATTCACATCCCTACTAATCATGAATGTTGTATGATCTTGCGATGCCCTGCAGCCATCCAGAAGCAGCTTGGTATGATGAAAAGTGGGGCGGGAGGTCTGAGCATCTTCCTGGGCCTGACTGGAACCAAGGAGGACCTGGGCCTCAAAGCAGACAACTACTGGATCTTCACGGAGCACAACATGGATGAACTGTAGGTCCTTCCTCTCTTTGTTTAACCCTAAATGTTTGACGTGTCCCCGTAGGCCCCACTGTCTATTGACTTGTCTATTCATTTTAATTTACACCTTATTTGTCCTTATTAACATATATCTGATGTGTTTCATAGGCATACATTGTGGTGTGGACTTTGAGAGAGAAGTGTATTAATGTGACATTACATAACCTACGGTACATGAGACTGATAGACTCACTATGTAGTCGCATATTATGTATTTCACTACCTTTTACTGTGTGCATCAAAGATTGTGCTGTTACAGTAATCTGTTTGGTATAAACTAAAATGTGGTGTTGTCAAAATAGATAGTATCAGTTCACACTCACCACTACACTAATTTCACATGTTTGGAACCTCAATAGATATTCACTGTTTAACAAGCACGGTCTACAGTGCATTCGGAAAGTATTCAGACCCCTTCACTTTTTCCACATTTTGTTACGTTACAGCCTTATTCTAAAATGTAGAAAATATTTTTTTCCCTCATCAATCTACACACTATACCCCATAATGATAAGTGAAAAAGGGGTTTTAGAATTTTTTGCAAAAGTATTATTATTTACATAAGTATTCAGACCCTTCGCTATGAGACTCGAAATTGAGCTCAGGTGCATCCTGTTTCCATTGATCATCCTTGTGATGTTTCTACAACTTGATTGGAGTCCACCTATAAGGTCCCACAGTTGACAGTGCATGTCAGAGCAAAAACCAAGCCATGAGGTCGAAGATATTGTCCGTAGAGCTCCGAGACAGTATTGTGTCGAGGCACAGTTCTGGGGAAGGGTACCAAAAAATGTCTGCAGTATTGAAGGTCCCCAAGAACACAAAGGTAATATTTTTTTTTATATAAATACATTTGCAAACATAACAAAAATAACGTTTTTGCTTTGTCATTATGGGGTATTGTGTGTAGAGTGATGAGGGGGGAAAAACAATTGAATAGATTTTAGAATAAGGCTGTAACGTAACAAAATGTGGAAGAAGTGAAGTGGTCTGAATACTTTCCGAATGCACTGTATATGTGCATCAGAATCTGAGAAGGGTGAAGTGTTCTCCACTGTAGTGTTAAAGAGCCTACAGTATCTTACTAAACCCATTATCTGGATGTTACAGGGTTGAGACCTATCTGAAGGGGAACAGGGAGGAGTCAGCGAAAAGTGTTCCCATCCTCTTTGTGGCCTCTCCATCAGCCAAAGATCCCACCTGGGAGGAACGATCACCAGGTACAGAAACAAGACTAGTGTTAGCGCGGATTCACCATAATAAATGATTTCATCATTTTTATCCTTGGAAATGTATCAGCCACTGACTGACTGACTTCTTTAAACCCTTGGCTCCTATAAGGAGTATAATCCATTGACTAATGTCCTACATCTTACTTGGTTCGGAGGCAAGTTGTACCATTTGAGGCTGCTCTCGCCTGGACGTCTCTCCTCCAGGTTGACCCTTTTCCCCTGAGGGTTGCCGTGTTGGATGTTTGGCCTAGTTCTAGTTTTATTTCTGATGTGAGACTGTCTTTTGTTCTTTTTTGTGACATGTTTTATTTACTTAATGGAAACACAGACAAGACAACAGTTGGAACAAAATACTAAAGACAACATACAACAGGATTCTGTAGTTTTCTATTAGATGGCTGCTGGTTGGTTAATAGATGGTTGCTCTGTCCAGGCTATCAAATGCCTTTTCACACTATTAAGTTGATTTGTTCCATTCTATTGACTGTCCAATGTTAATGCGTTAGTGTTGCAATGTATTCCTGAACCCAGCCTGCTGGTCTCTGATCTACACCATACAAAAACATTTTGTCATTTAGATTCTTGGAAGTGCACACAACTACAATATCTGATGCCATCAGAATGAAGGCTGAACAGACATGTTTCAACCCCCTTTCTTTTCCCGTTCTTCACAGGCAAGTCCACCCTGAGTCTGGTGAGCTTTGCTAACTATGAGTGGTTTGAGGAGTGGAAGGATGACAAGGTGACCAACAGAGGGACTGATTACAAGGAGCTGAAGCAGATATTCTGTGACTCGATTCTGGAGGTGGTGATGAGTGTCTTCCCCAAGATTACCAGGGACAAGGTAGAGCATTTGGCCCATTCATACTAAACTCTGGTAGACTGCTTTTTCCAGGAAACTAACATCTCTATGGAGGATGCACTAGTAAGCTGTAACATGGACACACTTCCTTTCAATTTTGACAAATGGTGTAACTTAATACCTCGATGGAAACATACGTCTCCCTTGTCTCTCTCGGTCTGTCTTTAGGTTGAGTTCATCGAGGCTGGAACACCCATAACAAACACACACTACATTGGAGCCCCGAAAGGGGAGATCTATGGAGCAGACCATGGCACAGCTCGTTTCAGCGCTGAGTGCAATGCCACCGTGAGGCCCCAGACACCCCTGAAGAACCTTTACCTCACAGGTCAGAAACTTCTACGGCTGATGGGGTCCAAGGATATATCATAGAGAAGCTATATGTCTATGTTTTCGATAGGCTAACTAATGGCTTAGCATTTGGATAAGTCATACGTTTAACTTCAGTATTAAAGGTCTATATTGGCTCTGGTTTCTACTGCACGTTGATGTTCTTGTTTTTGTGTTCTGTGTACAGGTCAGGATGTGTTTGTGTGTGGCTTTGCTGGTGCACTGGCTGGGGCTCTCACCTGTGGTTCTGTCATCCTCAACCGTAACCTGCACCTGGATACCATTGCTCTGGCCAAGAAGACCAAACGTGTCGACACTAAGAAGTTGAAGTAACACGCTACTGACCACCTCCCTCAACCCATTGTTGCGCCGGGTGAAGTTTCCCTTAAGTACAGATCTAGGATCAACTTCCTCTCCCCCAATCCACATTATTGGGGGAAAATGCCCAAGATCAGCATCTAGGGGCAACTTCATCCTACTCCACCCAACTCACCAAAGCTACAATAACACAAGCCCAGGGACAGGCTTCAATCTCTGGTCCTAGAGTCAACACAGTGAACAGATGCCTCAAGATGGTTACTGTGTGTTTGAGTGTGTAACTATTCTTATCAATGAGTGTAGAGAACTCTGCTCTCTCTCACTTAAGGGAAAACAAAATTGAAAGGTTGAGGAATCTTTCAATCAAATGTATTTTATAAAGCCCTTCTTACATCAGCTGATGTCAAAGTGCTGTATAGAAACTCAGCCTAAAACCCCAAACAGCAAGCAATGCAGGTGTAGAAGCACGGTGGCTAGGAAAAACTCCCTAGAAAGACCAGAACCTAGGAAGAAACCTAGAGAGGAACCAGGCTATGAGGGGTGGCCAGTCCTCTTCTGGCTGTGCCCGGTGGAGATTTATTAAAAAACATGAGCTGGCGCACACCCCAAAAAATGTGTTTGTGTTGAGGTGCTGACTAACGGTGAATAAACTATTTTTAAAAAGTCGCATACTCCATGTATAAACTCCCAGCAATTTAATGGGTATTTACCAACGTTTCGGCATCACTGTGCCTTCCTCATGGTTGGAAGGCACAGAAACTGTTAAACAATTTTTTTTTTTTTAATGGCATAGTAAATATATTACGCTATTATCATAGAAAAATAATTGAATATTATACTTCATATTAGCATCGACATACATTATTGTTTAATTCAATTTCACATAATTGTTTTGTATTTAATTTCATATTTGTTCCATGTAATCTTTTGGTTCAATCTTAATGTATAATGAGCGTCATCAACAGGGAACATATTAGGTGTACGCTAATAAGCTGTAGAAAGAATATATCAATTTATAAGACTTGTTCATAAAAGAAAGAATTGTTCATAAGGGCCTGAGATCAAAGTCAATATTCAGACCACTAGGGATCAATGTTTTTAGATAGGCTATCCAGTAAGCCTCCCTTTGTAGTAGTAGGATCTCAATGTTATCTCCTCTCCTTGGTAGAGCAACATGCTCAATGCTTGTGCATTTTGAGGGAGGAGATTGGATGGTTAGTTTCAACAAAGTGAGCTGCTACTGGATAGTCAGTGTTCTTCTGATTGAGCTGCGGTGTTCAGCTATGCGTTGTTTTAATTGTCTTTTCGTTTGTCCGCTGTAGGCTTTTCCACATGAACAGGTGATGAGTTTGGAATTCATTTAGTTCCTGCTGACTTCCTTCCCAGAGCACAAAGACATCATCTATGTATCTCTTCCATAGGAGTATTTTAGAAAGTAAGGGGTGTGTCTGTTTTATAAAGGAGTGCTTCTTCAAATTGTCCCACATACAGGTTTGCATAGTGAGGGGGGGAGGGAGAGTCTCTGCTGAAGGAAGTGTTGCAGCACCTGCAAGCCTCCAGTGTGTGGGATGTTAGTGTACAAGCTCTCCACATCAAAAGTGGCCAGCAGGGTGCCCTCTAGTATCCTTCCTAAGCCCTCTATCAATGAGACCATGTGACTAGTGTCTGACATACGATGGGAGATTCTCACAGAAGAGATAATAACAGAACATTGCCAAGATGTTCATAGATGACGAGCAAGGTCAAGTAATAATAATCACAGTGGTTGTAGGGTCAGGGCAACAGGTCAGCACCTCAGGAGTAAATGTCAGTTGGCTTTTCATAGCCGATCATTCAGAGTATCTCTACCGCACCTGCTGTCTCTAAAGAGTTGAAAACAGCAGGTCTGGGACAAGGTAGCATGTCCAGTGAACAGGTCAAGGTTCCATAGCCGCAGGCAGAACAGTTGAAACTGTAGCAGCAGCACAACCAGGTGGACAGCAAGGAGTCATCAGGCCAGGTAGGGTTGAGAGAGAGAATATACACACAGGACACTGGAAAAGACAGGAGAAATACTCCAGATATAAGACTGACCCTAGCCCCCCAACGCATAAACTATTACAGCAAAAATACTGGAGGCTGAAACCGGAGGGATTGGGAGACACTGTAGCCCTGTCCACCGATTCTCCTGGACAGGGCCAAACAGGCAGGATATAACCCCACCCACTTTGCAAAAGCACAGCCCCTGCACCACTAGAGGGATATCTTCAACCACCAACTTACCATCCTGAGACGAGGCTGAGTATAGCCCACAAAGATCTCCTCCACACTGAACCCGAGGTGGGGCGCCAACCCGGACAGGAAGATCACGTCAGTTACTCAACCCTCCTAGGGACGGCATGGAAGAGCACCAGTAAGCCAGTGACTCAGCCCCTGTAATAGGGTTTGAGGCAGAGAATCCCAGTGGAGAAAGGGGAACCGGCCAGGCAGAGACAGCAAGGGAGGTTTGTTGCTCCAGTGCCTTTCCGTTTACCTTCACACTCCTGGGCCAGACTACACTCAATCATAGGACCTACTGAAGAGATGAGTCCTCAATAAAGACTTAAAGGTCGAGACTGAGTCTGCGTCTCTCACGTGGATAGGCAGACCATTCCATACAAATGGAGCTCTATAGGAGAAAGCCCTGCCTCTAGCTGTTTGCTTAGAAATTCTAGAGATAGTAAGGAGGCCTGCGTCTTGTGACCATAGCGTACGTGTAGGTATGTACGGCAGGACCAAATCAGAACGATGGGTAGGAGCAAGCCAATGTAATGCTTTGTAGGTTAGCAGTAAAACCTTGAAATCAGCCCTAGCCTTAACAGGAAGCCAGTGTAGGGAGGCTAGCACTGGAGTAATATGATCAGATTTAGTCTAGTTAAGATTCTAGCAGCCGTGTTAAGTACTAACTGAAGTTTATTATGTTCTTTATCTGGGTAGCCGGAAGTTAGAGCATTGCAGTAGTCAAACCTAGAAGTGACAAAAGTATGGATGAATTTTTCTGCATCATTTTTGGACAGAAAGTTTCAGATTTTTGCAATGTTACGTAGATGGAAAAAAGCTGTCCTTGAAACAGTCTTGATATGTTCGTCAAAAGCGAGATCAGGGTCCAGAGTAACGCTGAGGTCCTTCAGTTTTATTTGAGACGACTGTACAACCATCAAGATTAATTGTCAGATTCAGAAGAAGATATCTTTGTTTCTTGGGACCTAGAACTAGCATCTCTGTTTTGTCCGAGTTTAAAAGTAGAACATTTGCTGCCATCCACTTCCTTATGTCTGAAACACAGGCTTCCAGGGAGGTCAATTTTGGGGCTTCGGCATGTTTCATCGAAATGTACAGCTGTGTGTCGTCCGCATAGCAGTGAAAGTTAACATTATGTTTTCAAATGACACCACCAAGAGGTAAAATATATAGTGGTCCTAAAACGGAGCCTTGAGGAACACTGACATTTACAGAGACAAACTGATATCTTTCCAACAGATAAGATCTAAACCAGGCCAGAACTTGTCCGTGCAGACCAATTTGGGTTTCCAATCTCTCCAAAAGTATTTGGTGATTGATGGTATCAAAAGCAGCACAAAGGTCTAGGAACAGATGCAGAGCCTAGGTCTGACGCCATTTAAAGGTCATTTACCACCTTCACAAGTGCAGTCTCCCTTTGCGGGATGCACGGTGGATATGGTCACTAGTGTAACCAGGAGGAGAGGCCTCATTTAACACAGTAAATTCATCAGGCTTAAGCCATGTTTCAGTCAGGCCAGTCACATCAAGATTATGATCAGTGATTAGTTCATTGACTATAACTGCCTTGGAAGTGAGGGATCTAACATTAAGTAGCCCTATTTTGAGATGTGAGATATCACAATCTCTTTCAATAATGACAGGAATGGAGGAGGTCTTTATTCCAGTGAGATTGCTAGGGGCGAACACCGCCATGTTTAGTTTTGCCCAACCTAGATCGAGGCACAGACACGGTCTCAATGGGGATAGCTGAGCTGACTACACTGACTGCTAGTTAGTGGCAGACTCCACTAAGCTTACAGGCTGACTAACAGCCTGCTGCTTGGCCTGCAGGCTGTGGATGCTGTCAGCATCAGATCTGTAAATTGGTTGTAAACTCAATCGACATTTGGAAATTATTGCCCAGGGATAGATCGCTTTAAAAAAAAAAAAAAAAAATTGTTTTCATAAATCAAGTGTTCAGATAGATGTGATAAGCACATTGCATATTTTCACTCTTAATATATTGAGAACAAAAGTGTTGGGTGGAGTAGATTAAGTTACCAATACTTTTGATACCAGCCCGAATACAACTGCTGCAAACATGTTAATAATGTGTCATAACTCAATATACTGTGGATAACAGTGGCTTCTGTCTTAAGTTTTCAGACAGTCTTCCAACCTGCTATGCTAAATGCACCTATGCAGTAATGTAGGGTGAAACTAACTCTCTCTATTGGTGCAAAAAAGCCATAACACAACAAAATTGTGAACCAGGTTTAAAAGCTCTGTAACACTAACCATTATAAATGTCTAATGCCTCCGTTTGAACACAGATGTACAGACTGGGTTGTTTTTAATTAACATGCCTTGCTTCAAAGTCAATTACTCATTATTAAACATTGAATACAAAAACATATTCACGCTGATCATTGTAAAAATGAATTATTCCACTCTAAATGTTTAGGGAGACTTTGTAACAATAGCACAAACTGTGATAATGAGGGACTCATTCTTCAGAGATTGAATATATGTTTCCCAACCTTTCTGTCATTATCCCTTAGAATTCTATTGATACTGGCTGGCCTGGAATATTGCTTGATTATTATGATGATAAAAGTCACAAAATGCGTTTACCATTCTTTCACCAATATCCCATGAATAAACTATGGTGTATATATTAATAAGAACATGTTCATAATGTGCAAGACATGATGGCACGTGCACAGAGGTCTTCTGCAAGATGTTTGTCGGGGGTGATGAGAGATCTGATTAGTTGAGGAGAATTAGGGGCCGTACCAGAATGTGATCTCATCATTTATAAGCATCTTGAAAATGTATATCATATCTCTGCAGTTTATGGTGTGAGAAGGTAAGTTAATCACAATTCATTAAATATTAGCTAGCTAAGTGTAGCTAACCACACATTGCACAAAGCATCTTTGAGATTCCCTTTTGATTAGCTAGCAAGTGGTTCCTAAGTGGTTGCGAGGTGGAGCTGGAGGAAGATTGCTGGCTACTTAGCTGCTGGCTAGCTAGCTAACGTTAACTATGTCGTGGCACTGCATAACATCGTTGTCTCGTGCAAAGTGTACTAAACTCTTCTGGTCTGGTCTATTCCATCCTAGTTGCAACCAACTACGAAATCGGCCGGTCATGGAGGTCAATGGGTGCGATGAACATCAGAATTATGAAATACTTGCAGAGATAGGCGAAGGCGCATATGGCAAAGTGTACAAGGCCAGAGAGGTCCGCGATCAACAGCGACTCGTAGCGGTGAAGAAGTTGAACATACCCGGACACACGGAGAGTGGGATTCCTGCTTTCATGATCCGAGAGGTGGCGCTCTTGCGTAAGATCGGGTATTTCAACCATCCCAACATTGTAAAGTAAGTTCATTTTTCTGGAATGTAATTATATCTGAAAATGTTTGCATAGCCTATGAATTATACATAATTATCTTTAGGTTTAAAATCAGTTTGATGGTGTTTTATAATTGTATACCATGGTGTCATGCCATTTCATCAGCAGAAATGGTTCACAATGATTGCCCTTAATTGCTGATCTTACTGAAAGGTTGTTGGACGTATCTGCTGGTCTGAAGAACAGGAGTTTGGACCTGACGCTGGTGTTTGAGTACATCGACCAAGACCTGTCTACCTTCCTCACCACGGTCCCCAGCACTGGACTGAGTCTTGACAAAATTAAGGTGTGAATTCTCCCCCTTACATACCTGCAGCTGAATAAAATCTCAATGACTCCAAAGCACTCCATTAAGAATTTGTATAACATTTTACTGTACTCTCTTTTGAACTTTTCATAACAGATGTCCTCATATCTTTCCAGAATAAGCCACAGTCAGAGAAAGTGTTTGAGCAATGCTGTCATGCTGCTTCCTGTCTGTACAGGATGTGATGGTGCAGCTGCTGCAGGGGCTGGACTTCCTGCACACCAACATGCTGGTGCACCGGGACCTGAAGCCGGAGAATGTACTGGTTAGTAGCCGTGGAGAGGTGAAGATCGCTGACTTTGGGCTGGCGCGCATCTACACCTATCACATCGCCCTTACACCCTGTGTAAGTCTACAGAGTAGAACATCCTCCTTTCAATGCACAATCTGTTCAATTGTCATGGTGCCATTGTCCCCCAGCCTAACTAAGGTAAAGGAACTATACTTAAAAGTAAAAAGTGTCTTTCTCTCATGTCCCATCCAACGTCTCACACCCTCTCCCTTCCTTTCCCTCCTCTCTCTCTTCAGGTGGTGACACTGTGGTACAGGGCCCCCGAGGTGCTGCTCCACTCTGGTTACATGTCCTCCGTGGACATGTGGAGCGCTGGCTGCATTTTTGCCGAACTGTTCCTTTTGAGACCGTTGTTCCGTGGATACACTGAGGCTCAGCAGCTCCAGAAAATCTTTGAGTGAGTTTTCTTCTACCGTGCCCTGCTTTTGATCGGTCATTTATGATAAGCATTTGAATAATGTATGATGTGTGTTTTACCAGTGCCTTGTGTTGGGGGTGTGTCTGTGCCCTTCCCAATGTCCCACAGGGTGATTGGCTTGCCCAGCGAGGACGACTGGCCCAGGGAGAGCCCCATCTCATACTCCCGTAGCTGGTGCCCCAGAGACCCCTGCACCCAGCTCTTATCCAACCTGGGCCAGGAGGAGAACAACCTGCTCCTTGTATGTACAATATACACATTTTGAGTCATGTTTCTGTTACAAGGCATTTTCCAAGTTAATGAATCATTGAATTCTATTGTACTTTCAAAGCATACACTTGCTCTCTGCCTGCAGCAATGTCTAGAGTTCAGCCCGACCAATCGCATCTCAGCTTCCAGAGCCCTCTCCCACCCTTTCCTCGTGTGCGCCTGAGGACTCATAACCTGGCAGGATGTGGAGAGGAGGGAGGAGAGCTGGGACAGAGGTTAATTTCCCTTGGAATCCTTTTACCTAGCCTATAGAACACTGAGGGTTCTCGTGCCGTAAGATCCGATGTACCTATACCGAAATGTAGAATTTTTTGGAATGGAAATAAAAGTTAAATATTTAGAAGATAAATCTGCAGGTTAAGAAATAAAGTGGGCATCATGCCACTGTTTTGGTAAAAAGTTGAGAGATGGGGGGTGGAGAAATTGAACTAATCTCAAATTCATAGACAGAGCTAAGGATGCAAAGACTGACCATCCATGATATTAAAATTATAGATTTAATCTTGTTTTAAAGCTATATAGTGTTTGTTTACAATTACATTATGTACAAACAATGAAGTTAAACAGGCTTATTTGTTGGGCTCCGATGGGGTGCGACAGTTGAACTAAGCTAAATAGGTATTTATAAGTTATATTCTTTAACAATCAATGGGTATATCATCAATTTAAAAGTGAAAACATTTATGTAGCGTTGCGCCTTTAAAGGTAATTTGTTCAACATGAATATCCAAATCTTGACTGGTTTTATCTGCAATGCATTTCTGAAGACTAGTGTCGTATTATGAAAAAATACATTTATATCAAGCGATGTAGAAACGGCTGTTCTTATTGCATGAAAACTCAGTGGAAGGAAAAGGAAAGTTGACATTAATTTAAATTACAACAAATATATTGCTCTACTACAACAAATTAGCTTATAGCTAGAATCCTTAATTGCTACATCCATTTTTTTACTTATAAATTAATAATACATACCCATTAATTCTTGAAGAATATAACTTATAAATGCCTCATGAGCTTAGTTCAACTGTCGTAGCCCATCAGAAACCAAAATATAAGCTTGTTTTACTCCAATGATTGTGAACAATGTAAATGTAAACAAAGACTGTATAACCTCAAAACATGTTTAAACCTATCATTTTTATATCATAGACGGTCAGTCCTTGCATCCATAGCTCTGTCTTTGAATTTGAGAGTGGTTACATTTCCCCAGGCCCATCTCTCAGCTTTTAACCAAAACCACTTTGTTATTGTTTCCCCCCCCCCCAAAAAATGCATTATTGTTTGATTTGTTTTCCACTCTATTTGATACCAGGCAGTAAGAATGCAGAAACAAGAGCTGCTAGAACATTTTGCAGGAGAACAAAATGTTAATAATTCAGAATGTGTATGCTTTACTTTATTACTGAGGCATATTGTTGTTACAAGTGCTATTATTAATCTCTTGTTGCTGCAAGTGGATGACACTGCTGTATGAGCATATAAGTGAATGCATCATTTTTTTATATTGTTCCAACTGCACCTTTGGTTCTTTATGGCCCTTTTTTTATTTCATATATATTCTCTGTTTAGATACCTGGAAAGGTCATACCTGTACATCTGTTTTATTGGCCATAACATACACTTTCTTTTTAAGTTTTGAGGTGCAATTTAAATGTTAGGGGCATTTTTTTCAGGACAGAACATTCTGTGATCTTGTTTTATTTGAGCAAATGTAAATTCATTTGATTATTAGTGCTTTCGACAGTGTTACTGTCTTCATTTCATTCATTCAATTGAGCAGCACCTGTTGTTGGACTTTATATTTAGATATTTTCGCAATATCATGTTACCAAATGTCTGTTTTACTATTTTCTACAAGAAACATGGCTATAAGGTTATCACACCTCCACGACCTTATGTGGTTACAGCCACAGTGCTGTTTACCCTTTCCTTTCATGACCGTTGACCTTAGTATGGCCACACAGGGTCAAGTGCAATGATGTTTATAAGGTCAGATATATTCTTATTGTTCAAGACCTGAAGTGGCCCAAGCTAGAGTATGAATCAAACTTCAGACTTCCTCTGGCATACTGCACTTAGGGAGAGGTTATTCTAAGTAGTTATCCGTGACTTGGTGTTATTTTAGAAGTTGTATCTTTGGCCTCTTCAAATGTGGGACTGCCAGTGCTGCATCCTTCCCTCTCCCTTGTTGCCTAATTTGTACACTGGCCTCTGTCCCAGCTCTCTGATCTGATCCCCCTTTCAATATATTCTGGGCCTTGTACTCTGTTAATTGAAAGGCAGAGTCAACGATATGACGTAGATGCACAAAGTAAACAGCATAGTGGGTCAATTTCCGCAACAACTAAGAGCATTGGAGCACAATGCTAAACTTCACTGTTTTGGTCCCGTGGCTTCCACGTTGTGAGAGTGTGATGCGAACCTGTGCACAAGCGCAGTTACAGTTTTTATTTAACTAGGCAAGTCAGTTAAGAACAAATTCTTATTTTCAATGACGGCCTGTTCAGGGGCAAAACGACAGATTTGCACCTTGTCAGCTCGGTGATTTGAATTTGCAACCTTTCAGTTACTAGTCCAACGCTCTAACTACTAGGCTACCCTGCCGCCCTAGTTAGACTGTTTGAGAGCGAAGTCTTGCATCTGGCTCATCTTGCATCTCACTCATTGCAATATTTTCGTTACTGCTTGTGCAACGTCATTTCGCTGACTACCTTTAAGGGAATTGGCAAAGTGCCTATTTGGGCACTGGAGGCAGTGTTTTATACTGAGAGGTGGTAGGGTACTTCTCAAATGAGTTTGCATTACAGTATTTTGGGTTAACTTTCAAACAGAATTTTATTCCTGAGTCATATTTGGATAAATACAAGTGTCATCGGTTTCAAGTTATCATTATTCAAGCGTATCTTGATCCATGAAATGGCCAGACTTGACGTTGTAGGTGCAGCCTATGCTGTTGCAAAGAAATTTAACACATCCAATCATAGCTTAAACGATAGAGAAGACCATGCTCTATTGACAGTGTGCTGACATTGTATAGGTTCTGTCAGTTGCAGTCTATAGCTCTCCCAGCCTTGGCCCCTGCATGTGGCATGCCGTAGCGCCCAGGGGAGGGGGTTATATTTTTAACCGGGACAGGCTGCGCTCGCCGTAAATGGGCTTTCACGCTCTCTGTTGCTGCGGCGCACAAATGCCCAGTCCCTGCTGTTGTTAGTGATCATAGCCGGTCCCCTACGATTCGAGTACATGTAAGTACGCTAGCAAAATTCCGTTATGTAGGCTTCTGAAACAAAACATGTTGAAAGCCAACTTACAATGGGAATTGTTTTGCTTTTCGTTCATTGTAAACGACACCGTGAGTTTTAGTGCGCTTTGGCACAACTAGATTACAACAGTTGATTTGACTCAAATAAACTGACACATTTAAGGACATAGTTCATTTAAATAATTTGCATTTAAAGACAAATTTGATCTATTAATCGTATAACTACACAGTTAGAAAAACCTCTTCAGTGAGCAAGGAAAATAGACCCTCGAATTGTGTCCATTACGCGTCAGTTACTGACAAGTAATTGTGTCCCGATTGCAAGGTCTTCCCCCAGGTTTTTTTCCGTTGGCATTTGGTATCAAATTGTTAATAGATCTGTAATATCAAGCTGCGGAGAGACTTGGTCGGTCTAATGTCATTATCTTACCAAACATTTGACTTGAGACTTGTTTGCATAGGAAAATTGCTCTCATTCGTGCCATGACTCATGTCTTGTTTTGTCATAGTGTTTTTTTTCTTCGTTTGCGTTCTTTCATACTATACTGTGAGATCCTATTTTTGGATAAATATTTGGTGGTAATGATGTTTGTTGCCATGGTGTTGTCTTAAAGGGGTGAGCTACTGACTGTGTTGTGGCTGATGTAGAGGGTGGAAGTTAGAGTGGACTGGCATGTCATCTAGGACTGAACTATATGGACAGAAAGGAACAGTGACGTCATCATTGATACTCACATGTAATTCATGTGATTTAGGCTAGATCTTTTGGATGCCATCTGGCATTGGTGGAGCAAAATTTTTCCAATTGTTCACACTTGGATGTCACACAGTAAACAACTGTTAATGTGTCATATCATACCAGGAGCGGAGGGGTGTGTTACAGTATGAGGGGTGGTGGAGGAGAGCTACAGCTGCTCTAGAGGCATTATGTTCCGTAGTGTAGACAAGTCCTAGAAGCTGCAGTTATCATTTCTAAACTCAATTAGAGTGTATTTGTATAGGCTCTGCAGAAGTCTGCCCCAGTGATAGCAGCATTCTGAGCTATTTAAACCCAGAGCATTTTATTTTAAATACAAGGCTCTGGTTAAATCTATCCCCAATTCACCTGCATCTTGTGTCCAGTGATTATCCAGAACATGGGTACAGAGAGAGGTAACACCCCTTAAGCCTTCCGCATGTTGAACGAGTGCGCTCGCATACTCCCTTAATAGACCTTTGCTTGAAAAGTTAGAAAAAAGTACTGTTTGTCCAACAGTACAAGATGTACTGTTTGTCAATCTTGAGACGCCGTAGCCAGTATACACTTCCTGAAAATAGTCAGAAATAATCTAAGATAATTCAAGAAATCTGTCATTAATTTTGACATTTTCTGCCTAGGAGATCTTTTTACATCTAACTAAGATGTTTGGTGCAGTATTTCTCAAGTGAAAAAATGTTGCATGAAAACGATTAGTCTCATTGAATGACAAACACTTCATTAAAGAATCCATACTGTTCACCAATCACCGTAGAAGGGGCGTAGACTTCGGCTACGGATTTCGGCTTGCCTCGAGAAAAAATGTAATGTGCACAAACAGCTGAAAAACCCCTTGCCGAAGACCAGAGCGAACAAAAAGTTGTCATAATATTTGCACAAACTGTTCAGAACTGTTTCAGCTGGGAAGCATGCGGACGCCTTTAGAATGGGAAGAGTGGATGGGAAGCCACCGCTCATTCTCATTTGCCCTTAAATTACTCTGCTGCCCAGTGGGGGGCTACAGATCTAATCCCGTGTAATTCCTCTCTTTAATCTGGCCTTTACAGTCTGTTCCTTTCCTGAACTTGGTGACATCATCTGATGTAACTCCTTTAACTTCAATTGGGGAAGATGTGAGTTCAGAGACCCCATGTTTGGGAAAAATCCATTGTATTTGTACTGGAAGTTCTAAGGTTTAGTATGGACATTATCTATAAATAATCCTTTTCTAATTCTAGATTACTGTGTGGGCATTTTGAGTTCTGTTAAACATAAAAATCATATATGCTAATAGGATAAGGGGCAGTGGTGATTTTAGCATGTAAATCTTGGTGGGGCAAAATCTTTAAAATGTGTGATGTATGCCAGCAAAGCCAATACACAACACTAAACAATACATCAATTGCACTATAACGGTGACAAACGGTACTCACAAACTGTTAGGGCCTACATAAAGCTGTCCCAACAGCAGAGTCCCAACAGCAGTCCCAACACCTTAGCACTGCTACACCTGGCTTTCAGCTGAGCCTTGCCTGGCAGCGAGACAGTTCATTCAACTTCATTTACTGCCTTTAAAAAAAACATAGCTGATATGGCTAAGTTGCTTGAAAAAATATAGTTTCTACTGACAATTGAGATGTACAAACTATGGCATAAGGGGACAACAAACGGATTAGAGGCAATCCGTAATTTTGATTAAGACATTAATGAGCGAGCGAGAACGGACGTAGCCAATATAACTAACTACATGTTCAGCACTTTTGAAATGTAAAGATGGTGTCCGTGACTACTTCACCTCGGCTCTGTTTACAATGCCATGCGGGGAGATATGATACTCACCTTCCGTTTTACCTCATTAAAACCTCTCTGTGAACGTAATTTTGCAAGTTGATTCAACTTTATCTTGGCAAATAGTGTATACAGTATCATTGCTCTGTGTATTCCTAGCGAGTACTAACTAGTCTGTTCTTCCGGGTGCTTTAGAACAAGCTTGTTAACTAGTGTTACTGGATTAGGGACTGATGATCCATGCTGAGCTCCAATGGCAACCAACCTCTCTCATCCAATCCAGCCCTGCCTAGCCCGTCACATGACCTCTGCACCGGTCTGCCAAAAAGATGGACACTCTCTGTCTCCGTCTTCATTGTCTTACTCTCACTCAATTACATGGTATTGAGACGTTTCTCATCTTGCCCTCTGTTACTCTTGGGAAGGTAGGGCTATAGCAACCAAGCTGTCTCTATTCTTGTGGTAGTCAATTTTGTGGTTGTGTTGAACTTGACCTCACATACACAAACATACACACATGAGCACACACACATACACAGACGTAGCACACAAACACAGCTGCCCTTCTGATCTTGATGTCCCGTGGGGATCAGTGCGTCTGACAGCTCAGCTTTCGGTGCATGGCCTTTTGCTGTCGTCTGCGGCACGTCAGATTTGGAGATTCACCTGGCTCTATGTTAGTCGCTTGCTCACACTGTCTGAGAGCTGTAGTCAAAGTCAGGGGTGAATCCAAATTTAAAAGTCAATCATGTCTTCCGTATATAAGCTTGCAATCTGGAAGACACTCTGTCTCACACCATTCCCAATACTCCCAGAGAAAGCGATGTATCTATAGTGTAAGCGATGTCTGTGTTTATCTGTTTATGGTGAAACCATGACTGTTACAGACCACCACAGAGTACAGTGCCCTTTAGGCCTGCAGCCCCTCTGCTGTACTAAGTCCTATGAGTCCCATAGCTCTCTCTGATCATTGTTCCATAGGCCCCATTGTGTTTCAGCTGTGGTGGGAAAGGGACAGGAATGCTGACGCTAACATTTAGCAATTTCAGAACACCACTCACACAGACAATTTTTGGCGGCCTAGCAAATGCCTCAAGTCCCTACTGATTGAGAATACAAATGTGGTGATGCCATTATTTATAAACAGTTGAAGTCGGAAGTTTACATACACCTTAGCCAAATACATTTAAACTCAGTTTTTCACAATTCCTGACATTTAATCCTATAAAAATTCCCTGTTATAGGTCAGTTAGGATCACCATATTATTTTAAGAATGTGAAATGTCCGAATAATAGTAGAGAGAATTATTTTTCAGCTTTTATTTCTTTCATCACATTCCCAATGGGTCAGAAGTTTACATACACTCAATTAGTATTTGGTAGCATTGCCTTTAATTAAATTGTTTAACTTGGGTCAAATGTTTCGGGTAGCCTTCCACAAGCTTCCCACAATAAGTTGGGTGAATGTTGGCCCAGTCCTCCTGACAGAGCTGGTGTAACTGAGTCAGGTTTGTAGGCTTCCAAGCTTTTTCAGTTCTGCCCACAAATTGTCTATAGGATTGTGATCAGGGCTTTGTGATGGCCACTCCAATAAGGACTTTGATGTCCTTAAGCCATTTTGCCACAACTTTGGAAGTATGCTTGGGTCATTGTCCATTTGGAAGACCCATTTGCGACCAAGTTTTAACTTCCTGACTGATGTCTTGAGATGTTGCTTCGATATATCCACATAATTTTCCTACCTCATGATGCCATCTATTTTGTGAAGTGCACCAGTCCCTCCTGCAGCAAAGCACCCCCACAACATGATGCTGCCACCGCCGTGCTTCACGGTTGGGATGGTGTTCTTCGGCTTGCAAGCATCCCCCTTTTTCCTCCAAACATAACGATGGTCATTATGGCCAAACAGTTCTATTTTTGTTTCATCAGACCAGAGGACTTTTCTCCAAAAAGTACGATCTTTGTCCTCATGTGCAGGTAAACTGTAGTCTGGATTTTTAATGGCGGTTTTGGAGCAGTGGCTTCTTCCTTGCTGAGCGGCCTTTCAGGTTAAGTCAATATTGGACTCGTTTTACTGTGGATATAGATACTTTTGAACCTGTTTCCTCCAGCATCTTCACAAGGTCCTTTGCTGTTGTTCTGGGATTGATTTGCACTTTTCGCACCAAAGTATGTTCATCTCTAGGAGACAGAACGCGTCTCCTTCCTGAGCGGCATGACAGCTGCGTGGTCCCATGGTGTTTATACTTGCGTATTATTGTTTGTACAGATGAACGTGGTACCTTCAGGCGTTTGGAAATTGCTCCCAAGGATGAACCAGACTTGTGGAGGTCTACATTTTTTCTTCTGAGGTCGTGGCTGGTATCTTTTGATTTTCCCATGTCAAGCAAAGAGGCACTGAGTTTGAAGGTAGACCTTGAAATACATCCACAGGTACACTTCAATTGCTCAAATGATGTCAATTAGCCTATCAGAAGCTTCTAAAGCCATGACATAATTTTCTGGAATTTTCTAAGCTGTTTAAAGGCATAGTCAACTTAGTGTATGTAAACTTCTGACCCACTGGAATTGTGATACAGTGAATTGCACTGCTAAAGCTAACTCTCTCTCCTCTGCTCTCATCCTTCTAGACCTATCGGCTGCCTTTGATACTGTGAACCATCAGATCCTCCTCTCCACCCTCTCCGAGCTGGGCATCTCCGGCGCGGCCCACGCTTGGATTGCGTCCTACCTGACAGGTCGCTCCTACCAGGTGGCGTGGCGAGAATCTGTCTCCGCACCACGCGCTCTCACCACTGGTTTCCCCCAGGGCTCTGTTCTAGGCCCTCTCCTATTCTCGCTATACACCAAGTCACTTGGCTCTGTCATATCCTCACATGGTCTCTCCTATCATTGCTATGCAGACGACACACAATTAATCTTCTCCTTTCCCCCCTCTGATAACCAGGTGGCGAATCGCATCTCTGCATGTCTGGCAGACATATCAGTGTGGATGACGGATCACCACCTCAAGCTGAACCTCGGCAAGACGGAGCTGCTCTTCCTCCCGGGGAAGGACTGCCCGTTCCATGATCTCGCCATCACGGTTGACAACTCCATTGTGTCCTCCTCCCAGAGTGCTAAGAACCTTGGCGTGATCCTGGACAACACCCTGTCGTTCTCAACTCACATCAAGGCGGTGACCCGTTCCTGTAGGTTCATGCTCTACAACATTCGCAGAGTACGACCCTGCCTCACACAGGAAGCGGCGCAGGTCCTAATCCAGGCACTTGTCATCTCCCGTCTGGATTACTGCAACTCGCTGTTGGCTGGGCTCCCTGCCTGTGCTATTAAACCCCTACAACTCATCCAGAACGCCGCAGCCCGTCTGGTGTTCAACCTTCCCAAGTTCTCTCACGTCACCCCGCTCCTCCGCTCTCTCCACTGGCTTCCAGTTGAAGCTCGCATCCGCTACAAGACCATGGTGCTTGCCTACGGAGCTGTGAGGGGAACGGCACCTCCGTACCTTCAGGCTCTGATCAGGCCCTACACCCAAACAAGGGCACTGCGTTCATCCACCTCTGGCCTGCTCGCCTCCCTACCTCTGAGGAAGTACAGCTCCCGCTCAGCCCAGTCAAAACTGTTCGCTGCTCTGGCACCCCAATGGTGGAACAAACTCCCTCACGACGCCAGGTCAGCGGAGTCAATCACCACCTTCCGGAGACACCTGAAACCCCACCTCTTTAAGGAATACCTAGGATAGGATAAAGTAATCCTTCTACCCCCCCCTCCCCCTTAAAAGAGTTAGATGCACTATTGTAAAGTGGTTGTTCCACTGGATATCATAAGGTGAATGCACCAATTTGTAAGTCGCTCTGGATAAGAGCGTCTGCTAAATGACTTAAATGTAAATGTAAATGTTATAAGTGAAATAATCTGTCTGTAAACAATTGTTAGGTAGATTACTCGTGCCATGCTCAAAGTAGATGTCCTATCTGACTTGCCATAACTATAGTTTGTTAACAAGTCATTTGTGGAGTTGTTGAAAAACGAGTTTTAATGACTCCAATCTCAGTGTATGTAAACTTCCGAATTCAGCTGTATGTTTAGTGGTTCAGATCCTTTGTGTTCAAACAGCCAGGCAACCTAGTAACCAGGATGGAGGTTTTGCATGTATTTGCTTGTTGAGAGAGACATTAGACTGTCAGATGAGTGATTATGGACAGTCCTGCTCAGGGATATTTCTAGGGACATACATTCCCAATAACATGTTTAGTACCATGTTATTGGTAGAGAATCAGAATGAATTCTGTAGCCTACATGAACCATGATTGGGTTTGAACAACCAGCAAACTATACCAACTCTGGTGAGGCCTATTTGAAATATTATTTACTTTGTAAATGTAATATTTTGTTTTGTTAGTGAACTTAGTACTTGCCGGACAGCGTCTCCAACTTTTCAGCTCGCTAACATAGGAAGGCACTAACTAACGTTGAAAGCAAGAGGGACTGATCTTGTCCAACCGGCAGACAGTCAGCCATGTACAGTAGGACTGAAGTGGAGCTGACTGGCTGGCTGGCTGGCAGTAGTATAGGGTTTCAGTGCAAGGGGAGATTCCTGCTTTGCAGAGCAGCCTACAACAGGTCAACTTACAGGGCTTCAGCAGGAAGGAGGAGAGACAGGAGACGGGCGACAGGGGCATGGGAAGGAAAAGATAATGTAGCTGGTTGCCTACAGATGGCATGCTGCTATAAAATGAGATGAAGCAAGACGCTAATTTTATAAGGGACATTTCAACTAGGTATGGTTTGTTTTGGTCCAATGCTATGTGGAATTGAGAGAGACTTGTGTACATTCTGGCTACTGTAAATTCTTTAGCTTTTTTTGTCATAGCGTCATGTAGTTTGATTTAATAGTGCACTTGTAGGCTGGTGCTCTGTTTACTCAGTTGACTTAACGAAGAACATGCGGATGTGAAACTGATAGTGAATGAATGTGTGGCTAACTGATTGAGAAAGTGAAATTGCGCAGTTATCTGATGTTTCTATTGCTCCCTCTGTCTCAGCAGTGCGATGAGCTCAAAGGAAGGATTCATCTGTCTGACAGCCTGCTGACTGGAAGAAGACATTCCCAATGCCAACGACGGAGGTGCTGATTGGTTCCACATGCCGACTTTGGACTTTTTGATTGGTGAAGCACATTAGGATATCTGTCTGCTGTTGTTTGGAGCACACACTAACTTACTGGAGGAGGATTTGGTTTTTGAACATCCATTTATCCTTTGGTGTCTGATAGCTGAGAAGTGACGTAGGAGGGAATCTCTTGAGGTTTGAGTCATCAATGCCCAGGTCATTGTTTAAGGAGACCTACTGAGACCTTCTGACTAACGGACAGACGGGGAGTGGAACAGGCAGCATGGACACTATAGAGAACCCCGACTTGGAGCCCAGATCGGAGCGGATCGCCCGCTACAAGGCCGAGAGGAGGCGTGAGCTGCAAGAACACTACGGCAACATGGAGGAGCTCCCATCCAAGTGGGTGAGGAGGGATGGAGCTCTCATGAACTCAGACAGCGCACCTCCCTCCACAGACAGGACCCTCTCCGGGGGGGTGAACGGCAGAGCGGGGGGGCCGGAGGGTGGCCGGAGGGGCCTCCACTGGGAGAGCAACACCCCTCTGGAGTCAGAACCTCGGAGATTCTCCAACGGCTTTGAGGCAGACACTGCTGCAGACCCAACACACCTCCAAAGGTGAGTCCCTTCCATGTGTAGCCATTAGCCAATCAGTAGTGGAGATCCGTCTCAACCCCATCAGGAAGACAAGTGAACAAAGAGTGATGCAGCAGACAGGTTGCATACACTGACAATTTGTGATGTCACCCCACATGCTGACTCAGACCACTGAACCTAGTTATGCTGAAAGTATGCAGGTGATGCCTGCTGGCCAGCGAATTGCTGTGTTATACAGTATCAGGCTATGTGTCTTTTCCCTGTTCCCTAACAACAGATTGATGAATAGAAACAACCATATTATGTGTAACCACCTCTTAAAACAACCCCCTTCCAGTCACCAAGCTCCTTTACCAGTGAAAATTCTTTCCTGTGACCTTTCAGCCTCGTAAAACAGTTGTCAGAGTTCACCTGTGCTTTATGGCCTTTGTTGCTAATTCAAATGGAGCGAGCTAAACTGACTTCCAGCTTCATGCAGTACTAGTACAGCAGAGATCCCATTGATTCCTCCATGTGTGTTTTATACCCCCCTGACCTGGACTCCCTTTCCTTTAAGAGGTACAATACTTTGTCAGGGGTGCTCTGTAGGAATGGGTGTAGTTGTGGTAGTTTGCCACTTTCCTTACGTCACCTCTCTCTCACCTCCCTCCTCCCCCGCCTCCAGGAAGTGTTCTTCTGACTCTGCCGGCATGTTGAGTGGGGTGGAGCTCCTAGCTCCCCCAGGCACCCCTGGACCCGACGCGGCCCAGCTGCAAACGCGGGTGTCGGTGGGCCAGTTGAGGAGTGCCCTGCTGCAGCAGACCGGGACTGGAACACAGCCTGAGAAAGTGTAGGGTCTCCTGCATGAAACGACCTGTGTGTGTGTGTGTTGTTATTCTGAATATGTGTGGGCGTCAGTCTTCTATTTGTTTCTGTTTGTATGCGTCTACAGTGTGTGTTAGTGGGAGTTGTCCCACTGCTTCCAGTTGGAGATTTTTTCTCATCTCTCTCTCCCCTTCTCTCCTGATGCTCACCCTGTTCCTCTGTGGTTGGGGATAGTAGTCCTGACAGTGGCCGTGCGGCCTCTTCCCTTGACCTGGCTGTAAAGCCGGGCTCGGAGGGGGGAAGGCGGCGCACCCGTCGCTATGTCCCTGGGGTGTCAGGCGGGGGCCGCAAAACCAACGAGCGCTTCAGGACACAGCCGATCACAGCCTGTGAGGTGCAGGAGAGCGGCGGGTAGGGACTGTGTGCTGAGGACAGCCATATAAACCATGTCATATCCGAGCATGCAGGTCAAGCCTGGGGCTCTGCCCTAGTTTGGTTACTCTTCAGGTGGAGAGGTTTGCAGTGTTTTGTGCCATTGCCGTGGTTTTTTTCTTTGCTGATTGTTTTGATAGTGTGTGATAATGGTTTGCGTGTATGCAAATGCTTTCCAGATATTTACTGTCCTCTCATATCAGAGCATCTCTTTTGGTGGTCCTTGTGGTTATTTATTGAAATAGTTTGGCCTTGGTACACTGGCAAGAGGCATGATTTGCGTGTATGTTTGCATCCGTTCATGGCGCTTAATAGCAACCATGACATGAACAGTGTTGCTTTGTTGAGCATGCAGATATGACCCAGGAGCCAATGACCTCGTGTTGACTCTCTCTCTCTCTCTCTCTCTTCTCTCTTCTCTCTCTCTCTGTGTACCACAGGCTGCTAGAAGAGGAGAACGCTAAAGGTATCGAACCCCGCCCACCTGGCTCTCACATGGCCTGTTTTATTTTGCCACACACAAACGGCTGATCCATTGCTTATTGTACAGCCTCGGTACTGCCTCTGTGTTAACTGAGTGAGGGGAGAGAGGGACACAGAGAGAGAGAGGGAGAAACAGAGACGGACAGAGAGAGAGAGAGTGAGAGAGGGGGGGTCACAGGCATAGTGCTGTGTGGCTTGCCAGCAATAACGTTTAACACAGTGACAAAGAAGAGCGTGTGCTCTCTATCTCTCTTTCTCTCTCTCGCTCTCTCCCCCCCTCTGTCTTTCTCTATTCTCTATATCACAGAAATACCGACATGGGCGATAGGAGGTGGCAAAGCTCTCTGATCAGCACTTGTCTCTACAAGTAGCGTGTGATAAAATGTCTCAGCAGGCTACTGTATTAGGCATTTGTCATCACACAGTTGCTGAAAGAGAGCGAGACAGACAGACAGAGAGAGAGAAAGAGAAAAGGGGGGAGGACAACATCGGGTCAGAAGGAATAACTGTTTTTTCTATTTTCACTCAAAAACAACCGGTAATATTAAGACACAAACCTATTTCAACGAATAGTTACTGTATAACAGTGTATTTATAACAGTAAACCTGATGAATACACTCTGACCTCTACTTACACTCAACCCCACTCCGGAGCTGCCTTTACAGAACATCTATAATAAACAGAACATCAAATAAATCAAGGGCTTTTATTTTTAAACACTCCACCAGACCCAGATGGGCACAGGGTGACGGTAGAATGTTGAAGTTCCTCGGTGGTGATGGATTTATGAGCCATAAAAGCATGCCTGAGCACCACACCGCCACTATAAAAAAATAGTCCCCGCTTGTACGCAGTAGCTGTCCAATAAGTTCTCTCTCAAGCATTCATTTGACTGTCCACCTGAAATACATGATTCAATGGCCATTGAGCGCAGTGTTAGAAACAACAGAGACAGTTGACACTCACTCGATCAGTGTTGCTGTCCAACTACCCAACTGCCTGGTCAAAAGGATGAACTGTGTGGTCATTAAGTTCAGGCCAGGTGAGAGGAGAAGTAGGCAGCTAGCGGTGCCAGCTGAGAGATAGTGGTGGTGGTGCCATGTGACAGTGTAGTGAGTGCCAGGTGCAGGGCGATGGCCTCACGCGAAGGGATCAGTCACAGAGATCTGTCTACCTCATTGTGTCGCAGTGGACTGACGGCTTGACTAACAGGTAGCCTCTCTGGACTGTATCTCTCCCCCAGGCTACTATGAGCAGGTCAACTGTTTTTGCTGTATGACAGGGACTGCTATATGATCACAAGGTGTGTGGGGTGCTGTTACATTTTTTTGTTTGCCTATTTTTATTTAGAGGGTTCGGGTTAATGTGTTTGACAGGCTCAGTGATGCCAAAATGATGTCCCCTGCTGATGACACAGACAGGCTGACAGGGATTTAGCATTTTAGCATGGTGTGTCTTTGAGTGTGTATGCACTTACCTCTAATGTATTTACCTCTGTTTGCCTGTCTTGATGTATATATTTAATGTCATGTATTTTCACTCCCAGCTGATGTGAAGACAGACGACAGAGCCAAGATGAGTGTGGCGGCCAAGATGTCTCTGTTTAAAGTAAGCACGTCCATCTAGCTCAACCTTGGCTGTGAAACAGCAGGACCCCCTTCCTGTTCCCTTGTACCATGCTGTCCGTCTCCATGCCTGATCACAAAAGGTCATCACCATGGAGACCAGGGGGGCTACACAGGGCTTATGTCTCACAACAGCACATCAACAGACACGACAGAGCCCATGTTGAGAGGAGAGAGAGAGTTGTTTATTATCTACTTCACTTGCTTTGGCAATGTTAACATATGTTTCCCATGCCAATAAAGCCCCTTGAATTGAGAGAGAGAGAGAGAGAGAGAGAGAGAGAGAGAGAGAGAGAGAGAGAGAGAGAGAGAGAGAGAGAGAGAGAGAGAGAGAGAGAGAGAGAGAGAGAGAGAGAGAGAGAGAGAGAGAGAGAGAGAGAGAGAGAGAGAGAGAGAGAGAGAGAGAGAGAGAGAGAGAGAGAGAGAGAGAGAGAGAGAGAGAGAGAGAGAGAGAGAGAGAGAGAGAGAGAGAGAGAGGCTGCTCACCTTACAGTCACGGAGCTACGCATGATGAGCCAGCAGGCTGAGCTGAGCATGCAGAACTGAATACACTGAACGAATGCTGAGGAATATGAATGGCCAAACAGGTGCTGCTCTCTGATCCAGACAGGGCCTTGTATATTAGTACTGTACTATTATATCAGTACATGGTGCCTAAATAAGCCCAGGTATGCAGACAGAGTGTAGTGTAGGACATATAGGAAGCCGGACCACAGAGTGCATACAGATGGACCCTTATGGTCTTAGTTTACTCCCATTGGTCAGTGTTTTATTGTTTATGTAGCCTTTGGCAGTCTGTTTTGTCAATCAAGACAGACTGCCCCCCAATATTTCACTTCCTGGTGGGTTTTAGTCACGTAGCATCTGTCAAAACCTAGGTGAAAAGTAGCCAGGGACTATCAAGCCATGAACAGGCATTAACAGGTGGTTATAATTAGCCCGCAGCTAGCTCCTGTCAGGCTGGCTGGTGGAGGAGGGAGGCAGGGCCAGGAGGGAGGGGGCTGAGAGGAGGGCCAGGAGGGTAACGGTACACTACTAAGGGAGCTCTGGTTACACTGTGACCTGCAGGCCTGGCATTCTATCCCTCTCCTCTACCTTCTTACGTAGGCCACCCACAGCACCTTACAGATCCCTGGTTTATCCAGCAGCTTTCCCACCCACTTCCGCTGCCTACTGCACCTCCATTCACATGCCAGGAAAGAGAGACACTTTCAATGAAAGAGATGAAAAAGGAGAGGACATTTTGTCATTTCTCAGTCACTATTATATGCTCTGTTTGATCTAAACGTCGATTATACACCCGTGGCAAAGGCATTATTGTTCAACATGTAATATGACCTGTCAAATCAGATATTACCTATCAAGTATGAACATAAATGTTATGAATGACTATTTCTCTCGCTCTTTCTTTCTCTCTTCTCCGTCTTTCTCTCTGTTGCAGGAGCTAGAGAAGTCAGCAGCCCCTGAGGCCTCCTCCTTTCTGAAGCCTCGCTCTGGCAGCGTCGCGTATGAATGCAGAGTACGCCGCGGCAACGAGCACCGCTCACTCACTCAGCCAATCACCTGTGAGGAGATGGTGGTGGCCACCAGGTGAGCAGGGTCAAGGGTCACACCTCGGTGGTCAATGTACACGGATATATTGTATCTGTTGGGAATGAGGTGTTGGCATACCGTATGCAAAAAAACATTAGCCTCTCACACATTAAAATTCCTTGCCCAGTGGGTTGTGGAATCCACATGGAAGGCATGTCATGAGATCATAACTGATTATAGTGATATGGTTTATAGTATATGGTTTATGTATAGCATTCTAGATAATGCATTTTGGTATGGTACCGCTTAGGTCAAAACTCCCCTAAAGAGGGGACTAGCGTGCATTTGGTACCGCTTCCGACCGACATTTTCACTTATGAATCAATGTGTGGACACCGTAGATCGAAATGGCTTGCATTCAGCAATAGCCCTAGTTCTCTTCCGCCTGTGTGACTCAGGCTGTGAAATCTTACACCACTTGAAGCTGGGATGTCCCACCTACCATTTCATTCGCTCTTCCGACTGTCCATCAACTCCTGGCTGAACGCATCACAGCCACTGACAAAGCACATGCCTGCAATCCTTTAGATCCTAGCGCAGCAGGAGAGCGTGGGTTCGTCGCTCTAGCACATTAGGATATCGATATATATTTGTCATATATGGACATAGATGGACATTTCATAACGAGTTCAGGAAGCCAAGCTAGAGCCCTGTGCGATGTTCAGAAGGGTGGGGGCAGAGGTTTTAATCAAGAGAGACCTTAAGAAGATCTGCCAAATTTTTCTAACTAAACATACAAATATGTATTTTACAGATACAAGGAAGGTGAAATCTTATAGTTAGTCATTTTATAATTTGACTGTACTATATTTAAAAAGCCTTTCAAGTCTTATTCATACAGTTTTGTTGAATAGAAAATACATGATATAAAATCATATAAAATATTTGTATCATATTTGTACTGTGTTCTTGAGCTTGACATCCTGTCTGGTTAACTACAGGTAGCCTATTGGTTAGAGTGGTGTGCCAGTAACCGAAAGGTTGCTGGACCAAATCCCCGAGCTGACGAGGTAAAAATCTGTCATTCTGCCCCTGAACAAGGCATTTAACACACTCTTCCCCAGTAGGCTGTTATTGTAAATAAGAATGTGTTCTTAACTGACTTGCCTGGTTAAATATAAAAAGTTAAATGATGTGACCTTTGCTGAGTTGGACAGAGAGATTCCTACCCCTAGTTAGAACAGGGAGCAGTCAGAGAGGAGGCTAAAACCCTGATTTACTGCATGCATTAAAAACACCTCACATTGTGTTTCTGTCAATCCACATTTGAATTAACAGGGCTGTTTCTCTGTTTTAACTATTCATCCATGACTTCCATTCACCACCTTCTCCTACCTATCTACCCCATGTCCCAGCAGCACCCCCCAGCCAGCAGAGTCAGGCGAGGCCCAGGCTGTGCAGGCCGAGGCGGAGGCGGTGGAGGACGATGAGAACAATAAGCTGAC